>NW_027192374.1:613141-809954 GCF_041956635.1 Thermomyces lanuginosus | reverse complement strand
GTGGATCCAACTGATAACCAGACCTTGATGCGTGCGCGACTTATGTACAATGATTGCCCTGTATGAAACATACGTTTGGAACTCAATCCAGTGCTAAAAGTGCAAACATTCCTCCCATTACCGGGCGGGCAATGAAGAAGATTCCAGGATAGCTGACTCCCGTTAGTAACAGCTTCTTCTAATTTAAGTGTCGGATGGTGTTACTTACTCTCCCGTATTAGTATCATACAGATCAGTCACGGCCTTGTCGGTTGGTGTCTCGTTGAGCCATGTCACCAAGAGATCGAAGAACATGTCTCGTGTCTCGGGAGATGAAATGGCGGCTGTGAACGCTTCCCAGTCGCCTGAAATTCTTTATCAATACTGGCTTCTGAGACGCAATAAAGGGACATAGGAGTTTACCCTTAGTGTACTGCGCTCGCGTGTCGAGCGGAACGCCATACTTGTTTTTCACGGTTGGATAGAAGCTGTCCTGCATCTCGTAGATGTGCTTTGGAACAAGGTCGAATCCGAGCAACTTGTCGCTGTACAGATTGTATAGAAGTCCTGCGATGGTAACATCAGCCATTGCCCGTAGGCGTGAATCATTCAAAGTTCGAAGATATTCTCTTACCCCATGTCTCGTTCTTGCCATAGGACAATGTGGTATGTGGCGGATCCTCGTTATGCGCGATGCCGAGGTCTTGCCATTTATCGATGTAGTCGACGGCAATCTCGTGGTACTTTTTCTCATCGGCGGAATTTCCCACCAACCCTGCGATTTTAGACATCGCTTCGAGACCGATCATGCCCTTAAGCGCCAGGTTGGTCTGGTTCCTGTGCCAAAAATCAGTTCTTGACTTCCTTGGCAGATTCTCCTTTTGACATTCTTACTCCAGTGTCCCGGCAAAGTCATCCGTCGATTGCTGCTCTGCTGGGTAGAGCGATTCTTCCACCAAGAATTGAGACCACTGTTTCAAGATTTTGTAGTGATCCTTCAGGTACCCGAGGTCCTTTGTTTTCTGATAGTACGCCAATGCCATGATCAGCATGTTTCCAGATTCTTCCAAAGGCATGTGCTGATCGTTTCCATCGTCGTGACCCGTTGCGTTTGGGTAGTGCGCTCCCATGTCATGGATCGAAAAATCGTTCGGGTATTTTCCTGACTCCTGGTACTCGTAAAGCGGCTCCAAAACAAGCTTCAGCAGTTGTGGATTGGTGTACAGGAAAGCCGGTGAAGTTGGGAAGATCACATCCACCGTATTCACGTTTCCATTCGAGGAGATCTCCTTTAGGAACGCATACATTCGGTCCGGAGTTCCCACTAGCTGGATGGCGCCGAATGCCTGTCTCAGCGACAGCGTCGTCATGATCGCATAATTGTTGCCAGCGGCCCGAAGAGAGTCAGACTCCACTCTCCTGTCAAGCTTTGTCGACAACGATTCCGCCTCTCTATAGTCCCCTTGTGCAAAGCGGACCTTGTATTCTGTCAGCGTTTGGCTCAACTCCTCGTGAACTTTCAGCTGCCTACCATATCAAGTGCATCATGAAAGTAACTCTTCCACAGAGACGGCACAGTGGTTATGCCATTGGCACCGTTAAACTGGATCGCGTCATCCTGGGCTAGGGTAATAGTCCATGTCCGGCTGACGGCTTTTCTACCCACACGGCCAAGGCTAGAGGCGAAGCCAAACACCGGCCATTCATCTCGAATCGCGCGGTAGTTCTTGTCTTCAGAGTTATCAAGAGTACCTTTCTCGACAAAGCGCCCTCGGACCACAGTGTCCGCGCCGGATTGATGGGTCAGGCCGTGGCCATCGTCGGTCGCCCAATACCACTCTCCATATTCAGTTTGGTCATCAACCTCGGAGAAGAGCTGTTGCTCCTGCCGATAGACCTTGTGGTAGGCAACGCCGCTAGTCTCTCCGTACTCCCAGCGAGCAATATTGTCCCGATCTCCACTGACCCATTCTGGAACTTGTCAGTTGGCGTCATGAATCTGAAAAGCAAACAGGCATACCAGCAGAGATGTCAGTGTAAATTTGAACATCATGGCGTTTTCCATCCAGAGACTTCACATCTACGTGCAAGTAGGACGAGATTACGGACTGTCTTTTGAGGTCATGCGGCGTGATGGGTGACAGGAACGTCGCTTTGACCTCTATCTTGTCGTCGACATGTATTGTGTAGATACTTCTGGTCGTGGTGTACTCATACGAAACTTGCTTCGCCGTTGGAATATCAGTGGGTGCTCCAAGCCAAGTGTACGTCTTGCCGTCGACCCGGATCAGGCCAGCCCAGCCCAGGGTCTGACCACTGTCATGATTGTAAGTATTTCAAAATTTTGACTTGATTGGTAATAACTTACTGCCAGAAGGATGGCCATTGGCCAGGCAGATAACCTCCATAGTTGCCAATATTTAGCCATGCGCTCAAGTACGGAGATTTGACAGCCAAAGGTGCTGCAGGAGGGCGGGCCGGTTTGAAACCCTCAAGGGCTTCAATAGTTGGCAGCAGGATAGATATGAATGTGACAATGGCCGCTATTCTCATGTTGACCATTCAGAAACAATGTTTTGAAGGGGTCAAGATCCAAGCTGCGTCTAGAACTGCAATTGATGATTAGTGTTTACTTGCAGAACAAATAGCAGTCAACACATATGCGAGCCAATGCCTGTCGTGACAAGCAAGGGCAGTGGTCTTCGGCGGCGTGACCAAGTGGCACAACTTTATGGCCACAATGAGCACGCCATGAGAAAGCAGAGCACACTGAATGGAAATATACAAAGGGGAAAACCTACTAGTTATCAGACAGGAGACAACAAAAATATTGTCCTAGTATAGCAGGTTTTTGACCGGAATGCGATGCAACCAGCCGAAGTAAATTTAGATCAGTCCTAGCTGGACTGACGATATCGAAAGCAGATCCGAAGATCTCTCGGTCAGAAAGCAATGCTTTCGACGGCGCTGGTTTTCGGGTCCCAGAAAGGCCGTGAATTGTTGCCGCGATCCGACCCTGTGTCGCTGAAGAGGGGCCAGATGCAAGCAGGTGGTTGACTCTTTATATATCCAGCATTTAGTTCTCGTCAGGGATCCATCTTTCCATCTTTCATCGATCCTACCTCCGCAAATGCGGAGATCCCCATATGGGCTCAATGCTGATCCTTCTGTGGCGGATGGCTATCATGATTCCTGAATCATCATGGGCCACAGTTACATCGTGCTCAATGGTTATGAATCTTGTTATTGGACTTGTACTATGCCAGATACATCGCTTCTAATCACGCATCTGCTGTCATCGTGGCATACTTCTCCAAACATGAGGCTCATGTTGTACTGTAATTCATGAATAGTTGAAATCGTTCCAAGATCCACCATAAACAACACAGAATTTGAATGTAGTAGCTGAGGTTTAGTAGTAAGTTCTTACATGTGATTCGCTAAAGTGCATGAATAAACGAAGTTTTTTTCGGGTTAACAATTTAAAAATAATCCGTACCGAAATTTGAAATGAAATAATACACCAGCGCTAGACCGTTGAATGGGATTTATGAGATGGATACAGAGTAGTGAGATCGACATGCTTGAACTCTCAAGCTTAGGGCTCGGCAATCACGCAAGGGCTGGAAGTACGGAAAACTAGCATGCTTTGACCATTTTCGTTTCTTTCAAGGTTGCAATGCGTATATGAGCGCAGCATTTTAGCAGCTTCGGTGACAGTCCTCAATTTGATGATTCATGGCTGTACTATATCGCTGAGGCCAATGAACCCGAAGATGGACCGACAAACAGGGTGGAATACCCCAATCATAAATGGCGGTCCACAAGAGGCCGAACCCAGCAGTCCGTTAAAGGCTGGTCCAAAATCCACGATCGCTGCGGGGATTTGCCGGGGATATCCTGGTCAACAGTTGATCGGCCAGTGCTCTGGTCGTCTGGATCGGTCCTACGGTCGAAGCACCCGAAGAAAGTTGTCTTTCTTCCCCGAGCAGTTGTATCACACAGCGACTGCAATAGATTGTTGGACCGATGGGTTTGTCGAGTCAAAAGTTCGATTCCGTTGTGAACGTTATAAGCATCAGGAACAGAAAACACAGAGGTCATGGCACCATGGTCGAGCAAATAAAACAATTTCACCGCTGAACTGCTAATCTTATGCTTAATAGGAACCACAGAATACGAGGATTATTGAGGAGTAACCACGAGTATTGGTACATGACCGTGTAATCAAAACGACGAAACTAACTCGTAGTGACTAATCTTTAGTACCGTGATACAGTTGGATGTGCTTACTTTTTTCAGATTCCCGTTCTATTTCGTTCGTTGTTGTTGCATGGATTTCATAGTCCTTCCATGCCCGTCTAGTTCGTATTCCAATCGAACGCTTAGCCCCGCAGAGTAGACGCTGGACTATTGCTATCTCGCAAAGATGGTCTGCAGGCATCTTGTAGATTTGTGGTAATTATTCCGGAGGCCAGGAAAGTCTTAGGAACGGAGACGCACGAGTACCTGGGTTTACTTACAATCTCAACCTTGGTTCATTTCGGAGTTTAGGAAATCCTGCCAAGACCGGGTGATCCGCAGTCACGTGCTGTGGCTTTCCCCCGCATTTATTCAGCCCAGTCTAGCTCTTAGTAACCAGGGTTTAAGTTATGAGATGAGGTCATTGAGCAGCGCCTGGAGTCTCCGGAGCCAATCATTCAGAGGAACGAAATGGTGAACTGACTCGGCAATTCCTTGCATTATCCGAACGACCAACTGGCGGCTTTACACTGCCCGAAGGTTCGCTGGCAAGGTTGTGGCTGGTGCTTGTGCTACAAGTGAAAGAGCCATTCTGACCCATTAGCCCTTCAGCATTCTTAAAAATTAAATAGTACGAGCCGCCGAGTCTTGGATGTCTTTCTAGAAGGCCTTTGGAGTCGGTGTGCATGCTGTCGTGCTCCTCGACCTAGACATTGCACTCCGGTGCTGGGAAGCCGACAATCCGACGCTCGACTTTTGCCTCAACCAATTGTACCCGGCCCAGCTATGGGACAAATGCCCAAGCTCTGCATGGCTATCAGCTGACATCATACAGTACGCCCTTAGCGGCTGGTACTGTTGCTGATCATTCTCACATGTTGACCAGTAACCAACTACATACGACTTTTTACCTCCTGCCCGTTCAAACTTCAAAGCGCTAGACACTTGGTCAACAGTTTTCCCCGCCTTTTAGCGCAGGCTGGACCCTTACTTGCCGGTGGCTGACCAGATACTAATTTCTGGACTCGGTCCTTCGGAGTTGTTGCTCGCGACGAACCGGTCGAGAAGAGACTGGAATGTAACGCCTGCCATCACACGATTGGAATGTAGGTTATGTCGTTACAACCGAAAGTTGTCGTGTTGCATGGAGTAGGAGTTTCCGAGCCGTCCACCGGGTACCAAGTAAGTTACTGTAATCATGCAATCAATCATCGCCCCTAACCGATATTTCCCATCAGGCAGAAGTCCATTGACCGAAAGTCCGATTTTCAGGAATCTAGCGTACCAATTTGGAGTGCCTATTGGGACCAAATGGCATCAAACCATTCAAAGGGATCCGCATAACTACCTATGTATTAATTTATATGCCACCTCTTTATGAAAAAAGGGGGAAAACGCCTGCCCCAGGAAGAGGGGCTTGAATCCCACAATCAAAGAGTCCCGCATGTGCGTTGAGATTCGATTCCAGCATGGACCATCAACCATGCGAATCCAACCGGAATTCTGACAGGCATCATTCTACTCTGATCCCGGTCCTTTGTAATGTTGGAAACAAGGGTTGTCGGTGCCATGCCGATGCTGGCTTTAGCAGTTGAGACCCAAGACTGGTCAACATGGATCTCACCGCCAGGTGCTAGGTTGAGATGCGTTTGCTCACTGCAGTCACAGGTACTAGTACAACAACGGCACGGCCGTTGGACATTTTTGGAGTGACGCCCGCCTTTGCTGTAGCTCGGGCTAGTTGCATGATACCGTGATATCAGGCAGCTACTTTGCAAGTTGGCTAAAGAGCAACAAACTTGGTTGGCAGTGGCATCAGTATCCATCACAATGTTGGACCGGCAGCTACGACTGGAATCCTGACCCTGGACAAGTCCTGTTAAGGATTCGGTGACAACTCCGAACTTCTGAACTCCAGAAGCATTGAACAGTCGGCCCGCAGGTTCACTCCGACCATCTCACTTTATAGCATTGTCAACTCGTGTGAACATGTGCTGTATCATGCATCGTCATGTATCAGACAGATAGCGATATAATATGTACACGAATCGCTCGCTCGCTCTGAACAGTCGAAACAGACATGCTAGCCTCCCCGAGAAGTCACAATCAATGGAGAAAACAACAGGATATGAACATGACAAACGGCGACAGAATCTTGGCACGCTCAAAACAATCGACTTGCAAACAGGCTGGGAACAAAGAGAACAGGGAAAGATCAAACCAACCCATCATATAAGGACAGTGCGCTGACTATGGTTTCATCGCGCTTACTGCCTTCCTTGAACTCCTCGATGTCTAGGCTTCCGTTTTCGTCTTTATCCATCATGCTGAAAATCTTTTTGACGCGCTTCTCGGGGGTATCTTCGTCTTCGGGAAGCTTGACCATTGAACCAACCTACAATCCGTTAGCCCGTCTGCCCTCTGAACCAAGAAGGGAGTTGAAGGGAGCTGGCCTATACCATCTTATAGATAGCTTCGACGATGGCCAGCATCTCGTCATAAGTGATCTTCCCGTCACCATCGATATCATATAACTGAAACGCCCAGTCCAGCTTATCCTCCATCTTTCCTCGCGATGTGACCGAAAGTGCGCAGATGAATTCCTTGAAATCAATCATCCCGCTGTTATCCGTGTCGAATACACGAAAGACGTAATTTGCAAATGCGGACGGATCTCCAAAGGGGAAAAATTGGCGGTAGATCTTCTGGAACTCTTCCTTATTGAGCGTGCCACTGGGGCAGTCCTTGAGAAAGCCTGCCGGAAAGGAACGACCCTGGGTTAGTGGCATGGCTCGATGTCAGAGAGATAGGACCTGGACGCTCTCCATACCTTTGTACCATTGCTGAAGTTCTTTCTTGTCAAAATGTGTGGCGCGTTGAAGCTCTTCCAGCTCCGCGGCACTGAGCTTGGATTGTCTGTATTGATCGACGTCAGACAATGTCAGCGAAATCCAGTAGGCAGTTTTGAAGCGCGGAAGCATACGATTTCCCCATCGTGCAATCAACACTCCTGCAATCCTCTCCTTTGCTCCTTGACCAGTAATATCTCGAAATTCCAACCCAGTTCGAGATTAAATCGATCCGATAATGACCAAAAGTAGATGGTTCGCGGGGCAAAGGTCGGGAGGAGTTTCTAGGGGGCGGGCGTCGGACACAAAACACTCTTATCGGATGATTCGGAGACGGCGAAAACGTACGTGCGAAGCGATCGAGATGCGAATATCGTTGGAGTAGAATTTGAGGGGAAAGAAACAAAAAAAAAGCCGA
The DNA here is from genome assembly GCF_041956635.1 of Thermomyces lanuginosus. NCBI lineage: Eukaryota > Fungi > Ascomycota > Eurotiomycetes > Eurotiales > Trichocomaceae > Thermomyces > Thermomyces lanuginosus. Next base: position 802,466 of record NW_027192374.1, on the reverse strand, counting down.
TGTGTGTATGGATTATCTGGTGCTGATCGCAATCAGGACCGCTGGCGGTGGAGGGGCGGGTAGGGCGAACTGGAGGGTCTAGGCCCAGCCCCAAAGAGAGGCCGGCAACGGCTGACTTTTAGCCACAGGGGGTGTCCCCATCATTCCTTCTCTCGTCCATTCTTCCAGAAAGATCCTCAACGCAGAAAATCAAGCATGATGGGATTACCAATTCATTTCCATCGAAGCCAGCAGATCTATTATCACAAAACATTATGTACAGCGGCGAATGTCACATGATATGACGCAAAAACTGTAAAGCCACCAACTCCGATTTCTGAATAAAAGAGAATCTATGACACTAATAATAATAGGACAATGTTGCAGACTCCGTCCGTATCCTACACTAGTCTCAACATCTCACTTGGGAGACCAGCCCTAGTCAACTTTGATCGAGCTATAGATCTTGCGCACGAAAATCCAGCTGGAGATGAACCCGATGGTGCCTGAAAGCCGGTCAGTGCGCTGCTTGAAGGTGGGTGGAAAAATGCTTCCATACCTGTCAAGATAAACACCAGGAATCCGATCAAAGCAGAGTATCCCAGATAGAGGACTGCTCCGATCACGCCTCCAAAGCTCACTCGGGTCGCCCAGAAGATAATGGCATTGACGAAAACGTAGAACCCGGTCATTCCGGCGCCGGCAAATGACCGCCACTGCCAGCGGTAGTCCTCGGCGCACAGCATAAAGTACACCAGCAAGATGGACGTAGCGGCCGTGGTGACGGTCATGAGTCCGAAGCAGAGGAAGAGGAAGCCAAACATGTAGTAAATCTTGCTGGTCCAGAGGGAGTTCATGATGAAATACAGCTCAACGAAGATAGTCCCAAACGGCAAGATACCGGTAAGCAGGAGGGAGGGAATGGGGCGCAGGGTGCCCGTAGCCGGAGGGATCTGGCGCGGGATTTGGTTGGTCTTAGTTGGAGCTTCGATCGTCTAACATCGAGTTAGTGGTGACATTACAAATAAGAGAACAAAGACTTACCCGGGCCTTGAATCCCAACCAACTACCAGCGAAGCTCAACGGTACACTGATAATGAACCAGATCGCGACAACGACGATCATGGTGGTAAAAGGCACCGCACCACTGGAACCCTTTGCCCAAACAAACAGGTTCAGCAAGAAAAAGACGGCGAAGATGAATCCAGGGATCAACAGAGGGGTCATGATGATGTTCCGCTTCCATGCCTCGCCGCCAAAGGCTTTGTAGCAGCGAGCCGACACGTATCCTCCGACGAAACCCAACAGGGTGTACAAGAGGACGATTGTCGTCGCAAGCAAACCGCGGTTCGAAGGCGAAAGTAAACCGAACAGCGCAAACACTGCAGTGGCAAGTTATTATCATGTATCATAGTGACTGCGTGTTGACCTACCAACAGTGATGCCCGTCATCACGAACAGTTGAGCACCATTTCCAAGCAACACGCTCAGGAGAAGAGGGCTCTTGGGACAACGGAACACATCTCCATGCACAAGCTTCCAGCCCGAGTCTTCCTGAATACCATCTTCAATCGCGGCGGATGTTCCATTGAGGTCTTCGAGGCCGATCGCATCGAGGCGGTTGTACCGCGCAATATCCTTCCGGAGCGCACGGAGGAGAATCACACTAACCATGCCAACAAGGAAGATGACAAACACAGAAGAGTTGATCAAAGAGAACCAATGAATCTTCGGATCGTACACGTGCAGGTACTTGTCCCAACGAGTCGCCCATGCGGTGGGCGACTCACGCCAGTAGACGCTGTACGTCCAAGTCACCTTGGTTTCACCGTCCTCATTGAGGATCATCGGAGGGCCACCTTCCCCGCAGTCAACATTGCCATTTTTGTCGACCTTCGAAGCTCCTCTGGAATCGGGTTGGACGAGAACTCCAACTACGCGATATTTTGTGGACGTAGGCAGGCCAACGAGATGGTAGTCGATCAGTATATCGTAATGATTATGTAGCAACGGTTGACCATCTTCATTCACACTCCCGAGGAGGAATCCGGGACTGTAGAACTCTTTCTTGGTAACGGCATCCACGTTCAGCTGCGCGGCAGGAAGCCCGTCGACGAGCCAATTGATATTATAGCCCTGCGCAATGCGATTGTTCGTGAATCGTGCGTCACGGGGAGGGAAAGTCACTTCACCGCAGACTGCCTTGCAGGTTTCATTCTTGGCCATGTGCAGCTCAAACGGAGAGGTCTGAATCCGGTCGCCGAAAAGAATACTGCCGAGGGACTCCTTGACGTCGGACGGGCCATCTTTCGGCTGACAGAAATGGAAGGCCTCACGATAGTAGTCGAATGACAGCACAGCGTGCAGCTGATCGTCATGTCGAGCTATACCCGGCGTGAGGCGGTTGACATGTAGCGGCACGGTCTGTCCCTTGTCGTACGAGGTCGGCGCGACTCCGGGGAGATAGAAAGCAGACGATAGGGGAAGTGAGGCAAGGAGAAAGGAAGAGAATAAGAAGCGGTTTGAAGGCGCCATGATGTACAGAGATCCTGTGCGAATAATTAGCCATGGCTAGTTTACATTTTGTTGGGATATCCCAGACTCACGAAGGCAGGGGACCTTCGAATTCTAGACAACAGACAATGTCATACGCTGAAAGGTAAAATCAACACATTATATAGCGTCCGCAATAGGAAGCGTTTCGACGCAATGACGCGGTGTTGACAGGGTATTTTGATTACAGGGACTGCTTGGATTCTCGGGCTCAAAACGACACGCAGCGTCAAGGCTGACGAAGCTATCGTGCACGTGACCTGCCGGTTCTAGGTTGGCTGTGCTGCAGGTACTTTGCATACCACTTTGAAGGCAATTCCAGAAGTATATTTCCAAGGAAAATCTGGAAATTAAAGACTGTGGAGTTTCTAGCTACGAGAGTTGGCTCTCAATGCACCAACATCGAAGTCACTGCGAATGCGAAATACGGTGAGGGTTTAGGGCTTTTATACATCCAAAATGGTTTAGATTAGCCCTATCTGTAATCCATGATCACGTGAAGATAAGATAAGATATTGGAGAAATTTCCATCGATTGAAGAGACCTTCACCATCGCCCACGACCATGGCAGACACGGCTCCAGGGGACGACTTGTCGTCCCAAAAGGCGAAGATATCGACACTTCTCGATAATTTGAATAGTTGTCTGTCGTCTGCAGGATCATCGCTTCCCCGATCCAAGAACAATGACGAGTCGGACGTTTCCATCCAGCCGCCCGCGGATGGAATTTCGCTGCTGGACACGAAGAGCGAAATACTCCTGTCATATTTACACAACCTGGTGTTCTTGATTCTCTTTCAGCTGCGGAGCATTCTCGATGGCTCAAACGACAAAAGCGACGCAGCGATTGGAAAGGATGACATCGTGAAGAAGTTGGTTCAACTACGGGTTTATCTCGAGCGTGGCGTGAGGCCTTTGGAGTCGCGTCTACAATACCAAATCGACAAAGTTATCAAAGCAGCGGAGGATGCAGAACGAGCGCAAAAGACCGCGACAACCAAGAAACCCAAGAAGGACCGCGAGGCGGCCGAGTCGGATGCTTCCGAAAGCGAACGTTCAGATGATTCAGAGGCGGCCAGTTCGGATGAAGATGAAGACATTGACGAAATGGCCTTTCGACCAAACCTTTCGGCTTTTGCTAAAGCACAGCAGGCTGTGGAGAATGAGCAGAAGTCGAAAGCAGACCATAAAAAGGCCTCTGAGGATGGCATCTATCGCCCGCCCAAGATTAAGCCTACGGCGCTACCTACTACAGACAGTCGACCTGAAGACCGCGAATCACGTCGGGTCCAGAAATCTAGGGTTATCGACGAATTCGTGGCCAATGAGTTGTCGTCGGCACCCGTCGCTGAGCCCAGTATCGGCAGCACGATCAAACGCGGTGGCCGTCACATCATGTCCCAGAAAGAACGCGAGCTCGAGCGCGAGAAACAGGAGTATGAAGAGACGCATTTTGTCCGCCTACAGGAGAGCAAGAAGGAACGCGCCAAGCAACGGGCGCGTTCCGGAGCTAACCTGGGGAGCTTCGGAGGGGAGGAGTTCCGATTGCTCAGTGATAGTGCTGACCGCATCCAGCGACTCACGCAACGGGCCCACAAAGAGGGTGCGTTGGAGAAGAGTCGCAAGCGACGGTTTACGGAGGACGGACCAAGGGGAGACGGAACAGAGCTTGGCCAGATGTTCGAGAAGCGGCGCAAGAAGGTCGAGCGATACACCAACAAGACCAAATAAACTCCATGTGACAGTTTGTACATACCGCCGGTGGGCCGATTTGAAATTATGGATACGACTACGCCTTGCATGTGAAGCATGTGAAAGTCAAAATTTTGGTTGTAAACTAAAATTGGCTTCCCTAGGGGAAAAGAGAAAACCAACAGAGCTAAGGGACCAGTTGATCGCGAAGGTTCTATATCCACTATTTAACCCCATAATAATTTGCGACTAGGACAAGCGGATGCGACAGTATTCCCCACGTTCCTTTTGACCACCTTGGATGCCGTCGGACCGAGCGAACAGCGTGCCGAGGCTCGCTGACAGCTAGAACGCTGACTAAGCACAGTGCCCTTCTTGAAGCGTAGACTGTCCCTCTGATATTCCTACAACATTGCTCTGTCGTACTGCTGTTTGTTCTGCCTCTGATCGCTTTGAGTAGCGACGGAAGACCGTCCAAGTCTGCGCGAGACCACAGCTCTCCGCTGCGGCCTGGTTCCGCCGAGAAACGATGACAACAACCAAAGATGCTGGCGCGACAACGGTGCCAAATGAGGACACCGTTGTCGCGACCCCTAAGAAAGATGCCGTCTCGCAGACATTGGCGCAGATCCGGTCATTCGTCGCTGGTGGTGTCGGGGGTGTGTGCGCGGTGATTGTGGGACATCCCTTCGACCTGGTCAAGGTGCGCATGCAGACGGCTGAAAAGGGCGTGTACTCTGGCGCGATTGATGTGGTGAAGAAAACACTTGCGCGAGAAGGGGTGGCGAAGGTAGGTTTTAGACGATGAAGCGCGCGCGCTAGCGACGAGCTAACTTGGCGCTTCGTAGGGGTTGTACGCTGGCGTGTCTGCGCCGCTGGTCGGGGTGACACCAATGTGTAAGTACTGCCAGGAGAACTTGTTTTCGTTATTTGCAATGGCAGCGACAGCTAATACAATGATGAATAGTTGCCGTGAGCTTCTGGGGCTACGACCTTGGCAAGACGCTCGTGAGCAGCCTGTCCACAGTGCCGATCAAGAACGACACCCCGCAGTACTCGATCGCGCAGATCTCTGCGGCCGGCGCCTTTTCGGCGTTCCCGATGACACTCATCACCGCGCCGTTTGAGCGCGTCAAGGTTCTGCTGCAGATCCAGGGTCAGAACCCGCCCCCGGCGGGCCAGAAACCAAAGTACTCCGGCGGGATGGACGTGGTGCGACAGCTGTACAAAGAGGGCGGCATCCGCAGCATCTACCGTGGCAGCGCCATGACTCTGGCGCGAGACGCGCCCGGGTCTGCGGCTTACTTCGCCGCATATGAGTACATCAAGCGCAGTTTAACGCCACGCGATGAACAGGGCAACATCACAGGCGAGCTCTCGCTGCCCGCAGTGCTGACGGCGGGCGGTGCGGCTGGTATTGCCATGTGGATCCCCGTGTTCCCCGTGGACACGATCAAGTCGCGCATGCAGAGCGGCGAGGGAACAAGCATCGCGGGCACGATCCGCGCGATCTACGGTAATGGTGGGTTCCGCGCATTCTTCCCGGGCTTTGGACCGGCGTTGGCGAGGGCTGTGCCTGCCAATGCTGCTACTTTGTACGTTGTTTCCCCTCTCCTAGGTGTTGATAGGCATTGCTAACAGTGTTCTAGCCTGGGTGTGGAACTGGCACATAAAGCGATGAGCAAGTTTTTCGATTAACGCAATTGTATTACAGAGTACAGTGTTGATGAGCTATGTATCTCTATGTTGATAGAGCATGTCTTGCATAAAACGGGTTTGCATATAGCTAGGGCGATCAGTTGGAATAGATGTGTTTTTGTGAAACGAGAATTATATACAAAACTGCTTGATGAGTAGAATGAATACATTATCATTGCGCTCTGCTAATGTACAACGTTGGTCTATCATCTATTCTACAAGAGGCGTATAGTCGTACATGATCAAGCCCACTCGCCGATCCGCTCAAACTTCTTCACGGGCCGGACGGCCTCCATTACCACCATCGTGCGCGCCATATCGACTGCCACGATCTTTGCCTCGACGGTATCCAAGATATCTACCTCAGGGAACTTGTCCGGCAGCATTACCTGCGCCTTGAGCCCGAGCGGTAGGATGACAGCCGAGTAGCCGCGGAGGTGACCGGTGCGCAGCGTCACGACGATCGAGAGTGGCTTGTGCACGATGCATGGCAGCATCTCAGGCAGCTCGCACTCGTTGAAGTAGAATGCGCGGAAGAGAAGCTGGCAGCCCCAGTACTGCCGGGATGCCTGCTCGATGCGTCGGAGCCGATCGCGGAGCCAGCGCTGGCGCGTGATGTGGTGGTCGACGGCGTCCTTAGTGAACGGCAGCGGTAGACGATCGACATCATCTCCCTGTGCGTCAAGCTTTTTCCCGCGCTCGTGCTCGTACCGCAGCGTCGCTTCGATCTGGTAGTGCGCCAGCATGTCATTGTACCGGCGAAGGGGACTTGTCGTCTTCAGGTATGCGTCGACGCCCAAACCCGGGTGCGGCAGGACGGTCGACGCACTGATGCCCTTCGGCGGTGCCAGCTCCAGCCAGTTCTGCCCGCCAAAGGACGAGATGTTCTTGCTCGTTAGCTTGCGGTACTCCGGGTGGTACCAGGCCCCGTCGTACACGACTGGCAGGTTACGTTCCGCGCACCAGCGGCCCGCAATCCAGCAGGCGAAGTTCATCACCGTCGATACCAGATACGTGCGTGTTAGGTCCGGCACCTCGTACGGGTTGCAGTCCCGGAGCGTCATCGCGATGATCGGATCACCTTGGTAGAAGTTGCCGCGCGAGACGTCCAGCTTATGCGGATCGGGCTCGCTCTTTCCGCAATGGACGGTAAGCTCGGTACTCCCCATATCCGGGAAGGTGAGTCCGCCGTTCTCCCGCCAGCGTTGACGAACAGCGGCCATGATACGGCGGATGATGTGGAACGTCTCCCGCTGGTCCGGCGTGACGCGTGTTTGATGTTTATGTGGCTGTACAGGCAGCTCGCCCCCGACCACGAGCTGTCGCGGCTTTTTCTTTGTCTCGCCGCAGAAGAGATTCCGGACCGCTTCGTGCGTGATGTGGATGACATTGCGGATGTACCCGTTCTCGATTTTCGTCTCGAGAACTTCGCCGTCGATCGTGATCTTGGCACCAAAAGTCAACACTGGACGGCCCCCCGGTTGTAGACTGAATTGGTCTTGCGTGAGTTCCGGCGGGAGCATGGAATATGTGCGTTCCGGCGCGTATAATGTCTGCAGCCGCAGCGCGGCGTACTGCGCAATGGGATGGTCGCGAGGGATAAACGCAGAAGGATTCGCAATGTGCACGCGGAGCCAGAACGTGTTATCTGAGCCGGGAACGCGCTCAAGCGAGAACCCGTCGTCGATCTCCTTGGCGGTAGGATCGTCGACGCAGTATACTGGGAGGTCCCCAAAGTCCGTCCGCAGGTCCTCCATCATATCCTTGAGTTCCTCGGATTTGAGCTGACGGGCGGTCTTCCACGCCTCTTGATGCATCTGCTCCGTGCGCGGTTCGATATCATGTCCCGGAAGCGCGGCCGCTTGATCCAGCACATTGAGATTCTCCCATGGCGCGATCACGCCCAGCTCCTGCAAGAACAATGGAACTGCGCCGGGTCCTAGCTGCACGGTGCTGTACATTCCTGTAGCACGCATGATATGGATACCGGCATACCTCTGGACGCCACCAGTAGTGGTATGCGGAGGAATACAGTAGAGTTGTAGATACTTCAGTATCATCCGGTCGTTATTGTTGAATGTATCTGCGGGAACACGGCGGAATACGCGACCGTCTTTATTCTGGTCGGCGGTAAATCGCTGCGCGGTTGGACCAACATTCGCCATGGTCGTCGGCGACCGGTAGGCGCGGCTCCGGCGAATCAAACGCTGAGCTTTGGTAATAAATTGCTGCAGCGGATGATTTTTAAAGTCTGACTTCTTGTGCAGAGCCAGCTGAGTTTGGTGCTCCTCGTGCTCACGGACCCAATTGGATACCGTTTCAATAACCTCGTACACCCGTTTCGGTTGGATCACATAGTGGTCGTGAAAAATTGAGGAGCTTCGGTAAATGGCGAGAGGGTGACGCGAAATAGCAGTGTGGACTAGATAGCGCATGGGAGCCGTGATTCTTGACGGATCGACATTCAACGCCCTAGCGGTGATTTCGTCCAACGTGAGCTCTTGACGATCAGTGTCATGTGCGATGAGATCGTAGACCCCGTCCAGCCGACGAGGATCTCGGCGAAACAGCGCCTTCACTTCCTCATCGAATTTGTGCATGGCGCGCAGAAGACGAGCGCCGACGGGACGCGGAACACCGCCTTCGGTGACGTTCTGCAAGATAGCATCGATGGCCGCCAGTTTGTCCGGCATGTATGGATACAGAGCTTTTGCATCTTCGGCGGACGCAAACCCTTTAATCACAAACGTCAAATCCCTATCCGACGCCATCCGCCATTTTCCGCGCTGGGTGTACAACTGCAGTTGCTTCTGAATTGAACGACAGTAAATCGCTAGAGTAAAACTCCCCACAGCACTAGCAATGGTCAGTTTGCGGACAGCACTCTGTCACGAAACACTCACGAAGATAGCACGACCAAGTCTCCCGGCTCCAGAAAGGCTGCCGCATCCGCGCCTTCATCCATAGACATGTCAAATGCGGAGAGATCATGGTCTTCATCCTTTGCGAGATCCTCTCCGCTGTAGACCTCCTTGCTGTCATTCAGCATGTTGCCTACCCATCGGCTCTTCGTTGTGTTGGGATTCGTTGTCCCTGGCCCACGCACGGGGTCCATAGAATTGTCATGTGTCTCCATCCATTTCCGGAGGTAGTCCCGAATGTCTTTTTTCGCCTCGAACTCGGTGTTTAGTAATATGCTGTTGACGAGGGATTGAATATCCGGATTGGCCTGCGAAGGCTTCGGACATTAGAACCTGATCATGCACTGATATGGGACACTCACCTCCCGGGTCTCGTTTGAGTACAGCCTGTGCGCATTTATACTGTCCCATAGCCGGCGCCTCGGAGGTACAGAGAGAGTAGGAATTGCGTTCAATGAACGATGCCGCCGAATGCATCGAGCACAGGCGTTGAGCCGTAGTGGTTTATGCATGATGAAGAATCATGAATTGGATCCATCGAGCCTTCAGACTTCCATTCAGTTGGTTGTCGACTTGAATGAGCTCAGGCGCGTCCTGCAATGAGAGTTGGTGGTGAAAAGGACTCGAATGAATTCGGAGGAGAATCAACGTTGCGGAGGAAACGATCAACACCCGTCACAGATCCCCAATGTACAGTCCCATTACGTCCCAAGACACCATAATCATTAGAATACCCTCGAGAGACAAAGTGCTGTCACTTCTATGCAACACCACGACGTAAGTCCAGGCCCGAAAATTGTGCATATTGCCGGCAGAATCTTTCTCACCGCTTTTAGGCGGTGAGTTGCATAGTCAATCTCCACCGATCCTCACCTTTCGCGCCTCCACGTATTTCTTTGCTGGATAAACATCAAGCTCATTGCATTGATGATCTGCGTCTCCTGAGACGTGATAGCCGCTGATAATGTTGTTGCCATGATCCTGCTTGCCAAGCTCATAGCTACATTAACCTTGTTTGGCTGCTGCAGTGCGTGCTTCGAACAGCTACTTGACGGATAAGGGCATCTTCCAGACGAGGCTCTGCATTAATCGTACTATTCATGCATGCAGCGACTGGTTCCCAGGATTATACAGGGATAGAAACAGAGCTATGCTTGCGGTTGTTGATCCAATCCAGTGACGAGCCATTTCATCGGAGCATGCCCAATCTCTATCACAGTAACTCTACTAACCTGTAGTGGTGAATTATTCTCAAGAGTTTCCGTTACTAACTTCGTCAGCGTGAGCGCTTGCTGGAACATAGCTCAAGCCTCCAAGAATATGTATAGGATCGTTTAGTACTGGTACTTCCCCAACGTGAGCTCACGTCACTGTTATGATCGTCGAGTCTAGCCCGGTCGAGATCAGGAACTCGTTTCAATCATGCCCAGACGACCCAGAGCGTTGGCACAGAGGTTCACTTGACGAAGATGGTGGATTGGCGAAGCGCTGCAGTGGAGGGCCTAAAAATTCCCGGACCGTCGAGGCTTATAGTTCGTGCGCTCTGATTGGTCAGCTCAGCGCCTACTCCAACCGCTCATTTGGAGACAATGTACCTACTGCATGGCTCTGCGACAATAATGGAGCTGTTAACAAAGGCAACGACTACTTTTATCATGATGAAACAGCAGCGTTCAATGCGCCAACAACATGATGTTCTAGACTCGGCCGGGGTGGTTAGAAGAGGCATGTCATCCCTCTGTGTCCTGATCAGTCTTTGCCAGATCTCAAGTACATAGCGACTGTGATTGTCATTTCGGTCTTTACGGCGGCGTCTTTCAACTTGCTGATAACACTGCAAAATACAACCGGTTGATTCATTGCGTACTTTAGCAAAATGATGAACCAGTTCGGCCCTCTCGGTGCCTCCTTCCAGGTGGTCCGCATTTTCCAGGCGATGTGCCTGGTGGCCATCGTGGGGATGTCGGCCAACTTTGTTTCTATGATGGTCAACGCGGGGACGAACCCAAGCGGGATGCTGGTGGCGGTGCTCGTTGTGGTAGGTTACACCGTGGGATAGTAGTCGGGGATACGCGAGACATTGATGAAAGGTACTAGTCCATCGTTGCCGTCCTATACTGCGTCGTGACATTCCTCTTGCACCTTAACAACTCCGACCCGCCATTCCTTACCAACGCTGTGGCGGACACATTGCTCATGGTTGCGTTGATTGTGGTCTCGGTCCTCATCGGCCAGCCACTGTCGTACCTGAACTGCTCGATCATCAGCAATGCATCGAACAGGGTCAGCGTGTCGGCATATGCCTCGAACCTTGCATCCTTTCTGGAGAAGTTTGGTACCTCGTACGGGTACTTTCTGACGCGGTCCAAAGCCGTCTGCTTGGAGATGAAGGCGATCTGGGGATTAAGCATCGCGTTGTGGTAAGTGTCCGAACCAGCTTTTGAATTCGAATGCCGGCTAACTGGTGATAGCATCTTTTTTTCCTTCTCGGCCGTGGTCAGTCTGTGCCTCTGGCGCAATAAGAAGAAGACCGCTGGAGGAAAGGCAGATGCATGATTGCGTTTCTATTTGTAGTTTCCTGTTGATGTCTTTCTCCAAAAGTGGTGCGGCTCTAGTGATTCCGGAATTGTTTATCGTCAACGTGCTGGTCTCATCTGGTATGGGGTTTGTCATGAGTCACCTTCACTAATATCTCTTTGCGTTATGTGTCTATTAGATGGTGGGCGTGTACATTGTCATAATTCTTTTGATTTTGTTCGTAATACTTGGAGATAATTTGCATGAATGCTTCTCCGCACCGGTGCGGGGGAACCGCTGAACACCAGTTGACCAATTCAACAGAAGCAGTGCTTCGATGAGTTGATTGACTTCCTTAAATACACAAACTCGAATCTGGATTAATCTCGAATTAGTCTTTGCATACATCTCAAAACAATCCAGTTACCGAGTCGGTAGTGGCCGTCAGATCGATCTTCCACTTTGAAGCCTCATGCGGGGATAGTATGGATAGCTCTCCCCGATTCCGCAGTCAAACAAGCTGAGCTGAGTCCAAGGCAGAACAAAATATCCGCGTGTCAGAAAGAGCACAGAAAGAAGAGAATTCCGCATCTTGTACTCGAATCAACGCAGCCAAACGAAGATGATGAACAATATAATCCTCACAGGCCACTGTCCCTGCAACCGGGTTCGGTATACCGCTCTGTACTCTCCGCAAACTGCTTCATTCTGGTGCGTTCCTCACCCCTCTTCTAAATTTCAAAAAGGTACTTCTAAGATGAGTCATTGACACGGCAAAGTTCATGTGGAAAATGTGCATATATCCTCTCCTCGCAGCGTGACGCCAGACCGGGGACGACCGGCCAAATGCTAATCAATCCAGTCATCCCGGAGAGGAATTTTCGATTAGGACCTGGCAGCGGTATGGTTCAGTCGTATATGTATTTCGGTGAGCGCGGTATGATCCCTTTCTTTCTTCAACAATTTCGAACGATTAGAATGTTGCTGACATTAAATGAATGCAACACAGACCACCCAAGGCAATGTTTCTACTGCGCCGCATGCAAGGGACACATCTATCATACAACGGAAACACCACCTCTCCGTCTTCGTTATCCTCACATTGGGCCACCACCTCCTGTCGCTGCACCTCGGGGAAGAAAAACCATAACAATCATCACGAGCATTCCGCAGAGCCTCCTTCCCCCAACAACCACAACACTCTCACCACAAACATATTATCATCTCCCCGCCCACCTCTAAAAAAACACCCAGCATACATGGGAAGATTATCCCGAGCTCACTGGCGGAATCACCGCGACCTCCTCCCCCGGCTGAATCACCCTGCCCATCTTCCCATCCTGCAGCACATCGCGTGGCTCAGCCCCATCCCCCTTATTAATATACAGATCCGTATCGATGTATTCACCGCCAACGCTCAAGCTGCTGCTGCGGAGTACCTTTGCGGTGATGCCGGGGTAACGTTTCTCGAGGAGCGGGAAGAGCTGGGCGATGGGCAAGGGAGCGGGGAGAGTTTCGTGGGTTTTGTTGGTGAAGGAGGAGGCGGAGGCGAAGTAGTAGATTTGGAAGGTTTTTTGAGAAGCTGAGGGGTTGGTCGTCATTGTGGGTGGTTTTTCTTCTCCATGATATTTGTTCTATGATGATAGATGGAGCTCCAAGAGTTGATGAGAGGGGCAACAAAACGTGCAACAGAGGGCAAGGATCGGCACGTGACTATGACGACATGCTTTACTTTCCTTTTTGGGTTATTTTTCTGCCCACAGCTTTTGTTCCCAGCATGTCTTCATCTCCGTCTATATACCTCGTCTAGGTCTATTTTCAGTCAATTATTTCAGCTCGCGAAATGCAGTAACCATATCCTTGCGCAAGTCTTCCACATCCTCAATGCCCACGCTAATCCGCAACAGCCGGCGGTCCACACGCGGATCCGACATGGCCCGCCATTCAATTAGCGACTCCACGCCGCCAAGGCTGGTCGCATGATGGAAGAACTTCAAGCGGCTCGGCAACCGGCGCGCCTTGTCCGCGTCATGGAGCTGGATCGAGAACACCGGGCCAAACCCACGCGGCATCTGCTTGCGGACCCAGTCTTCTTTCTGCAAGCTTGCGTGGCTGATCTTCGCCACGCAGGCCCGGACGGCGGCTTCATCACTGTCCGGCGCAGGCTCATCTTTCAGATCCAGTGCCCCCTGTAGAAACGCCACGAGCTTCTCCGCATTCTCGCTCGCGCGCTGCACGCGCAGCTGCAGCGTCCGCAGACTGCGCACACCGAGCCACAGCTCCAGACTTCCCAGGGTGCTTCCCAAGTATATCCGGTCGGTCCACAGCTGACGATACCACTCGTCATTGCGAGTCACCAGCACGCCGCAGAGCATGTCGCTATGGCCTCCAAAGTACTTGGATCCGGAGTGCATGATTAAATCAGCGCCAAACTCAAATGGATCCTGTAGACCGGGCGGCGCAAATGTACTGTCCACCATCAGATAGGCTCCCCGTGAATGGGCTTTCTCCGCGTAGTGCGCAATGTTCAACGCCGTGCCGTGCGGGTTGACGGGCGTTTCCACCACGATAAGATCTCCGCGGTCAAGGTCCTCCGCGGGGCAGTCCAGGTCGAGCTTCTTGAGTCCGTTGAGTCGAGAGAAGATCCCCAGCGCAGCATGGCAGCCATGGTATCCTTGGCCGATGGCCACACGCCGTGGGTTGAGCAGCGTCACCGCGGCGTTGAACGCCGCGAGCCCAGAGGCGTACGCAATGGCACGGCCCTTGAGCAGCGAGGAGAGAATCGCCTCGAACCGATTGGAATTTGGCGACGCAAGGCGGGAGTAGATGATCGGCCGGTCATCAGGATGTGCCTGCCAGTCTCAGTATCGACTCGTCCATTAGAATGAATAGTAAAACTGAATATCGTACCGTTTGCTCCGCCTCCGGGATCAATTCGTCCGGGTTGTCATTGTAGCGAAATGTCGTGGCCAGATGAATTGGTGGCGCCACATCCGGCACGATGTTGAGCCGATCATCGGCGTGGATGGAGAGCGTTGCAAACTGAGCCTCGAGAGGATCCGACATGATTATCCCGAGATAGGGTTTTATATATAGGCTTAATTTACTTTACCGGAGAGAATAAGAGTGATTTAGCACAATTGAATTGATTGAACGTTATCACCAGCATACTCTTCGAGACGAGGGGCACATTGAGTCACCGGGAAAACGGACAAAACACCGAGTCACGTGATGAAATGACGCCATCAAATGGGACAGAGGGATATGTACAGATGAAAAGAAAAGAAAGCAGAAGTGAACAGTCTCGCCGGAGACGTGGAATCAAAACGACAGAAAACAGGAATAGAAAAGAAAGTAAACGAGACTGCAGCCCCAGATATGAGATCATCATCGTCGCAACGACGGAACTCGTGCCGGCACCTGGTGCGTTCCCGGCATGGCATTGAGGAATCGTTTCCGATCTGTAAAGAATCCCTGTTAGCTCAATCATATAAATGGAGGCAACGGACAAAAGCATACCCTGATCGGACTCAAAAATAATGTTGATATCATCATGCTCACTAGGATACTCGGGCATGTCCAGGCAAATAAACCGCGCGCTCTCGTCGCCAGTCTTGGGCAACGCGAACTTGGCGTCGACAATCCGCACGCCGACCTTGTTCGACCGACTGAAAGTCTCATATCGGTCCGTGCCCTTGACAACAAAGTTCATGCTGTGACCGTGGCTGAAGTCGTTGCCAAAGAACGCCAACAGCTGCACAGTCTTTGTCTGGGTCTGGTGGACAATCTGCACGCGGGCACTGTTGGCCTCCCACTTCTTGTGGATCGGGACCATGCTACGACGCCGAGAGATGGCAAACGTCGACACGATCCTGCGGCATATGTTAGCGGTCAGTCGTATGCAGAAATACGATCAAGTACGTACCCATCGTAGACCACATTATATCCAGTCAATGCCAGCTGGAAGGAGTGCAGACTCTGTAGATTGGCAAACTCTATCCGACGAATTAACGGCTTCGTCTTGGCCGCTTGCAACATGGCCTTGAGCTTGTCGGGTAGCTCCTGCGGAATCATATTGTCTGCCACGCACACGGTCAAGTCTTCCTGGTTGACGCGATACATGTCCAGCACCGTGGTGTTCCGAGCATCCAACGCAATCTTCATCTCGCCGGGTCCTAAAAATTGTTAATTCCTGTTGCATAGAACAATGTAAATTATAATAAACCTACCTAAGTTAACTCGATCCGTCACCGTTCCCCATTCGGTGCTCACCAGCACCCGTAGATGCTCAGAAAGCACCTGGCTTCCGTATCCATGCTCTACGTAGGCTGGCTCCTGATCAATCACGGAGACCGTCCCTGCACCGAACTGGAGGTAATTAATGCCCGACCCTCCCAAGGCATCCGGTGGTTGGTCGACCGAGTATGACTTCATCTGCATGTCCGGCGACGTGAACTCCGTTTCGCCCGGTACCATCCCTACCAGAAGCGAGTGCATGGTTGTGCGCTGCGAGAGTTGTTCAAACGTCATCACCATCGACCATGAGCGTGCCTCATCCTTGAACTTCAACAGCAGCGCGGGAGCGCCATCCTCACCGCGCAGGTAGCCAAAGACAATGGGCGTGTCGTAACCAAGAAGCTGCCGCACACTGCTCAGCGTCTTTGTCTGCGGGTTCGTCACCACGGCCAGCCGGAATCCGCGATGGGCCTTGCGGCGGCCTGTGCCCTCGTTCAGCGTGACGGTTCGCTCAAAGAGGCAGACGCGGCATCCGGGCGACGGCTCCGGGGGGAACGCTTTGGGTGTCGCCGAGTCAATATACTGGAATAACTTGAGTGTGTCCTCGAAGATCTTGATCTCCCCGGCCTCGGGCTCTAAGCTCGCCTCCGTCTTGAGGGTGTATCGGACAATGTTCCAGAGCATCTTGAAGTCCTTCTCCTGGAAGGCCACGCTGAGCTGCAGCCCACGCCGCAGTTTCACCAACATTGTCCTTGTCTCGACCTGCCATTCTACGTCATCCCAGGTGGGCCCTTGCTTTCGATCCGGCTGGATAGTTATGTTGACCAGCTCGCTCTGGCTGGCCAGCGATGCCAGCACGTACCAGTCTGATCGTTCGCGTTTGATGCACAGGACGCACGGGATAGAGTACTGCGGTGATTCATAGTCATCGTCCCAGGTCACCGACATCTCCACAAACATGGACCCGTAGCTGAAGTACCGACTACTGTCACCCAGCAGCATCAGGTCCGGTGTGTGTGCCAGTTTGGCCGACACATCGATGAGCATCGATCGTCGCGTGGCCCCGGAAATGATAGCCGACACGTCCGGCGCGAAGAACGGATACCTGACCCAGATGGTTGTGTCGAATGAGTGATGATCCCCATAGGCCGTCGAGTTGAGTGCAGCGAGGACGTTGTTGCGTTTCATCGACACGGCTAACGCACGCAAATGGCTCAAAGTCTTCTGATGCAGGTGGATCAGCCCGGCCAGCCAGGTGTCCCCTGCCATGTTCGCCACAGCTGAGCTCGACACCGCACCCATTTCACTATATTGTCTGAACTCGGAATGCTGTGGAATGATACGCTCGCTAATCCACCAGGCCTTGCCCAGGTCAATGACCGCCTGCTCCGCGGCGGATACTTCGGGCGATCGCCCTGAGCGCACAGCGGCCTCCAGTCCGCCGCGACCCTTGAGGAACCACCAAGCAGAGGCCCGGACCCATTCCCCAAGCGACGTCTCCATCAGCGGCTTGACCGACTCCGCTGCCATTTGGTACAAGCTGGAGAATCGTTCTACGAAGTTCACAAATTCGTTGTATGCGCTATCTCCCATGGCGTTGGCAGCGCTGCGCAGAGTCATCCTCGGCTTTGTTCGGGAAGCCTCAGGGGCTGGTGGCGGCGCTGAGGCGGACGTCGGCGCTGCTGTTGCCACGGGCGGAGGCGCGGCAGGTGACGGTTTCGGTTTCCGCTCCTTTTCTAAGCGCCCGCTGAGGGGCTCAAGAGGCTCAATGACGGGCAACGTGGGCTGCCGGTCCTCCAAGGGAGACGCGGAAGCATGGGATGAAGCCGGGGACGAAACATCGGCAGAGTCCCTGTCATCCCGCAAACCGCGGACCATATGGTGCATACCGGATCGGTTTTGTTCAGTAGGCCGCGGTGGCGAAGATGGCTTGTGCGACGGTTGCGGGCCCTTGGACGGACGCAGGGGTAGCGTCTCCTGCTGCGGGGAATCTTCTTCTGGGTCGCCTGTTGGCGACATGCCCTCGAGATCGAGACGACGCTGTAGGGCGCGAGCCTCTTCCTGCTGCATCCGGGCCTGGATGCGCTTGGCGAACGAGTTCGAGTCGGGTGATGCACGAAACGAGATTCTTGACCCGGGCGCACCACTCAACGACATCAGGAGGTCCTGATCCTGCGGACTGAGCAGCAACGGCGTCGGGGTTGAGTTAGAAGCCGAGGGGCCATCATTCTTGTCAAAGGATGTGTCGATGTGTAGTTGTGGAAGTGTAGGTCGCCGCTGGGATAGATCTTCATACTCCTTTTGTGGTGAGGAGCGGCTACCGTCGCGGCGATGGCGTTTTTTGGAGATCTCCACGGTGGGCTCTTCAGCTTCGTCGCCCCCCTCCCCGATCACTTCGGGGGGCTGGTCGGTGAAGGTGACACGCAGGTCGGGGCGTCGCGGCTTCTTCCGTGTTCTCGGGGCGGCATTGCGATTCGTTTGGTCCGATTCCGACCGGGACAGTGAGGGGGCAGAGGGTCGCAGAGAGGGTTCCTCAGTGGTCTGCGCCGGCGTGGGCTGTGCCCCCTGCGCCGCCTGACGGCCACTGTTCAGGAAATCATCGACCTGTCGCGCGGCCTCCTCGGACAGTTTCGCCTCGCGCTCCCTGTTGAAGAATTTCTCCCTCCAATTGACTTTGTTGGAGAAGTCCTTCTGGGCATCTTTCACTCGAGAGCTCCAGTTCAGCTTCTTGAGGGATTTGCTATGCGAATCGAGCGCCTTGGGTGGTTCTTCGGCAGCCAGGGAGGAGGTAAACGGGACGTCTCCAGCCATGGTTGGAAGGATTGCTCAAGCCCGGACGATGGGCGTCAGCATTGCCGAAGCCGGGAGTCCAGGGGGTTTCGGCGGTTGATCGAGTCCAGGGAGGGCGAAGAGGAACTCAAGACTCAACGATGCGGAGGACAAAGGACTGCGTGCGGCTGATGGGATGGACCCCCGGCAAATTCGCCTGGCTAACAAGGATCCGACGCTGATGAAGGGATATCTGTTCTTTGACTTGTGCGTTATCTATCGAGGGGGGAATTCCTTCATGAAAGAGGGAGGGATCTTCGGTGGCCGGACAACGCGAAGCCGTTCTTAGCAGGCGTCGGAAGGCAACCTCGGTCGACTTTGGGTATCGGTTCGGAGACCCAACATGACCCGGAGGAATCCTGAGCACTGAATATTTGCAAATGGGCCACGAGGTTAATGGCCAATGACTCTGCCGCGGCCTCTGATGGGCGGGAGGAGAGCGGGCGGAGGGACCGAGCGGAGTCGACAGTACGGGGGTTCTGAATTCAGTATTCGGTCTGTAAGTAATTCGCTACGCAGCAGGCTCGTCCAGACCGAGGGACTCGATCCACGCGTGCGGTCCGCCAGGAACGCTATGTGAAGAGGATCGAGTCGGCCCGGAGGTTGGGTAGATAAATTGATAGACTACGCGTTCCACTTTTTAGTACAGAATGTGTTAGTATGTGAACCTGGAGACGTGGCCCTGTGAACCTGAAACGGCCCTAAACCTGGCCGAGACTTGGTCCACTGGCAGGAGATTAATTTCCAGCTAGTTTGAGGTGATAAGGAATCATCTGCCCTACGATACTGCGTAATTCGTGAGGGAAGGAGTTTCAATCAACCGCCGGCCACGAGGGCTCCTTCCCAAGGGATACTAATATACGTTGTCGATCCCCTGTCCATGGATTCATGGATTGTTGAGGCAGGCTCGCCTGGTCCAGTGGTGAGTTCAGCCCCAGCCCTAACCCTGCCTCGATCGGGTTAGATCGCTGACTCATCCTCCCGGTCAGCCTAAGGCAGTCAGGCACGCATTGTTTCTCCCCTCGCTCGCGCTGGTTCCTCCCGCTCCCGCCACAGCTAGCCTCCTCTGCGCGGACCCGGACCTCGGGATCTGGCCGATTTCCAAGAATAGGCTACCTCAGACTCACACACCGCGACCATGGCCTGAAATGGCGGTCGGTTCCCAAGGCATTAAGTAATCCTTTCTGGACAGACTAAACCGCATGCGGGAGGTACAGACGTATTACGGTCTGATACCGACTGGTAACACCGGCTCTTTGAGTGGGAATGGAATGCTTCATAGTCCAACAATACGGCCGCGTAATGCCATGACAGCCAGCGGAAATCACGGCACAGCCACAGACCTCGGGTAAATTCCCAACATGTTTTAAAATGGCGGATCGAGAGCTGCAGTGATCGTCGTTCATAGCTCCCTTGGGCGTGCGGCCACAGTTGGCTGACCAACGAGTCAGACACAGCCATCTGCCCATAACAAATAAAAGGTCGTTAAATTGTCACTCTGATTATGTAATCCTAACTGAAGGAGCCATGGAAATTCACGGTCGGATTAGTAGAGAGTATGTACCTGGAGTCGAGCTCAGAACCACGCCGGCGACATCGAATTCCTCCCGCCAGCACGGACAGCAGGACGACGAACCCCAAGCTCCTAGCCAGCGTCAGATCTCCCAGGGAAACTAAAACGTCTGTGACAAACCTAAGCCCGGACTGGTGATCTCCAAGCTAGACTCGGATCGTACGCGTTTCCAGAATTAGCATCATCCATGCAGGATTACTCGTACTAGTAGGAAAAACAACACGAAGAACCAGGAAAAAAAGAAAAAAGCAAATTGACTTTCCCATCCCGATCTCGATCATCCCCTTTCTCCATGATCTGCTTCTCCTTCTCTCCCCGATTCCTATCAACATTGCAAGGTTCGATCCGTCACGGACTGGGATCCATCACCTTCTTGGCTGCTGTGGATCCGCGGTGGTGACTCGGTTGCTGGTGAGGCGCTCGTACAGCCAGAAACCAACAGCAGAAAATCCTCGTCTTGACTCGATGACTGTTTGATGCAAACGATTTCCGTCTGCTGCCTGACCCTCCAGTCCAAAGCCGAGTCCCTGGCCGATTTCCAGGTTCCGTCGCCGCGTGCGTCCGTGATGGAGGAGCGCACTTGATGAGGGCAGGCTCGCTGTGCACCACTGGTGTAGCCTGATTGCGAACCTCCGCACCCGTTCTCGAACCCGTTCGAACGTTTCTGCGGTGCTGCGACGGAGAAGCGTATTCGAGCTCCAGGACAAACTGGGAAGCGCTGTTGCGCCAAGGGGACGTTCCGTGGTCGAAAAGCCGTCTTCAAACGCTGGTTGGGCAGGAAGCTTCGTGTCGGCGTGGGATCACATCCAAAAGCAATCCGTGGGGTGGTGGACGGGCTCGATGGTTGCAATGAGCCAGGTTCGTGGGGAACAATGCGGGCGACTCGCCGTCAATCCACACGAGATGGACATGACAGACGACAAAACGCGAAGGTGTCGGCGCAAGCGGTGCAAACGCACGCCGGGCTTCGCCCTGGGTTTGCTTGCAGCCTCGCTTCTACAACCGGTGCACGCCGCGTTGATTAACTTTGAGAACTGCCTGGACCGAGAGACCGTCGATAATCCGAACGCGCTCCAGTTCGTTCCGATGTTCTTTGGCGTCCACTATGATACTTCGTCGGGGCCCAATCCATTGAACATCACTGTATATGGGAACGTGACCGGCACCGCCAACGGGGAACCAGCCCCGTCGCCGGATGCTCCCTCCTGGAATGACCCGAACAACACGGTCGGCAAAATCGAGGACGTTGTCCTCCCCAGCAACCACTACACGACTTTGTTCGCTTCACTCCGGGTCCTCAGCTTCACGCCTTACAGTAATCCGTTCCAGTTCTGTGCCACGGTGACCCAGGGCGAATGCCCCTTGGGCCCCGTCTTCGGTGTGAACGGGTATGTGTCTTCTGCTCGCAGCTTCTCGGCATGGGATGCTAACGACGCATGTAGGAGTGATCCAACGCAATTGCGCGCATTTTCATTCTCCCATGAAATGGAATCATCGTATCAATTTGCGAGCATCGTTCCAACGCTGCGAGTCCGCTCCGGGAACGAAGCCGCCACGACGCTCGCCTGTGTGTCCGCCGTCATTACGCCCGATCTGGGGCCCGCGTTGCGCGGCTTGCTCGCGTACGTGCCGTTGGCAATCCTGATCTTGGTTGCCGCCGCCAATATCATGGCCGCCATGTTCAGTCCCTGGGGATCCACCGACGTGTTTCGCTGGACCAGTAACTACGGCCGGGATGAGGACCTTTTGCGTCTCGTCACTCCGGGATTTGCTGACTGTTTGCAGTACATCCAGTTCATCACGCTGACTGGCGCTCTGAGCCTCAGCTATCCCGGCTACTTTCAACCGGCTGTTGCGCAGGGTTCCTGGTCGGCCCTCCTGTTCAACCACAGTTTCGTCAGCCCCGGCAACGGCACCGATCCAGTCGTCGACGGCGTGTACGCTGTCAACGGGACCTATGGCCTAGATCGCTACAGCCAATATGTTGGCTTGGCGGCCGTTCAGGATATCTGGCCCGGTATGATGATCTGGCTGTTGGTCGTCATTGGCGCCGTCACGGCGCTGACCCAGCTGGGTTTCCTGGGCCGCTGGCTGTACCACCGTGTCGGTAATGTTCCTGAGGAGGATCTGCGAGCAAAGCAATTACCATTCACGATTGGCAACATCATTCGTATCGTCTTCAACTTCATGCTACTTCCAGTGGTGTCGTTGTCGATGTTCCAGTTGGTGGTTGCTGGCCAGTCGCCGGCCTATTCGGTTGCGCTGGCGGTCGTGACCATTCTGATCGTGCTGGCCTTTGTGATTTGGGTCATTCGTTTGATTGTGACGACTCGGCCCCGCGTCTATCTGTTCGATGACCTGTCGACGGTACTCATGTACGGGCCGCTCTACAATACCTACAACGACAACACGGCTACGTTTGCCCTCGTGCCTACCTTCCTCAACATCGTCCGGGGTATCGCCATTGGAGCTCTACCGTCATCAGGCATTGCGCAGGTGGTTGTGCTGGCCATTTGCGAGGTGATGTACGTGCTCTTCCTAATAGCTTTTCGGCCGTATCCACCTCCGACATCCATGAACCTCTACCAGGGAATCTTCTCCATTGTCAGGTGCGTAATCGTGCTTCTTCTCGTGGCCTTCGTGCCCTCTTTGGGTATCTCGGAATCGGCCAAGGGATGGGTTGGATACGTGATTCTGGTCCTGCATGCCATGATGTTGGTGTTTGGCTTCTTTTTGAATGCCTTGCAGACGCTGCTGGAAGTCATCGCTCGCATGGCAGGAGCCGGAGGCGTTGAAGGTGTCGCTACCCGTGGTCCTCTCACAAAGGTACGAGTTGCCCGAATCATGCCAGATAGGATTATTCTTAACCATCGGACGAACAGGTCTTTGGCGCCCGACAGCTCTCACGTCGGAACCCGCGCATGTCCCATCAAAGCATGGCCTCGGATGCAGCCATGCTTGCGCACGCGGATGGCCGCTCGACACCGTTAGGCGCCTCACGAACAAGAAGTATGTCTGGGAGTTCCGGCTTTTTGTTGAACCGACCTGGTGCTAGTGATGGCCGCGCAAGCTTGGCGTTTGAAGGCGGCAGTGCCCATGGTGGGACTCATAGCAGAGGCAACAGCAGTGGAATGTACACCCCAACCACCCCAGGAGCAACCAGCGTCTTTTCCCATCCGGCCGGATATCAGCCCATGGCGGCCGGCACGCCAAAGAGTAAAACGATGATGGGCTTCGCTCCCGAGACTGCCGATCCCTACTATCGACCCCCGAGACAACCGGCTCGACATTCCGACACTCGGCCATCGGTGGACAGCGGCAGCCATGCACGCTCACGATCGGGCGGGGATGGAGAGGACAGCGGCCGACCTGTTTCTGCGCATCTGCGAGAAGATTCGGATTTGGACGATCCTCGCCCTATCCGGAAAGATTACGCTGTGCGGGAAGTGGACTTTTACTATCGCGTCCGCGGCCCGGCCCTCTCACACACACCGACCCGGAAATTGAAGACCGGCCCAGCGGACCCGACGGGGCCCGTCTCCTCCGCCACCAGTTGGTTTCAACGGTTGTTCGCTGGCAAGACCAAGGACAAGGCCAAGGGTTTCGAAGTGGTTCGAAGCGCGAGGGCGCCGCCGCCAGGGCTGATTCCGCAGTCGGAGAGAACCGAGTTTCACGAGCCGTACCGAGACGATCCCGAAGGATCCCCGAGGGGCCACAACCGCGAGATCTCCCAGGCGACTGTCTCATCGTATCACGATTCCGTGGACGAAGGGAACGCTGGGGGCGGCAGCGGGGAGCAGCCACGCGGCGAGGGCGCCGACCACGTACCGCAGCTTCCCGAATTCGATTTTGGGGACTCTATCGAGCTTCCGAGCCGGATGGGCTCCCGCAGCAGTACGCATGCGCCCAAGCCGCCGCCACTCCCTCGGAAGAGCTCGAAGCGGCACACGCCTACAAATTCGGTGGCTGGAAGCGCGACGTTGATCCCTGTCTCGAGTACGCCTCCTTCGAATTCGGGTTCCGTGTCCGGACCGGAGGCGCCGCCGGGCGAACCCGGACCGGATCTGCTACCTTCTACGGATTCGCAAATGACAAATCGTCTGCCAACTTTTGCCAGCGACACGAATAGCAAGGGCAGCGAAGAGGGGATGGTGTCGAGGACATCGACCATGTCGACGCTTCAACGAGGGCAGAGTCAAAGCGAATCTCCGGACGCCGTGCCGGGTGTGGGCTATGTCACGAAACATCGGACGAGCTCAAGCATCCACCAGGTACCTACGGGCCATCCGATGACGGGAAGTCAAGCCGAACTGGTTGAGCAAGACGATGATACCCATCGGTGATCATTTGAACACTTTATTTGTTCTTGTCATCTTGATTTTAATTGTAATTCTGGGGATATATGTGCGGCTTCTGTGAAAATATTTTCTTTTCGGCGTTGATATCTGATTCCCATCATGTGTTGCTGCAAAATGTTGCCATTGTTGGTACGTGGAGCGAGTGGGATGATGTGATGATTGCTTTCTTGCTTGTTGGATTGAATAATCGAGGAGTCTATTGTACAGTAGACTAATACATGTTCCATCCAATGGACATGAAAGAACTGCTTTTAACACATGAACGGAGAATCAGCATGATCATAGAGAGCCTTGCCCTGAAGAAGCCCACCGACGCCGGGAATTCCTTGATTCAACCAGCTCGAAACGAAAAAGACGTCTTCCATCGCCATTATCGCCGTATAAATTTAGAGACTAAGCAAACCATCAGCAGCCGCCCCCTTCACATTAAACAAGCAGAATGAAAGAACGTACGGAGGAATCAACACTTCGCCCAAGCTGCTATGCAGAAACGCCACGGCGGCCTGGAAAAAGCAAACATCAGCATCATAGTTATTCTGTCCGGAGCCCCCCAAAAATGCTCAACATACGCCGAACACAAGAATACTTCGCACAATGGTCGCGTTCTCCGACGCGGTAAGCTGGCGATATGCGCTGGTGAGGAAGCCCTCGTTCCCGACGCGGCTGGGAACGGTGGCGGGGCCAACAGTGACGCGCTTGGGAGGCATTTTCGATGGGAGATTATTTCCGTATTCTCAAGAAGATTTGCGATTCGATTCAACTGATGGCCGGGGAGATGAGCTCTCAGTATGAAAGCTCAGGCTTTTTTCCCTCGAGGTTCTTCTTGGAATTTTTACGGAAATTCTCTGTCTTGGCAACTGTATTTGGGTTAGCTACTATGTGAAGGTAATGATACGGTATTATGACGACCTGACGTTTGGCTTATGATCGGCGTTTCTGGTCGCGGTGCTTCATATGATGGTGTCGCGATTTACTATTCTACGATTGTTTTGATTTTTCTCTTTGAAAATTCCGTGAGAGGCGCGTTGCTTCGAAGTTTTAAAACCTCCAAATAATAGTGCAGAGTTCAAAGGCGCGTCTTTGCGCTTGGTGCTTGTCACCATGGCCAGCTTTGATGACATCTTCAAGGTTTAACACCATGTCCATGACCGTTCAACTGCTCAAGCTGACGCTCAAGTTCTCTTCCAGAAACCCTCTACGGTGAGCACAGGCAAGCGAAAACTCGAGCAACCGATCCAAGATCCCAGTATGCAAGCTGCTTCTCTTCGTCCGGAAAGGCATTGAGCGGAAAATAACTGACCGCGCCAAATCGTGATAAAAGACGAATTGTATAGGAAAGCCGCCAAGGTCGATTCCAATGGCGACACACGGAACAAGGGCAAGGCGCCCATGGTCACAGACGAAGAAGAGGAAGAGTCTGAAGTTGCTGGCCCGGAGCTCCCACCGGACTTTGAGGAGGATATTCCCGACGACGATGAAGGGCGGTTCTTTGGTGGAGGGATGGCAAAGGAGACCGCACAGGCAATGGAATATCTAGATCAGGCGGAAAAGGAAGTGGAAGTTGCCGCGGTATGGTTTGATATGACCCTAAAGTCGATCTGGCTGTTGTTGACAATTCCGCAGCCGGAGAAAATCGATATCGCATGGGTGCGCAAAACGGCGCTCAATTTTGAGAAGCGCATAGCAAAAAATGCCGAATTGAGAGCAAAATATGAGAATGAGCCGCAAAAGTACGTTTCTCAAGACTTTTACTGGCCTGAGCTAACTGTGGCTCCTAGGTTCATGGCTTCTGAAGCCGATCTCGATACCGATATCAAGGCGTTGTCTATAGTATCGGAACATCCTGAGCTCTATGAGGAGTTTGCTAAAACAGGTTGTGCGGCGTCTCTGGTTTCGCTGCTGTCCCACGAGAACACGGATATCGCCATCGACGCAATCCAGATCATCGCCGAGTTGACGGATGAAGACGTCAATGCGGAGCAGGAGCAGTGGGATGCCCTTGTAAATGCTATGGTAAGATACATTTCTCCTCTGACAGGGATGTGGACCTTGCTAATAGCGTAGATTGATGCGGATATCATTGAATTGCTGACACAAAATCTGTCGCGACTCGACGAGTCTAACGATGCGGACCGCGCGGGTGTTTATTATGTCCTAAGTATGCTACCCAGTACTAGCGCAAGTTGCATGTGTTTACTAACAACTATCCAGATGTCATGGAAAACTTGGCCTCACAGGCATCAATTGCGGAGAAACTTGGACTGGACGATCAGGTTTTGTCGTGGCTCTTGAGCCGGATACAGAAAAAGGAGAGCCCCGTTAGCCAGAACAAGCAGTATGCTGCCGAAGTTCTAGCCATCCTCCTGCAATCATCCCAGAAAACACGACTGAAGCTAGCCGAGAAAGACGGCGTCGACATTCTCCTTCAACTTCTCAGCGTCTACCGAAGGCACGATCCCGAAAAAGACTCGGACGAAGAAGAATACGTAGAAAATCTCTTCGGCTGCCTAACGTGTATGGTTGACGAAGAGGAAGGAAAGGCCAAATTTATCGAGGCCGAGGGCGTGGAGCTCGCACAGATCATGCTCCGAGAGGGCAAGCTGAGCAAGAAGCGTGCTCTGCGAGTACTCGATCACGCGCTCTCGGGACCCGGCGGCGTGGCCGCCTGCGAGCGCCTCGTCGAGATTGCGGGTCTACGAACTGTGTTTGGCATGTTCATGAGGAAACAGGACCCGGAAGCTGTGGAGCATCTCCTTTCGATTTTTGCCGCGATGCTTCGTTATCTTCCCGGTGGTTCGGCCGCCCGAATACGGACGCTGGCGAAGTTCATGGAGAAGGATTATGAAAAGATTGAGAAGCTGATGATTCTCCGCCGCGAGTTTGCTGCACGTCTGCGGCCCGTCGAGGCCGCAATCGAGCGCGAGCGGCAAAGATTGGACGTCGAGGAGCAGGAGGCTATGGCCCCAGAATGGCTCTCTCGGCGGTTAGACGCTGGACTTTTTTCGTTGCAGGTGAGTACCAAACATCTGTCTCCTTGTAGGCCCGCACCTTGTACTAATGCACCATTTACCCAGACTATTGATATCATTCTCGCATGGCTCATCGCCGAAGATGATGGAGCAAAGAAGAAGATTTCTGAGCTCCTGGCGGATCGCGATGAGGATATGTCCGTTATTCGGGCCACGTTGCAAGGTACGTTCATTTACGTTCTTCGGCCTGCTTCGTTGCTGATATCTCGTGTTAGAGCAAATCAATGATTTGGACGATGACGCCGCGGCGAATGAGTTTAAGGATATGTTGGAGACTTTGCTCCAGTTCGTCCGGTAATGGGTAGCTACATGTAGAATAGTAATTTACGAGCCGGCTGAGAGTGCCGTATTGACTCTCGCATGTCTGTGTACGAATAGATCTAATATGGTGTAAAGTTCTGATAGGATATATATCTTGCTGCCGAAGCTGCTCTCGTAATTGGAGCTTCCTTGCGCCAGATCATATTTGACGCCGTGATGTTTCAATGTTAAAAGACTACATACAGAGCTACTTCTTCGAGTACTACTGAAACGACACTGAAGATTTTACTTCAATATCGCAGATCGCGATCCGATCTTCTGGAGGCACTTTAACCAAGCCATGGATTGCGCGTCAAAATTGATGTTGATTGGTCAATGATGATTATCACGTGACATTACACTAACCCATATCTAGTCTAGCGTGAGATCCGTCCGGAGCAAAGAAGACGGCTTCATTGAAGCTGAAGCTCAAAAAGACTATCGACCTGGCCATCCTCTTCGGCCATCATTCCGTTTTCTTGTATCGAACGGGTTTCCAGGTCGACGAGAAATCGCAATCCCGGAGTCGTATCGAGCGCGCAGCCAGAGAAACCCTGACCGCTGTGCGAGCGCAGACGCGCTCGAATCCTTTCCCCGTGTTTCGCCACCATCACTTTGATAGAACTGAGTTGAGAGAGTTTTCTGATCGATCTCTGCCACGATGGCCGAATACGAGGACGTTTACGACGACGAGTACTACGACGATGCGGAGGAAGGAATTACGCCCGAGGATTGCTGGACGGTGATTGCGTCCTTTTTCGACTCCAAGGGTCTGGTGTCACAGCAGCTAGACTCGTTCGACGAGTTCATCTCGTCGACGATGCAAGAGCTGGTGGAGGAGCAAGGGCAGGTGACACTGGACCAGACGCTGACGCCGTCGGAAGATGAGGTCGACCCGGTCGTGCTGCGCCGGTACGAACTCAAGTTCGGCACCGTCATGCTGGCCCGCCCGTCCATGACTGAGGGCGACGGCGCGACCAGTATCATGCTGCCAATGGAGGCGCGACATCGTAATTTGACCTATGCCAGTCCGCTGTATCTTGGGATCACAAAGCGGATCACGGAAGGTCGCGAGCGCTTGCTGGCGGACAGGGAGGATGATGAGGGCGGCGCGGCGGTGGACGACGAGGAACGCAAGGCTCGGGGAACCTATTTGCACTGGGAGCAGAAGGAGCTGCCACCAGAACAGAGTGAAGAGGAGAACGTCTTCATTGGGAAAATGCCCATCATGCTCAAGTCTAAGTATTGCATTCTCAAGGACCTGAGTGAACAGTCGCTCTACAACTGGAATGAGTGTCCATACGATTCCGGTGGCTACTTCATTATCAACGGCAGCGAAAAGGTCTTGATCGCGCAGGAGCGCAGCGCTGGCAACATCGTGCAGGTGTTCAAGAAGGCGCCTCCGAGCCCGACACCGTACGTCGCCGAAATCCGCAGTGCCGTCGAAAAGGGCTCGCGCATTTTGTCCCAGCTGTCCCTGAAGCTGTTTGCCAAAGGCGACGCTGCAAAGGGAGGGTTCGGCCCTACGATTCGGTCCTCGTTGCCTTATATCAAGACTGATATTCCCATCGTTGTCGTCTTTCGCGCTCTCGGTGTCGTGTCCGACGAGGATATCCTCAACCATATTTGCTACGACCGCAATGATACGCCCATGTTGGAGATGCTGAAGCCGTGTATCGAGGAAGGCTTCGTGATTCAGGACCGCGAAGTGGCTCTCGATTTCATCGCCAAACGTGGCTCGTCGCAGTCCAGCATGAACCATGAGCGCCGAGTACGATATGCACGGGAAATCATGCAAAAGGAGTTCTTGCCGCATATTTCACAGAGTGAAGGGAGTGAAACGCGCAAGGCTTTCTTCCTCGGGTACATGGTGCACCGATTGCTGCAATGTGCCTTGGGACGTCGTGATGTCGACGATCGGGATCACTTCGGCAAGAAGCGTCTGGATCTGGCTGGCCCGTTACTTGCGACGCTGTTCCGGACGCTGTTTACCCGTCTTACTCGGGATCTCCAGCGCTACGTGCAGCGGTGCGTCGAGACGAACCGGGAGATCTACCTGAACATTGGTGTCAAGGCCAGCACGTTGACCGGTGGCCTCAAGTATGCTCTTGCCACTGGAAACTGGGGCGAGCAAAAGAAGGCAATGAGCTCCAAGGCTGGTGTCTCGCAGGTGCTGAGCCGATACACTTATGCATCAACGCTGTCCCACTTGCGACGAACCAACACTCCAATCGGCCGTGATGGTAAGATCGCTAAGCCTCGGCAGCTGCACAACACGCACTGGGGCTTGGTCTGCCCGGCTGAGACGCCAGAAGGCCAGGCTTGCGGTCTGGTCAAGAATTTAGCTCTCATGTGCTACATTACTGTCGGCACTCCCAGTGAGCCTATCATCGACTTCATGATTCAACGAAACATGGAGGTTCTCGAGGAGTTTGAGCCGCAAGTGACGCCCAACGCAACCAAGGTGTTTGTCAACGGCGTATGGGTTGGTGTGCACCGAGATCCTCAGCATCTGGTCAACACAATTCTGTCCCTGCGCCGGCGCAATATGATCTCTCACGAGGTCAGCTTGGTGCGTGACATCCGAGATCGTGAGTTCAAGATCTTCACAGACTCTGGACGTGTCTGCCGGCCACTGTTCGTAATCGATACCGATCCCAAGAGCGAGAACTGTGGGTCGTTGATGCTCACCAAGGAGCACATTCGCAAGCTGGAGGCCGACCGCGAGCTGCCACCAGACCTCGACCCCGAGGAACGGAGGGAGCGTTACTTTGGCTGGGACGGCCTGGTCAAGTCCGGCGTCGTCGAGTACGTGGATGCGGAAGAGGAAGAGACAATCATGATTGCAATGACTCCAGAAGACTTGGAGATCTCCAAGCAGCTACAAGCCGGGTACGCGATGCCAGAGGATACGGACGGCGATACGAACCGGCGAGTGCGATCAATGCCCTCTCAGAGGGCGCACACATGGACACATTGCGAAATCCATCCCAGCATGATCCTTGGCATCTGCGCCAGTATCATTCCTTTCCCGGACCACAATCAGTCGCCGCGTAACACGTACCAATCGGCAATGGGTAAACAGGCAATGGGTGTGTTCCTTACCAATTTTGACCAGCGCATGGAGACAATGGCGAACATCCTGTACTACCCGCAAAAGCCGCTGGCGACAACGCGGTCGATGGAGTTCTTGAAATTCCGCGAGCTACCAGCTGGCCAGAACGCCATCGTTGCCATTGCCTGCTACTCGGGCTACAACCAGGAAGATTCCGTCATCATGAACCAGAGCAGCATCGACCGGGGTCTGTTCCGCAGTCTCTTCTACCGGACATACACGGAGAGCGAGAAGATGGTGGGACTTACGGTTGTGGAACGGTTCGAGAAGCCGATGCGAGCAGACACGCTGGGGATGCGCAAGGGCACGTACGACAAGCTCGATGACGACGGCATCGTGTCCCCTGGCGTGCGGGTAACCGGCGAGGATATCATCATTGGCAAGACGGCGCCGCTGCCGCCCGAGTCGGAAGAGCTTGGGCAGCGTACCAAGGCACACACCAAGATGGATGTGTCGACGCCGCTGCGAGCAACCGAGTCGGGCATCGTGGATCAGGTGCTGATCACGACGAGCAATGACGATCTTAAATTCGTCAAGGTGCGCATGCGGACGACCAAGATTCCGCAGATTGGCGACAAGTTCGCCTCGCGGCATGGGCAAAAGGGTACCATTGGTATCACGTACCGGCAGGAGGACATGCCGTTCACTGCGGAAGGCATTGTGCCGGACCTGATCATCAACCCGCACGCCATCCCGTCGCGAATGACGATTGCCCACTTGATCGAGTGCCAGCTCAGCAAGGTTTCGGCACTGCGGGGGTTCGAGGGTGATGCGACACCGTTTACGGACGTGACGGTGGATTCAATATCGCGCCTACTACGCGAGCACGGGTACCACTCTCGCGGATTCGAGGTGATGTACAATGGGCACACCGGACGCAAGCTACGGGCTCAGATCTTCCTGGGACCGACATACTACCAGCGGCTGCGGCACATGGTCGATGACAAGATCCACGCGCGGGCGCGCGGGCCGACGCAGATCCTGACGCGGCAGCCTGTAGAAGGTCGTGCCCGGGACGGTGGTCTTCGGTTCGGTGAAATGGAGCGTGACTGTATGATTGCTCATGGCGCCAGTGCGTTCCTCAAGGAGCGGCTGTTCGACGTATCGGATCCGTTCCGAGTACATATTTGCGACGACTGCGGATTGATGACGCCTATTGCGTACGTTTCTCCATCTCCTATTCGTTTCTATCTAGAGAGCTAACGTGTCTTGCAGAAAACTCAAGAAAGGACTGTTTGAATGCCGACTCTGCAACAACAAGCACCGCATCTCGCAGGTGCATATTCCCTACGCGGCGAAGCTGCTATTCCAGGAACTTGCGGCGATGAACATTGCGGCACGGATGTTTACAGACCGGTCGGGGGTGTCGGTGCGGTGATGACCATCGATTTGTCGATTCGTTTTATTAGGGTTTGGTCCAGCATTTGCGGCGTTGTCACCTGGGATTTGTTGTACGAAGTACTTACCGTATTGATCATGAGCTAAACCGAAAGTGTACTAGTTCCTGTACTAGGATTTACCTTCTAGAATTGGACGGGACTGAATGTGATTGGCCTCAATTTGGAAGGTATCATTCCACATGCAGAATGGCGCGCGTAGATTTGGGCTTTGATTGGCCTCTGCGGGTTCCCGATTTGTTGTCTATCAGATTATGGCCAATCGGCCCAGCCCAAGGTCCGCGCTGAACATGCCGTTGCAGTCTGCAGCTCTGATTGGCCAAGCTTGTTCCCCTCCATCATCTATGAGCCATCATCAACAATCCAAGGCATAAAAGTGAGCGTTTCGCCGGCCTTCTTGTCTTGTTTCTTCTCTTTTTTGCTCAGTGTCGAGGGTCGCTGATCTTGGATCCTGGGGATCTTTGTTTGTTGTTTCAACTCTTTTTTTTTCCCTTTCCTTCTTTCTTCCCCCTCGTGGGCTGGTCCACCGTTTTCAAGCCTTCATCAACAGTGCACTGGCTGCACTGCACCAGAGCTTGCTTCACTAGTTTGCATCCTCCGCCTTGCCTTTGTGTTCCCTCTATCCCTGGCGGATAGATCATAAAGTGCTGATCAGAGTCAGAGCTGTGCTCGGCTTTGATATCTGGTTAGACTTTTGTCAATACGGCACTGTTGGTGAAAGACGGTCAACCTATTTTTCTTGTCTTGAAAACGGCACGGCAAAGCATTGTCGCGGGTCGACATTGCCAGCTCACTTGTTTTCTTCTAAATTTTTTTTTAATACGCTTTTGTTCTACGTTTAATGCTGGTGTCGTCATAACGGCTGTCAACCATCATCGTTATCGGCGCCATCTTTCGGAAACTATCGAGAGCAGCTCTGGCCCGTCGTTGATTGCCAATTTCAAATCATCAGACAGCGGATTGACCCGGCGTATCCGCTCGTTTTATCCTTAATTTTTAATTTCTTCGACGGGGTCATCATGGCTACCGTGCAATTGAACTTTTCGCTTCGCACCTCTAGCGGCGTCCGAGCCGTCCATCTTGTCGGCAGTTGGGACAACTATTCACGGCAACTTCCCCTGTCCCGCGACCCAAGCAAGCCCGGCGCATGGACGGGCAAATTCCGCTTCCGGACCTCGGTGCTGCAGCTCGGCGCGCGGTACTACTACTACTATGTCATGGACGGGTATCATGTCTCGCACGACCCGGCCGTCGAATACACGGTCGAACCCATGACGGGCCGCAAGCTCAACATCCTGGACGTCCCCGGCAAGTCGTCCTCGTCACATAGCAGCGGCAGCAATCGTCAACGCCGCGACTCCACGGACGTCCCCAAAGGCCGCGCCCTTTCACCATCCAAGATTCAGCATCCCCGGCCCTCTCGCCCATACGCCTCGCGGGGTCTACGTGAGGCCATTGCCTTTGACGAAGCGGAGCTCTCTGCGCGTCTCGCGCGGGCACGCTTATCAGACTCTTCCTCACCAGAAGACGACGCCATCAGCCCCTCCAGCTCCTCCGGCTCCTCCATCTGGTCGCGGCGCGAGGGCAGCACATCGCCGTCGTCCGCGTCATCATTCAGCGATCACAACTCGTTGCCGCGAGAGTGCCGGTGTAACCGGTACGGAATCACGCGCAGCGGGGACCGCATCAAGCTCGATTGCGGAGGGAGACGGTGTGGGTATGTTGACTCGGAATCGTCAGGGAGTAGTGAGTGTTCGTCGGATAGTGAGATTAGTGAGTGCTTCGAGGTATAGCTGGTTTCATGGCTTTGGGGGGGGGGGGGGGGTTATACCTTTACGCTCCTTGTGTTTAATGACATGCATGAATTTATGAATGGAGATGTACGCTCCTTCATGAGTGATGACGATGAATGAAATTGCATGATTTGACTTTGCTCACTGTTGCTTCCCACGGTCTCGTTGCATGAAATAGAAAAGCGCCTCCGTGGACCTCGTAATGGTTGAAGTATGTTATACAGGACGTTCGGAAAATAGAAGCGGGCCAACTCCTGGATTTATATAAGTAAGTAAACCCCATCGTACTAGGCGTCAATTGACCGACGTTATGTTTCATGTTTTCAAACAAAAGTGGGCGCTGGACGAGTTTATTATATTAATTCCAGAAGCCACACCGTTTTTCTTTTCCGCCCTGTGTAATTAAAGCACAACGTTATTGTTCCTTGAACCAATCCCTCTGGTTTAGTTTCCAAGCAAGTCGATCTAGTTCACGACTGAAAAGGTAACCTCTTTACGACGGCTGAATTTTCCGCAATTCTCCTTCCTTTTTCAGCTGGAAGAATCAGATCGAATAGAACCCCCAACAATGGCACATAACCCTCATCAGGATAATGTGCCGATGTAATGGCTGAGCTTGTTCAGACGGCAATCAATTCAATGAGTTATTCTCGCGTTCATCATTTGTTAAAAAAAAAAAAATAAATAAATATGGAATAACTATACCTACTCAGCTGAGGCGCAAGAAGTCCAAATCTCGTATAGTTGTACTACTTTTCGCCTCTGATGTTCCCATACAACCAACTTGTTTTCGGTAGCAAGCTCAATGGACAATCAGGACTTTCAGGATGATTGTATCACAAGGCAGCCTTGCGAAATTGAAATGTAACCAAATATTGGACATATCACACCTGGAATGGATCCTGTTCCGAATGAAGCAGCTTGAGGAACGTTCATGGAATGGGGAATGAGAAGGGATTCAGGAACCGATTTCTACTGAAGCTTCTTCTTGTTTGTTTTTTTCTATTTGTGAACATGGCTGAGATGCGTTATTAATGCCCGTATTCATGCCTAGAGCCACCAGGCGAGATCGGAGCAGTTCTCTTTACGCAATGCAAACGCGTTAGCAAGCACAGCACCGAAGATATCAGCCAGCAGAATCCCGAAAAGATATGCCGCAATAAGATGGCCGGCTCGCCAGACACAAAACACAGCCCGCACCGACTCTAGACCTGCAAGAACACAGCATCTCTGATCCGGTATCTCCGGCCTTCCCAGGCCCGGGAACCCGTTCCCCTCCAGTTAGTTAATGGGAAAAAAAAAAAAGCGGAAACGCCACGAAAGCATAGATTCAACCCTTCTGGGCTGCAGACCAAAGCGCGCCTTACGCTTCTCTCTTCAATGCCATTGGCAAAAGATCCCGTCCAGCCCTACGCCACACACTTCGCAGAACAAGGTAGCTACCGATACGTTAATAATTGATAGACGGGGACAAGACTCCATCTACAGACCTCCATCATGACCAACCATTGGCTTAGCCGGCTGAGTTGGCTCCAGTCGTAATATCTCCTCTCAGATGTGATTGATTCCTTGGATTCCGTCTGGGTTACACGCCGGTTCAGTTTCGTACCCTGTCTTGTCCCTCGGCAGGAAAACTTGCTGCAAACTAACTTACTCCCCGCAAGGTCTGTCACCACCACCTCTCTCCCCCCCTCCTCTCCCTGTCCCTCGATCGTCCCTCCTCTCTGGTTCCTCCGGGCCGCAGATGGGGGAGGATCACTCCATTTGACTAGCAGGTTTTCGAACCGGATAAGGCGGATTGATTAATATGACTAGATTAGCTAGTAGACCTAGTGAGTGGACCAAACAAACGAGAAATGATCCATTAGAACACAAAGTCCTGTCCTGCAGGTACAGTACAACACCTCCCGAGACTCCGTCCCAACCGTAAAGGACTGTCCGGGAATGGAATGCGAGAGAAACAGAGAAATCAAACACACCGCTTGCGCCTCCAATGCCATTTGTCATCGTACCAAGCATTCTTTTTTTTTTTTTGGGCTTTTCCCATACATCCGTACACCTTTTTTTTCGGTCCCATGCACCAATTCAGCAACTCATGCCGGCGTCGACTCATGACATCGTAGCGTCACATCCCACCGGGGGAAGGCGTAAAAGAAAAAGATAGAGGAAGAAAGAGGTCAAAGTATTGATGATGGTCGGTTTCTGGAAAGGAAATTCGAAGAGTGGTGTTTCGAGGGGGCGAGCCAGCACCGAGTCGAACTTTGGAGGCTGAAAACAATGATAGAGAAGAGGGGGAGGGGCTCTATCGGTAGCTCTTCATACAATTATTATTCCCCTGTGGCGGGTCCCTCGTTGAACCCTGCCGTCCGGAATGCGCCGGGCAGGCGTAACCCACGAGAACCGTCTTCTCCTGCACAACGTGATTCCGCTGACCGTATGCCTCACATGGATCGACAGCATGTTGAAAATAGAGGCAGCGGCAGGCAGAATAGCGTTCGACGACTTGGTAGCACATGATGAAGTTTTCCTTGAAGTTGGAGTGATCAGTGGGAGACTTTTTCTCGGTATCTTGGATGGTCCGGAAATGAAGGAGAGATGGTCCCGTGTCTATCTTCCAGAGATGCCGCGGGATAATATATCATGCGAAAAAAAGAACAGTATAGCGGCTGCTATGCAAGAAACCGGACTGGACCAGGTCGGAGGGTTTGGATTAGAATTCAGACCTGCCGAATTCCATTAGTATGGTCAAACCACGGTCAAATGCATGCACGCGACACCAACAGACGACAGCGGACTCGTTGGCTTGTAGTCGTAGACCTTTTTGCAAGTCTCAACAACAACCTCTAGTAGGGTCGTAACTCTATAAAGCAACTTGAACCCGGCGATGGAAATCTCTATCACAAAGCAACCCAAAGAACGACGATAACAAGAACGAACAAGACCAAAAGAATGGAGAGGCTGTTTTGCTTGCAAGACAAAACTTGCTTGCACGTACTCATGACGAGGATGGTCGAGAGCGAGGTATGTCATGACCCAATATATAGTAAAAGAAGGTCGAGCCACACCCCTGATAACCCAGACCTGGTCCCAAGCGGTGACGCTTGCAGATCCCCATTCTTCCTTCCGCGTCTCCATCCAGATAAAGTTGCCGTTTTTTTTTTCCCTTTTTCCTTTAGATTACATGCTGGGTTCGTTGGTTTGTTTGCAAAAAAAAAGTTCAAACTGCTCGGAATGGCCGGGTGAATCGATCTGAATTGAACAGATTACCCGATTGGGAAGGTTTAGTGGCTGATGGGACGCGACCAAGCCACACAGCCCATGCCTCGGGGAGCCACATAGTTCGATCATACCGCTGAGTCATTTCCTCCGGTTTCCAGCCCACTGGCCCCAGTTAATACAATATTAGGTACTAACATGATTCATTACAGATGCGCCAGGCTGATTCGGTGCGTGAATAAACAACTCCGCTGGAAGGGTTGCAGGCCTTTCGTAAAAGGAATTGCCATCGAACCGACGCAAAAGTTTACTCACGTGTTTGCGGTTCTGCAAACTTCTGTATGTCCCGATTTAAGCTCGGCCGATCCGAGCTTCAAATTTGCCTAAATGGGTTTAGCGCGATGTGGGATCCATGTGGGGAGGTGGGACGCCGTTTTGGGATGGCCTTCGCCTGTTTTTGACGTCTTTTCGTCAATTCAGCCCCAAGCCAAACAGCGATAAAGTTAGGTACATTCGTCACGTGATCCACGCCCGGCCAGTATCGCGGATCCACCGCGCCTGCAGCAGAGGCTTGGCCTTTGGATCGATCAAAGGGCACTGAATAATGACAATCAGCGATAGAATCAGCACCGAACGCAGCTCGGGCAATTGGTCCCACCCGTTTGGCGTGGTCCCTGTTGTCAACTGGGACCTCCGTGCGTCCTTACGCAATGTAGTATCAACTAAAGTAGGCCAAGATGTCGACTATCGGAATAGCCGACCATCTGGAACCCCATTGTTGAGAACCCTCAATAAACTTGTGAATTTATTATGAATTGTACCTTATTTATGCATCTAACAATTAATTTAATCCGCATTCTAATTATTAACTATAATGCAAGACCAATCACGGGAGAATGTTTCCAGCCGACGGCTTTCAGACCACCGCAATTGGACATCTGGCAAGGCACCCCTACGGCAGAATAATATGTACTCTGTGCTCCGTCGCTGGGTACGGCGGATGTTGGATCGACAGTGCAATTGCATGGAGCGATATGCCGGGATCCCGCCCTAGTTGTCCTAGCGCAAGGCCAACAGTGCGACCCAAACTATTACTATTCCGCCCACCATGCCGTCAGGCTTACTCGTACAAGCACGTCCTCCGGACTCCAGACTCCATACTGTCTGTGGCTCGTTTAAGGTGCAGCTGTCGGGCCGAATGCATATGCATGCATCTACAAACCTAAACCCATGAACAGAAAAAGCGATTTTCAAGCTGCAATACATAGGGCTGAGATCCGTTTTGTTTTTGCCACTCGGTAAGCTCGTCAAGTCACTGGCTTCCTCATACTGGAGTTCCTCTTGTTGCTTGACTCGTACAAGGTTCTTGTCGTGAAGTTTCGGTTTTCCCTCTCCAACGGGATTCGGACTCCAACAACTGAATAACCCGGGAATGTTTGCAGAAGGAAAAAAAAACAGACTAGGGTTCGAATTCCATCATCCCTGATTGGTTCGCTTCAGTATAGAGTCTAACCTTAAATCTTATCTGATGATGAAATCGTTCAATCAACCGAATCATTTGAATACCTATTTTTCCTCTGACGATCAATCGCTCAATGTCACAAGTTAACAACCATCTGCGAGTCCAATTCTGGATCGTACCTGGTCGCGACCGTCTCTTCAACCCAAAAAAAACCATCTCAATTGATCATAACGAACAACTTTACCTTCTCTCATTCGGACTTGTCTCCGGTGACGAGGCAAAAAAGCCCTGACCACTTGACCATGATGCCGTATCATCGTTCGGCCAATTCCGTTCTCCCGTAAACCTTACCCTATAGGGTTTAGGGTCAGTTTAGTTAAGCGCTTCGCCACACCAAATATAGGACCGAGTATTAGTCAGTAAATTCCGTTTCGGGTTTAGTCAACGCGTATTAGGTTGAATTCCCAGCCTCGACTTCCCATCTTGGCAAATGGTAGAAGTCTGCCTAGGGCCCGTTTGACCAGGTCTTCTGAGCAGTTGTAGAACCTTCTGTACCCGACGTACGTAGCATGCATGTAGTTACACTCTGTACAGGTTCCTTGTCAAAGGGGGCCGTAGGGCTGAAGGCTGAGAAAGCTCAAAGGTGCATTGCAGGAAGCAAGCGGCGTGAAAAAGGAAATGAACTATTCCGAATTCCGATCGACCTGGCTGCACGGGGGGCAGGGTAAGGCTATTTGCTTCGACATTGGGAGCATAACCACGACGAGTAGGTAGTAGTTGTAGT
This sequence comes from Thermomyces lanuginosus, assembly GCF_041956635.1. Taxonomy (NCBI): domain Eukaryota; kingdom Fungi; phylum Ascomycota; class Eurotiomycetes; order Eurotiales; family Trichocomaceae; genus Thermomyces; species Thermomyces lanuginosus. Next base: position 763,014 of record NW_027192374.1, on the reverse strand, counting down.
GTTGGTAGTGCTACTCCATCGTTCATACCACCTCTCCTCCCTAACAAACAAGCCATGAAAAAGTATGGGGAGGGCTCTCGTCCGAGAATTAACGGATACGTTGATAGCAATTGAGTTTTTACCCACCGCGGCTGTCAAACTCAAAATTGTCAAGTGTCGACAGCAATTCTGGCCCCGTTTGATCTACATACGAGTAAGCTCAACGCCGGAGCAACCTCAGAGCTCCCGGTTCTGAGTAGATCTACTACGAGCGGAAAGTAATCAACCTCAGCTTGTGGGGCGGTACCGAGAATTCAAACTGGGGGCACTTTATTCTTGTCAAATAACGCATACAAATCCTCCGTGCTGGTACGAGTCATGCATCTCATCCCATCCCGTCGATGATTTTGCCACTCGTCCATGGGAAACTTTGGGGATCTATCAATATCGGCCGATATGGCCGGCTTGGGCTCATTCCAGCTTTCCCAAGGATCTGGATTTTGGGACCTCCGTTATATGAAAAGGATTCTCAGCTGTTTGAGTGATTTTGATGAACTGGACAAGGATTCCCGCTGCTCCCAGGAAAACAAGGTTCGATTAATCTAGACCGTTACGGAGTACTACGCCAGAGATAGTAATCGTACACGCCAGAGTCCCATTGTGTCCATCACCGTAGCGCCATCCCTCGAGCCAGTCTCAATCGAAGCACCCGAAGCATCTCTCGAGCAATCTCACTCGCTTCCTTGTCTTCCGGTGCGGTGGCCAACGCGTCCCGCCAGTCCCAGCCTCTGGATGTCATCGCCGTGCCGGAATCCGTGTCCGCCACCGCCGGTTGGAGGACTTCACTGCCAATGAACGAGAAGCTGCTCGCCGTTGACGTCGTCAGCGTTGATGAGGCGTTCCGCTTTAGCGTGGGAAACGAAGGCGGTTGCGTCTGAGTGGGTTTTCGCGATGATGGCTGTTTCTCGTTTCGATATTCAATCAAGGTTTTCTCAAGGAATTCGGCACAGGCGGCAAACACCCTTGGCGTGACCGTCTCCAAATCCTCGATCGCCGCGAGAATCGTGGCCTGGTGGGAGAGCGGCAGCGAAGATGAGCCTAGACCTGTCAGCTGATAACACCCCCCTGGTTCTCGAGAAAAAAAAAAACGAACATACCATCAACAAAAACTAGAGCCTCGCCCAGCAAGGCCAATAACGCATCCACCAGAACCGCACTGTCTCGCTCATTATCATACAGACCGCCATAGATGCAATCCGCAGAACTGCGAATCACCGCCACTAGGGCATCTGCTGCTGCCCGCTTCTTCGCAAGCGGCTTCAGCTTCAGAGGTCGTCCATCCTTCTCTGTCGCGGTCCCGTCGCGGATTTCGTAGTACCGACGCAGCGTCGCGTAGCCACTTGCGTAGAATTGCAGGATCCGTGCTGCTTCGCCGTCCGTCTCTGCCACCGACGAAAGCGTCTTCTTCGGATCCTTAATGAGGGAACGCAGCTGGCCGCTCAGCTTCTCCTCAGGCGGATATGCACGAGACTGCGCCAACGAGTGCGCGATTAGCATGTTGGCCACATCTTTGACCTTGCGACAAGCACGTGCTCGCGCATAGCAGATCATTGCAAGCCCGTAATCGCAGTCTCCCGTCGAGTTGAGGACCCGATCGCCGTGTTTCTGCCAAATCAGAATGCTGTTCGTGATCGATCCAATGGACGTCATCTTACCTCGGACAGCTTGCGGCCTTCATTCTCGAACCCGAATTCCGTCAGAGTGATCACCACATTATTGACCTCTTCAAACGTATCTAGCGACACGCCATCTAGGAATTCAGGGACCTTCTTTTGTTTGATCTCCGAATTTCGCACGCGACGCAACACAGCCAAAGCAATCTCCCAGCCAGCATGGGTCTCGTTCTGGTATTGGATGTGCTCTCGGGTAGCGAGCCCCTCCGCGTAATTGGTCAGGATCTCGTCTTTTTGTATTTTATCTGCGGGTGCGCCATCCTGGCCATAAGAGAGCACCATCAAATCATTCTCACTGAGAAAGCCTGGCATCGAAGCGTTTCCTGTCTGCAACCATCCGCCGATACTCGCGACTTCAACCACAGCAACCGCAATGCACAACGACCACGTCTGCAAAAGTCGAATCACACCATCGACGTTGCCTTCGAACACCGACGCAAGAGCAACTTCTTGGCTATCTAGGGAGTTTGGTTGGAATCTCTTGCCTTTGGCCGATTCATCCGTCACGGTAGCGAAACTGTATTCCAACCGTCGAAGGTAGGGATTCGCATCTTCCGGTCGAAGAATTGACTGGGACTTGGACCCTCCGAGTCCATTGACACTTCGTCCCGCTTCGTCTTCCTCACCATTCCACCAAACAGTTAATCCAACAGTAGCCTCAACCCAGTCTTCGGACACAGATATGATAGCCGAGGCATCACCCAGGAGAATACCGTAGATTCCCTTGATACTTTCGTAGATTGACCAAGGTATGCGGCTTTCTGCCATGCGCAATGACTGCGTGAAGAACCCTTGGCCTGTATTTGATTTCTGGGGCAAGCCAAAATTCGCAGCCTGAAAGCGGGTACCAGTCTCAAACGACTGTCTCGGCAGCGAATCCTGCCCTTCTGCGAACTCTTGCACCTCCAAAAGTGCCGAGTTGACGCGCTTCCGATAAGCAGCCCATTCAAAGCCCGTCATGTCCCAGTCGTCATTCTGTGCCGCAGGAGATGACTCGAGAAGTTGAACCAGCTTGTTGACAACTTTTTGGATGTTCTGCAGCTCGACCCCGCGATACCCTGGCTGTGTAAGGCCGTCTTGTAAGGCAGAGCGCGCGTAGTTAAAGTCGGCAGAACGAAGAAGCTCCGCCATGTCTCGGAAACGCCCACGCATGACGCCAGCTTGGATGATGTCCCAAAAGTCCGCCGCTGCCGTCGGGTTGGGGGTGGTCGCTCGGAGAGCTTCCACTTCGGTGTCCGTAGCCAGGTGATTTTCATTGAGCCAATCCAGTAAAACTTTCGGAATCGGGACGGTAGTACTCGCCTGTGGTCTGGCGAGAACAAGGCTCTGTCGCGCACCACCGAACCCGGAACTCCGAAAGCTTCCTTGATCTTTAACTGGCGGGTGGAAAAGAGATAGAATCAGCGAGCCAATATAGGCCGCTTTCTCAATACCGGTGGCTTTCTCTCCGGGTCCAAAGGCAGTGTCAGGTCGTGAGCGGCCACTTCGTTGCCGGATGTCGTTCGCAATGGCCGTCCACGTTTCGGCCAGGTTCCTCGATGTTTCTGAGAGAAGTTCGGAACGTTCATCTTCTCTCAAGTCTCCCGACTCAACTCTGTGTACCAAAGAAGCGATATAATCTTCCGTCTGAATGATCAAATCACCCGGCTCGTCAACTTTAGCGAGAGATGAACTCGAAACCAAATTGCGCACGAGGGACGGCATTTGAGATGGTTTCTTTCGCGGCCCAACTGTTATCTTGGGTCGAGCAGGCGATGAAGTAGCCCATTTCTCGTCTAATTTTGCACGTTTAGCGTTGTTGGGGTTCGTGTATATGAGTTTTTTCTTTGCCGGGATAGAAGACGGAAGCCCTGTGGTGCTAGACCGAAGGTCAGACAAAGAAAACCGGCTGCTTGTTGGCTCCGCATCCATTTCGTCGGACTCGTTGTCCTCAAAGTCTCCATCTTCGTCATCCTCCTCTACTTCCTCATCGTCTTCGTCTTCTTCCTCGCTCTCGTACTCCTCGTCTTCCCCTTCTTCCTCCTCGTCCTCATACTCTTCGTCGTCTTCTTCTTCCTCCTCAACCTCTTCCTCTACATCATCATCCTTTTCAGCCATGCGATTGCGATTGTTGCCTCTCGCGTTAAAAGTGAATTTCCCGCCATTCGCTAGGCCAGAGCCAGACGGCGCTCCAAAAGACGAACCGAACGACGGCGCATGGCTCGGCAATGGAGGAAGATTCGATGACGATAGTGACGAAAACAAACTTCCCGAACCATCAAAGTTACCGCCCTCACTATTGATTGATTGCGAGAAACGCAGATTCGAGCGTGACTTCACTTGCGAACTCTTATACGACGACGGAGGAGGACCGGCCGGTGTTGTGGACAAAGTGCTCGTCCATTCATCATCGGTTCGGCCTGGAGTCGAGGGAGGACTCGAGTCCGGGACGGAAAATGACATGTCTTAGCAACCGTAGGTAGTGGTTCCGCTCCGCGAAATTGATCATTCGATGACCCCGCTGGTGATCAAAAAGCAGGGAAGAAATAATGTTGACCACAGTTCACCAGGGGAGTCCGATTGGTCAGGTCGATTGTTTTTTGCGGACAGTCAACATGGCGCCTGAAGCTATCCATCACAAACTCCGACGCGCCAAGTTTGATGCGCTCTCCCTGCATCACGTGTTTGATTCCTCAGGCGTCAACGATTATGAGCCTCAGGCATCAACATAGGGCTAGATTGTGTAGCCTAACCCTACTTAAGTCATTCCTATGCACTCTAGGACTTTCATTTTCAGATGACAACAAAGTTAAAGAATGCGGAGCTAATAATTCTTATGCTTTTGTTGAGTCAAAAACATTTCGTCTACTTCGTGAAAAATAAATTTTTTGGACTTTACCATGGGCTGGCATCAGATGAATCTTCAACCGGGAACGAATGCTCGAAGGCTTCTAGCGACCTGCATATGAATTATGGCAAGTCCACTAGGCCACTGCCGCCACTCAAGACAGGAAAGAAGAAAGCAATTGTTGCGTTCACAATTTTGAACTTCTGACTTTCCAAATCAGCCACACACATCAGCCACGATGCGTCGTGGATATGTTCCGGATGTACCGCTACTATACATTCTACCTGTCATAGATAGGCACACAAGATCCATTTCTTCGAATTCTCTATCGGATGAACTGTAGATTCCGTTGGCCACATCTGAACGGAGAGATCCGGTTGGTGAGCATGTTCTGGTAGTGTCCAACTTGCTTCAATCCCAGAGTATCTTTCTTCAGCGACGATGTTTATGTCCCTCGCGATTACTTTGCCGGAACCCGGGGCTATGAGTCGCCGGCAGCCAACATGAAGCTGCTTTCACGTGGTGCTCGAAATGGACAAACTGGTTTAGTTAAAGGGGCACAGTGTTGGCCCAGCAGTCAAAGTCACCAAGTGGCTCAAGGGTACACGCTTGAGAATTGAGTTGTCTATCGGCCAGACGATCTTTGCTAAGGTTTCTCGGCCCGCAACTCCGTAGTCAATGGAGTTTTTACTCTTGCCAGCATTTCCTGCATTTCTCAACCTCTTTGCGAAGTTGGTCATCCTCTTGAAGACGCTTCTGGACAAGCTTCTTGATGTGTGCTCGGAACGGAAACCCGGCAGGTGCTTTCTCAGGAAAAACATAATAGCACCTTCTGATGGGGTGGTATCCAATCTTGCACGCACGACATCGCGATCTTGACTCCCCGATTCGCTGTCGTTTGATCGCATGGGATTTCGGCTGCTTTCTCTGTTTTCCCCCAGACTTGTTTCCTTCCTTATCCTCGTTCTTGGAGAGTGGGTTCCCATCTCTGGATCTTCTAAAATAGAAGGAATCGGCGACTTTGTGGAAGTCTAACGTGTTGTTTTCGACGTCTCGGTCGTGGAATTCCCGATATGTTTCCAACCATGTCTCTCGTAGCCAATCCCTCTGACTGCATTTGCGAAATCATACCACCAATCATCTGCAGCTGCCACTAGACCAAGTTTAGCTTCCTTGGCTTCGGACATGGCCAACCTCTAATTTTGAATCCAGGCTCTCATGTTCTTCGGGCGCTTAGTCAGAGGTTGGATCACATCCTTGTATCTCTGTCTAACCTCCAAGTACCTTACGATTCGGGACGTGTTTCCTGCCGACTCTTCCATTTTCACGCACCAAGTATGGATGCTTTCGCCGAATCAGCATACGAATTGCCAAAGTAATCCGGGGCTGCTTCTCCAATCTAGCGTCTCAGCAGAGTAATGCGAATCAGGTTGCGCTCTCCGATCCTACTATCCAACCCTCAGAGTAGGAAAGCCGACAGCCAGGTCTTTCTTGTTATAAAGTAGACTGATGTAAAGCTGGCACGATGGCAACCAAGGCACGATCTATCGGCTAAGGCTCTTCAATCCGGAAATCTGGTGAGGAAAGTGGATGTAGTAAGGTGTTCCTCGTACAACAAGGTGACAATTGCTCGTATCCCGTTTTTCTTTAACTCGGAGCCTCTCAATTAAGTGACGACGTCGAGAGACGTTAGATTGAAAAGTGTGGAAAATGAACCTGTAAGGATTCTGCGACATATCCCTCGTCCCAAGTCAGGTCTCAGAATTGACAGAGTAGCCTCCGACGACCAAACAAGGGCCGAAAGACACCGAACATGGGCACGTGACAAAGATAAGAGAGTCACGTGCAGAGCGCTGTGCCTCGGCTGTCTTGGCGCTCCATCCAATGGGTCAGGAATTCCCGCAATTACGACAACAGACCTACCTAGTGGTAGGTACCTGTCAGTAAGCTGGCATACTTGGCTCTACTTGGCTCGAACATCATTTTGGAGCGATATGTGCGATAATGTGCCGATAGAATTACAAATTCACCACAAATGATGTATCTTCAGAGGGCTCATTCTCGTGCCGTCATCTCATATAGCGAACTGTAACCCAGTGAAGAACTGGTCCGTCTCGCATCTGCCCAATGGCATCACTGGCGCACTCCCAGCCGTGATAAATCAACTTTCAAGGATTGTTTACTACCACTGGTCTATGTTGTAAGCTGCACTAAGTGACTGAAGTGTGTACTGCCCATGGTCGTCATGTGCTCGGAGGAAATCCCGGACTAGTTACGTGTCCCTCATACCCAGTTTGTCACTTGAGAAGAACAGGGTGCGAGAGTTCATTTGCACACAAGACGCGGTTGGCACACTGCTTCTGAGTCCTGACACTCAAATCTCGGTAGAATGGGCAGGCGAACAAGAGCAGAAGCTGCTTGAAAGCCGACAGAAATTAGCCAATTGGCGGAAAAAGGGAGGTCAGACTCCTCTGGACCTTTGCGGACTTGCGGAGGAATTCCGCCTCTCCCCGGAATGATCGTCCAAGGAGAATAACGTTTTTCGTCCTGTCCGTTGAACTTTTCTCCACTCGACGCGGGATTCCGGGGTAGACACTGCCGAAGCGCCAATGGCAAGCGGCGACGGCCGACTTCTTCTCGAAGGTTGACATGCGATAGTGATATTCTGCTGGTTGTAATCATACCCTGCGTGGAGCTCGGTTGCAGTTCAGGCGGGAATGGGAATTCGAGATGGAATAAATAACTAAGGGCCATTCCCTGGCGCGATGCCATGTTGAGGACCTAACACCAAGCCCGAAGGACCAAACCGTATGCACAATGCAGTTCTTCAAGAACTATCGGGTCTATATCCTCACTGCAGTGGCCTACCTAGGCTCACTGCTGTTCGGTGTGTTGCCTCTCCATTTGCCTGGCCATGGAATATGGCTGGTTTCTAACTGAAGCAGGGTATGACACGGGTGTGATGGGCAGTGTTCTTGCCCTGGACAGCTTCAAGGTCGATTTTGGGCTACCGCTCGACTCCAGTGGCTTTTCCTCCGAGAAGAATGCCCGCGTGTCATCCAACGTAGTCTCGCTCCTAACTGCCGGCTGCTTCTTTGGCTCCATTTTTGCCGCTTATCTCAATGACCGCTTCGGCCGCCGATACTCCTTGATGTTCTTCTCCGTCATATTCTTGATTGGCGCGGCTTTGCAGGTCGGTGCGCACCATGAGATTGGCTTGATATACGGCGGTCGTGTGATTGCGGGTTTGGGCGTCGGCGGCATGTCCTCCATCACACCCGTGTTCGTCAGCGAGAACTGTCCACCAAAGATCCGGGGACGAGTTGCGGGTCTCTTCCAAGAGTTTCTTGTTATCGGCAGCACCTTTTCGTATTGGCTGAACTACGGTGTTGCCCTGCATGTGCCACAGAGTACCAAGCAGTGGCGCATCCCTGTCGGCGTTCAGCTCATTCCTGGCGGCCTTATGTTGTTTGGTCTATTCTTTTTGAAGGAGTCCCCTCGTTGGCTCGTCAAGCAGGGCCGTCATGAAGAAGCTCTGGCTTCCTTGGCTTATATCCGCAATGAGCCTACTCACAGTGAATCAGTCCAAACAGAAATGGCAGAGATCCGCGCCTCCCTTGAGGAAGAGCTGGCCGCCACCGAGGGCGTAACCTGGCGCGAAGTCCTGCGCAAGGGCAGCCGATACCGCTTCTTCCTGGCATTCTGCCTCATGTTCTGGCAGCAGTTTTCCGGCACCAACAGTATCGGATACTATGCACCTGCAATCTTTCAGACCGTCGGCGTCAGCGCGACCAACGCTTCGCTGTTCGCTACTGGCGTCTACGGCACGGTGAAAGTCGTAGCGACGCTGGTATTCCTCTTGATCGGGATCGACTTCTTGGGACGTAAGAAGGCGCTTATTTTCGGCGCTGCCTGGATGGCCAGTATGATGTTCATCATCGGCGCCGTACTTGCTACGCATCCTCCAGACACGAACAGCACCAGTGTTTCCAAGGCCTCCATTGCCATGGTGGCCATGATCTACCTCTACGTGATCGGATACTCGGCTTCCTGGGGCCCAACTCCATGGGTGTATCTGAGTGAGGTTCGTTTGTCTTCCGAAGGAAACTTTCCCACGGATAGTAACTGATTTCTTTGCCAGATCTTCCCCACCCGCCTGCGAGCGTACGGTGTCGGCCTCGGTGCTGCAACGCAATGGCTTTTCAACTTCGTCATCACCGAAATTACCCCGAACGCGGTGCACCACATTGGCTGGCGAACGTTCCTCATGTTCGGCGTGTTCTGTGTCGCTATGGGCGTGTTTGTGTGTGTGTTCGTCAAGGAGACTAAGGGCCGGAGTCTGGAGGATATGGATGTCTTGTTTGGCGATGTCGATGCCGCACAGCGGGCTGCGGATGTTGAGCAGGTGCTCAGCAAGCGTCGATTCGAGCACGAAGAGTATGCTATGGCGACAACGGGTCATGACAGAGATGCCTCCAAGCAATAATGAATTGAAACTTGCGATGGTGTTGGGAAAATCACAGCTATGAGGCCATGAATTTGAGAGATGTTTGAATTGTCATCGGAATATCAATCAAAAGACCTCCCATACACCAATGCAAGATTAAAATACAGAATGTCTCAACCTCTCTATATGAAACAATCAGGGTATCTTGCGAACTCGCATGCGATGGCCCGTCTCACCACAGCCAAGCGATACGATCAAGAACTATGCCATCTTACTGCCCCATTAGAGCTCCCAATTCTTCGTTTGTGAGAGTACTCCGTCTGCGAGTACCCCTCCTTGTCGTTCCAGCACCACTCGCACCTGTCTTGAACGACGTGCGCGTTCCCTCACTCTCGTTCTCTGCCTTGAGCGACGCCCTTGTCCGTTTCCTGGTCTGCTGTTGTTGCTGCTGATTTCGGCGAACGGCAGCCTGGGCTTCGGCTTCCACTCTGGCTAGCTTCTCAGCAATCTTCTCCTATACTATAGTGTTAGATTGATGCTCTTGACGAACGTGAGATGAGAATGTGGAAGAAGACGAACCTGCCGCGAAATCCGAGAACCGGACTTTCGCCGAGTGGTACGTTGTGTTACTGTCTTAGAGGCATGGGCTTTAACGAGTTCCGTTTCGTTCTCGTCATTGTGGTCATCTGAATCTTCCTCCTTCGTTGCCGCAGGTTCCTCGTAGAAAGACACCTTTCGCGTTGACGATCGCGTCGCCACGTTGCTGTGTCTCTCACCAAGTGCCTTGATTGCCTTCTTGGGCGGATTCGGTTTCAGAAGTTTCGCCCGACCTTGATTTTCCTCTTCTTCGTCATCGTCGGCAACATTCGCTGGCTCCTCCTCGTTGCCCTTCGAATCTACGGCCACCGGTGATGCTCCTGCCATAGAGGACATAGCGTCTCCTAGACCCGAATCTAGGGCCATCCCCTTCCGTAGTTCATCGACATTGATTCCAGTGCCCCCGTCGCACATCCGACGATGCCAGTTGTCCATCATTGCCACAACTTGTTTCCATCGCGCCTCCATGCGCTCCCATCCCTCGCGAAGACGCTCAATTTGTTGATCACGGATTTCCACTTCTTCGAGCGGAACGAAGGAAGGATTCGTGAGAAGGCTGCGAAGGTGATCGAGGACAACGTCCATCTCACGAGACAAATCCTCGACCGACGTCGGAACTGACTGAACAGGTCCGCTAGCTGCCTGCAGACTCATACAGGCGCCAGGGTCACCATTCTCCGTGTCAGAGAGCCCCTGCAGCTCCCGTAGGGTCAGGATTGTTGTTCTCGCGAGAGAGATTAGGCTGTCATTTTCATCGCTTAAATTCTGGCACAACTCCGTCAGGAACTCTGTTGTTTCTTGCTTCAGACTGTAACTCGGATCATTAACGTCCGGCGCACTCCCAGACTTCGTCGGGCGCTCGACAGCCGGATTGATGTTGATCGTCGTCACTGCGAGACCTTCCCGCTTCCCTCGCTGGCGCTCGCTGAGATGGGATTTGAGCTTCTGTATCTCGACGTCGCGTTTACGAATGTCGTTCGCACATTGCGCGCGGACTTGCTGCACAGTTGATTTCAACTTCTGGACCTGGTCCTTCAGCTGTTTAATAGTCGCCTCCGCATCCCGCAGATCGGTCTCGACGGCGCGTTGTTGGCCTTCAGCCAACGCCAGGGCTCGCGATAATTCGGCATTTTTCGACTTGAGTTTTTCCTACACAAGCCATAGTCAGACTCTTGGGTGCGACAATTGAACTTGGACGCGTGTGCACGACGTACAATTTCCGCTGTCTGCTGAGACTCCGTAGTTCGCAGTCTCTGAATCGTAACCGCGAGGTTTTCCCGATGCTCCGCTTCTCGCTATGATGGTCAGCTTCTGCCGCATATAGGAGGGGCCAAATGGCACCGACATCTCTCCTGACTACAAGGTCATTGATTAAATTGATGATCCGAGCCCATGTCGATTCCCCGTCGTCATCCTCAGAGTGCATAAACTTGATTGGTTTGCCATTTTTCAGTAACCCACGAGCCAACAGCAAGTTGTTGACATATTTGGCCGCTGTTTCAAGATTTGAAGACTCCATTGGAGACGTGCAGCAGCTGTTCACCGCTATGATCTCAACAAGGGAACCCAAACAAGCAGAATGTAAACATGGGGGCCCATGGACGTTCCGTGCTCACCGCCTCACGTGACTCCGTGGTAATTGCTTTCACGCGACATAAACGCGCAGAGCAGATGAGGATAGTGTGCATTCTGCTCGTGACCTGATCTCAGAGTTTTTGTGAGCAATGTTGTCGTGCAACGCCTCTAAACATGGCCAAAAATCAAGGTGATTGCTCTCACAATATATGCCAGATAGAAATGTGACTGACATCGTAACAGACATGACCTGGGACAACCCGGTCATGTACCTGAAATATGGCCGAGACCTCGCAAGGAAAGGGGATTACAAGAGGGCACTTATGTTTATGGATGAAGTCAGTAGTTTTTCTCGTGTCCTCAGGAATTCGGTCTAAAATCTGCAGGCCTTGAAGCAAAAGGATGCAAATGTGCTGGACATCCTGGACAACAGATCAGCAATCTACAGCAAGATGGGCAAATATGATCTGGCCCTCAAAGATGCACGGCGCATGGTCAAGACCAACAGCCTAGATGGACGTGTTTGTATACTCCAAAGACCGAGATGGATAGACTCTCGGCCTGACTTCTCATTCACAGGGCTATCTCAGAGCGGCAAAAGCCTTGCTCCTGGAACACAAACCAGAGAAGGCTGCGGAAATATATGCCTATGCTCTGAAAACTCTTCCAGAGGATCACTCCCAGCGCCCGGTTCGCACCAGCACGCTCCAGCAGAAACTGCAGCAGTCGCTGACTTGTTCGTTAGCTGATTGAAGAACTGCACTCAAAACTGACGAACAAAATGGAGCCCAAACGGCTCGATCCATTTAAGGTTCTCCCACCGGAATTGGTGTTCATGATCCTGAAATACCTTAACTTCAAGACCATTCTGTGAGTTTTATGACCATTAGATATCTGGAGACTAGCTAAATGCCACCGCGTCTAGCAAGATGATGCAAGTTTGCAAAGGGTGGAACCGGTTTCTGCTGTCATACCAAGAGCCCTGGCTCAAACTGGACTTTTACAACAAAAAAATTCCCTTGAAAGCAATGCGTACCTACCTGGCGAGGTCTCGTGGCTCTCTGAAATACCTATCGGCCAACCCAAGCCGTGATGACGCTGCGAAGGTGCTGGAAATAATAAAGGGGTTTCGAAACATTGAGCATTTGAATTTCTCGTGCACGTTGCCCAGTGGCCTGTGTCTTGATGTAATTCTCAACTTTAAGCAACTCAAGTGTCTCATTTTGCGGGTTGGCCTCGGCATGGCCATGGACAACATCATTGACATCCTTCGGGAACTGCCCAAACTTGAAACCTTACAACTACGGGAAGCATTTCTGACAGACGACAATGACCACGGTTCGATTCCTCCGGAATCACTCCCAAACCTGAAGCGCTTCATTGCTGAGATTGATTTCGTGGTTCACCAGCCCCGTGGTCCTCTGACTCTGCCCTGGTACAAACCAGCGCCGTTGCCAGCCCCGTTTGTCGGCAGAGTGTCTGATGAAGACGCCTGGAATCGGGTACCGAATCTGGAAGAGCTCCGCCTCGAATGTCCGAAGGTCGGCCCTTCAACGGCATTCAACTTATCAATGGAAAGACTGAGGTACGGGACTAACCTGCGGATTCTCGTGCTCTGGAGGGTTGCATTTATTGGACCAATTGTGTTCCCACCAAATCTGGAGCATCTCAGCCTTGTGTACTGCAAGCGATCCCCCCCAATTCCTGACAACGAGGCCAACTTGCAGGGCGTTCGTCTCCCTCCCAAACTGAAATCGTTGGTCCTGGCCAACGTTAGCTTCATCAAGGATCAGGGGTTTCACAACCTGCTCACCAGTCTTCCTGAACCGACCCTCGAGTCACTCCGACTGGAGCAGTATTTCGACGTCCAGCCATACCACCTGATCAACCTCGTGCAGAACAGCCGCGTACTGCGCAACCTCAGGGTCCTGTGGGTTGAGGGTATGTACACGCTCTGCGATCGCGACCTGAGAAACCTCCTGCCGGAGCTACCGAACCTGTGTGAACTACACATCCCGCACACGAGCATCACGGGCGTCTCCATCCGCTACATCGTCGACTTGCGCACCATTGAAGGCACGCGTCGCGAGAAGGTCGAGAGCGAGGAGATTGACGATGACGAGCGCGAGCGCCGGCCGTTCATCGAGACACTGACCATCCCGGGCTGTGAGAATCTGTCGGAGGATGCAGTGCAGTTTGGCAGATCCATGGGCTTGAAAATCAAGAAGGAGGCGGTGGAAGCGTCCATGCAGTATGCCTTTACTGGTGGATTGTATTGGTGATTTGATGCTCATCGATGCCATACTGGGAGTACAATCCTCGGGTATGCTTACATTGTTCTCGTGTTATACGCAGTCTCCATGAGCGTTAGGTACTAGGTACGATTCGATGAAAATCTTTGTCATGTTATTTTCTTATCCCGTAGTATCACTACAGTACAGTCGTTGCATCCCGCGAGGGGGTCAATTTCATGTCAGACAGTCTGAATAATTCAGATACCCACCGGCTATGCAGTCTTAAGAAGGAACAACCATGTTGAAAACGTATTCATACTCCTCGCTGCTTGCACCACTTCTCCACCTCCTTCTGCAACTTCTCCTTTTGCTCGCGCACCATCTCGATCGTCGGAACGATCTGTTTCCGGTATGCTGCGACGGTTTCATCCATGGGACCGTCGGCATCGGTTTGAAGCCGCGCGCTGAGATGCTTGTCATATGTGTCCAGCATGAGTTCCATAACTGCAGAGAGTTGGTTTGGAAGCCACTATTTGAACAGAAATACGAATCAGTTCACCCGCTCATTACATTTGGTGATGATTTACGTACCGTAACGATTGGACTGCCTCCTGTTGCGGTAGGATGATACGTCCGACGAATGATATATTCCCTTGCAAAGAGCCAATGGCGCCAACGGAAGCTTCGGACATGGTCGAGTGCCTTCAGATACAGGATCGCCGTTTCCGTGTCGGCAAGGGCGTAGTCGCGGATACGCAGTTTCTCGGCTTCGCTGGCGATGTGCGCGAGGAACTCACGGTGAGGTTTCGGACGGTAGGCGCGGAACTCGTACAGGATCTTTGTCAGGGGGGTGTCTGGCATGGGGATTTGGAGCAGATGGTCAAGAAGGGGAATCTATGGGAAGTTTGGATGAGTTAGCATTTTGGCGGATTCGTATATCGGATAGGGACATGCATACGATAGCGTCATTGGCACCGCTTTCACCGCGGAAGAACATTGGTTTGTTGTCGTTGATACCCTCGTAGACGACACCGTTGGGGAACATGGATTGCGACGTGATGCCGAAGATGAAAACGCGGAAGGAGAGGTAGTCTGCTGGCTTGGAGTTTTTCCACATGTCTGGGAATGTCAGTCAACTCTGGAGAAAGCAAGAAAAAAAAATGAAACTCACCTTCCATGGAAGTTTCGATCTTTTCCATAGCTTGCAGGATCTCCCGGAAGCCCTCGTTGACGTCGGCTCGGCTACCACCTCTAGAAAGATTATCGATGACCTTGACTGCTCCATTGACCAGCGGCGCTGTCTCCTTAACCATGTCGATATGCGTCAGAATGAAGCCTGCCTCCGAGCTCTTGGGGTCGAGGCCACGCTCGAACGCGCGAATCAGACGCAAGTTGTCGTACGTGTAACCCTGCGAGGGGTTGGCCAAGGTAAAGTTGAAGAGGGCATAGGAGGCTGCATAGGAAAGAAAAGGTTGGAGGTCCAATCTATTCAATTACAAAGTTGTGAGCTCTTCTATCCATCCATCCGTGCTTTGCTGGCATAACGACTTACATCTCTGCACAACGCCACATTGGGCCAGCAATGGAATGAGGAAGACGATCTCGTCCAAGCCCATAGCCTCCATCTGGATTCTTACGCCAATTTTCCCAGCATGGTTCCAGGATGTATGCCGAGGCCACATAAGAGTAATCTCGGAACAGAGCCGTGAGAGTGTACAGATCGTACTTTCCATCCTCAGTGCGCACCTTGTCGATCTCGTCAGTCAGATCTGGAAAGTCCTTGATCGCCGAGCCCAGGCTGTAAGTTGCCAACAGTCCTGGCGTGCCGTCCGCCTTGGCCACAGGCATCTCCTCGATGAGCTGGGCAAGAGGCTTGAAAACCTCAGGTAGCTCTGTTGGAGCTAGCTTATATGGCATGAAGCCAGACGTTGTGGTGATGGTGAATGGGTCAACTGAGTGAGGAATTGAGGCCGGATCATGGTTGATATAAGGAAACAGTTTCTCCAAAGACGATGGAACGGTGCTGGAGACAGTCATGATGCACAGGAAATCACAGAGGAAAGAAGGATGCTGAAGTGGTGACGGGGTGTCTTGATAAGATACTTGATAAGGAATGGACAGAGACAAGGACAAGGCAGTTTATGAACTGGCCACCAATAGCGGACAAACAAGTCAGATCACAGGTCTAGCTTAGAGACAAGGGACAAGGTCGACGAAAGCCACGAGGAGCTGATGAGAGCCAAAATGCCTGGGTTCACTTATAAAGGCCAAAAAGCAAGTCCCCAAGGTTTGACCGGAACACGAGAAAGATTTATCTGTCCATCGAGGCCGGAATCCTTACCGGCTCACTAACTCAAGTTTCAACTCGAATGCAACGGGTGGTGGACCCAAGTCTGGGGACCTCGTGATCAACAGATCTTACAACGGGAGTACCTAAAACTCCCGAGTATACGCTTACGCCGATCCGCTTGATAGAATATAAGTTCCGAACAGAGCACTGGTTACGAGTCAATGAATCAACGAGTTAAACTACGACTGCTGCTTCTGGCGATGTGCTCTCCCTGCGATGAGGGCACGGCAAGTCACGGGACCTGCTAAGCCGTATTTGGAAGACTGTAAATTGCTTCTGCACAGCCTGGAGAAGCAGGACTTGACTGATCACAGTGCTTCCTGCTATGAATATCACAAAACCATTGATTCTGTTCAGGGATCATCCTCCTTCTCCCACCTATCTGGGGCAAAGGAGCAGCTTACCCTCCATGTTGAATGCCATATAAGCTTGTGATTGGTCACAAAGATGATCGCTCTCGTCGGTTATCAGTGGGCCGGCGAGCGCCAGCGGACCGGAATCGATCCGGTCTCCGGTGATATCCGCAAGCTAAGCTAGATACGGTATTAGTCTAGCCACTTTACTGTATTTCAGGGCGGATCTTAACGGGCAAGACGGAAGCCAACGGGAAGTGCAGACTGCAGCAGCAGATTCCATCTTCTTTTTTATTGCAGTCTGGCGGAATCAATGAAAGGATAAGCGGTCAAATATCGATTGGATGGCATGGAACCAAACGCCGTCACTTATCTGTCATCGAATTGGACGCTAGAGACATCCGCATCTTTCACAATCAAGCTAGCCTTCCCATTTATCAGGCGTCTTGACCTCGGCCATCTCTCACAATGTGGAGAGTCTGGTAGTCTGGGGGGAGTAGCCTAGTAGTATCGTCCACCATGCCTGTAACTTCCTCGCAATTCGCACAATGGTATGGGGTTACGTATTGGATCGAACATGAGAGAGATTAACGAGAATGTCGATGTTACGGCCAACAACCTGCTATAACGGTCTTGATTTGAATTAATACTCTGGGCCACGCCGAATTCTTGTTGATCTGGCCTGCAGATGATGAGAAGTTTGCGGTTCAGTAATGCCCCTCGGAGGACACATCGTGGACGATGTGTGGTTTCATCGAACTGACGGCTTGAATAATAAATCTGGCATCATTTGATTTTCTTCCTGATGTGCATACTGACGGACTTTCCTAGGTGAGAAGTAGTGCAATTCTCAGATGGAGAGAAGCGTCATTCGGGTCTTTACATCGACTCTTCAATATGGCCATTGAGTTCATTAAGCGTAGCATAGAGCGGTTGGATTGATACAACAGGACATGTACCAGTAATGAAACATACTCTGTGAACTTTATTCTCAAGAGAGATGGTGCTGTTCAATCGACGCCTGTTGAGCAAGGTGGAACCACCGAATTCATGAACGATTATACCTTCCCCACGGGATCCGCAACAAAGGTATGAGCATCTTCACCAAAAACTTGTAAATATTCTGTGGTCAATGATAGTGGCTGTCCATGCCCACTGACAGCGAGCTGGCACACTCTGATATGGACGCAAGCTCCATGAGCAGGTAGTATCAGCTCATTGAAAAGACATCGGGAGTCGAACTAACCGGACTTGATGAACCGATTCTCGTCGGAGAGATTCAAGTAAGTGAATTTGCCCTCCGCTAGCCCGACGACCAAGTCACATCTTCGTGTCTTGTACTCTTTACTCAGCGGATCAGAGGAATTCCGACGTCTTCTCGAACAAGTCTAGATCATTTATATAGTACAGAGCACATAATGTACATCCAGCCAATATTTCCACATACAGTATAGTTATCCCCCAACGCCCAAGATGCACTTCTATACCCCATGCGTTCTGCTCTTTTCTGACATGCACGCCTAACGGGAAATTGGGCCACTTTGAGACAGAGCGCACCGTGCTCAAGGCTCTCACCCTGACCCTCCACTTGGACTCGTCATGCTGCTTGATTGACTATCCTTCCCGTCCGAAACGTGTTGGATCTTCCGGTACTCTTCCTCGAGCCGTCGCTGCATCTCAAAGTCTGCCATTCGTTCGCGCTTGATACGTTGTTTTTCCTCGTCGCGTTGCACACCGGCGTGCATTGCCTGCATCAAAATCGTGTCAGTTTGATTGTTTGCAGTATGGTTTGGACCATCCATACAGCTCGCTCGGCTTCCTGCGACCAATGGACAAAGTAAATGATTCCGGCAGTAGCAATTGATGTAACTGCCAATGTAATCTTCGAAGCACGGGACATTTTCCTGTACCGATACAAAAAAAAACTCAACTGTGCGAGACAAAAATTGCTGCCGTTTGCTCTGAGATTAGGGTATGTGAGAGTCGAAAGGTGCACTTTTAAAGGCGGTCAAAGGCGGCAAAACCGTTTGGCGGAGAGTCGGGGCTTGGCATGGGTGGGACTGGGCGGAGCTCCATGCGGCCACGGCGACTGGCCCTGCGTAGCTGCAACGACTTGGAACCTCGCGACTGGACTTCACGACAGGCGTCGACTGCCGCGGAAAACAGCACGGATAGACAAGGCAACAAGTGCGCAAAAATGGTGAGACCCCAAAATTTAGTTGACTCGGATCGACGAGAGCTAATTTCATGGCAGTCGGCACAAAACTCAGCGGGTATCCAGACTTTGTTGGATGTACGTCGAATACGAACACCCCCGCGGAACAAATCAGGAACAACCCCGAACGCTGACAAGGCCCTTGGAGCATAGGCCGAACGAGAAGCCCAGAAGATTGTTCAACAAGGTGTGTTTTATCCCGCTCCACATCAAAGAGACGACGAAGCTAACGGAATGTCTTCCGCCTCACAGCCAGAGAATGTACCTACCCTCCTCCCTCCAGAAAGAGATATTGAAAGTGCCCTCGACATGACCTAACGGAATGATTGCGATCAGATCGTACAAAGCGCATAAAGGACGCCAGAACAGAGGCCCAGCGAGAGATCGACGAATACCGCAGAAGGAAAGAGGAGGAGTTTAAGAAGTTCGAGGCAGAGGTATGTCCCGTTTTTTTTTTTTTTTTTTTTTTTTTTTTTATCTCAGCACGGGAAGATCTCTGGTCCAGCTAACGACATGTCCGGTAGCACACGAGCGGATACAAGAAAGCCGAAGAAGAAGCCGACAGAGATGCAGAAGGTCAACTCGCGGAGATCAGAGAGGTCGGGAAGAAGGTTGGCGACAAGGTGGTCGAGGATCTGATCGCCGCTGTTGTCGATGTTCGGCCGGAGGTTCCAGAGAAGATCGCAGCCGCATGAGTGTGGTAGAATTCCATGGCTGGCTTCTGTCTGTGTTACTATGCATCTGCTCTTGGTACGATGGTTTTAGAGTCAATCGGATTGATGAACAGGACCAGGATAGACTGAACAGTTGTGTTGCTATATGAAATGATCCATGAGCTTGCGGTGGTGAATCCTTCTAATTTGATTACTTCCTGTAGAGGAAAACTGCGAGGCATTCGTTGGCATTAGTTCTGGGCCAGTCCTCCAGTTACCCTGACGTCGGCAAGCTCTTGCAGCGGAAACTGCATTGAGGTATTGCAATAAGCAATGATGGATGGTGTCGACGCCGTGCCGCATGCTATCTGGAGGCATGAAAAACAAGCTGACCAGAGCGTGAAGACGTGGTCCTTGTGCTACAGGCCCGTAAAGTATCCGAAGAGCAGGGGAAAGAAAAGAAAAACAGTATCACACTCAATCCAGGATTCGAACCTGGAGCTTTCCAAATCAGCCACAAGCCACTGTTTGTCGCAAACCTGTATTTACGGAGTACTGTGCATTTGGGATGCATTGCTACATCTTGACCGCGCCATAAATAGACACAACGGTACATATTACTCAACCACCCATATCTCATCATTCGCCGGCCAAAGAAATTTAAGAACCAAAATGAATGGATTCAGTAAAATCCAAGAAAACTAATCATCTACAGAAAAAGGTAAAAGGAATTACAGGCGGCCTCTTGAATCTTCCTCAAGTTCGTTCCAGCTGTAACTCCCCATGTCATCGTCGGGGTTGGATAGGGTATCCGACTGGGAAGATCAGCCACCCTTACAACTGTGTTGAACATGTTGCAGGCCAAGATTTTAACAGCTTTGCCGACTAGGCCATCCGCCCTAGACATGTTGCCAGTTCCCTCAAATTGTGATTGATAGCTGACCTCCAGATGCCAAACTGGGAAGGCTTCACACGAAGTTTTGATTTGCTTGCATGACCAGAGCCTTTAGCCGTTCACTGCGCGACAATTGGAGTAAGTGTCCCTATGCCTACCAGAGAAGGTGCGGCTCAGTGCTTGATGGGTGCAGCAGCAAGGCCAGGGAGAAATTGGCCTTTGACGTTGAATCTCCGGCGCTAATTTCATGTCAGGATTCCGTCTGGGTTCAGATGCTCAGAAACCACGAGTCCATAGAAAGGGGCGAGATTAGGCTTCCGACCTGGTTGGACGGACAGAGGGATCGGCTGATTGTCGAGCAGCACTGCATGGCGTGCTACCAAGATGATATGGCCGTCTCTATCTCAGCAGGCCGTATAGATTTATCCGAGAATAATATGCTTCTTCCCTTGTAAGTTGGAACATGAACCCACTACGACTAGGCGAGGAAGAGAGGGTCGTAGCATCTTGGTAGCATGCCCTGAAGCTCTGCCAGAATCGCTTGACGCGCTACCTATATCAGGCATGGTTGACTGAATTCAGTGGTGGATGATTACCTCCGGGGTAGCATAGGATCTTAATTCGGATGGCCGATGTTGTTGAATTTCACATGGACTCCATATGCTGTCAATCGAATGTTCTGCGGTCAGAGTAACTCGTGCAAAGGAGGGATTGGACTAGTCCTCAACTCCAGAAGTAAAGTACCGCAGGCGTGGCGAAGAAGACCTGTGCTAGACGAGGAGCTGAAATGTGGTAGGCATCACCTACACATGATCCTTGTTTATCTAGCTTCCTAATCCTGACGTAATTCTATAGATCCGAATATCAGCGGCAGGCTTGTGAAAGAAACCATTCTGGTCTTCGAACGGTGGTGAGCTGAATGGAACACGTTCTAGTTTCAAGCTCCTTCTTTCTGGCAAACCACCTCTGTTAACAGGGTCCAGTTATGCACATAGGAGAACTAACCAGACTCATGTAGAAAGGCTTCAAACGTGTCCTCATTGCGGATCGTCGCAGAAAGGATGAATTCCTTTAATCGATGTTTTGTGAACAGCTCGCAGATTGCCGTGGCAAGGAGCGGGATAATGTCCGTGTCGTACGTCTAGACCAAGATTAGAGCCTTGTTTCAGCAGAACACCCAAATGGACACAAACCACATCTGCGCCCAGTGCTACATCAAAACAAGTTGGTTCGCCCTGGTCCAGCTCCAGAGGTTCGCCCCATTCCCATACCTCTGCTCGAATTTTCAATGAGCCATCCAGCCCATTGCGAGCAAAGCTCGTCGACTTAAGCGTTTCCATCAGCGCTGCGTTTCCATCCGTCGCCAGAACGTGAGTAGCCCCAAGATACTTGGCGCAATACATTGAAAGCAATCCCGTCCCTGCTCCAAGTTCAACCACCCGGTTGCCGCGAATATGATCGTGGCCAGCGGGGGTCGAAAGAAAGGTTGCCAAACATAATGCTGCTTCCCAAGTGCGGAAGCCCGTTGTTCCAGAGGAGAGAATCAAGCCCCGGGATTCCGTCGTGATGATAGATCGATTCTCTACCGTTGGAGCCGTATATTTCACATGTGACAGCTGTTGCACCGTATCTAATTCAGAAGGTCTAGCCTGGGTCATAAGGCTGCTATAAGCGTTGAGGAGATCGCTGTCAATTTCCTACAACGGTCAGATACGAGCACGAAATGTATGCAAAGGAAGAGATTTGTACATCTTCATCTGGGTCACTTAAACTTTGCTCGAGCTGAGAAATCAATGTTTTGAGCACTCTTGTTCGATATGTCTGTGGCGGCACTGGATCAATCTTCTCTTCATCAAACATCTGCTTAAACAGAATCTTTTGCGTCGTGGGACTTTTGAGGATTTCAGCGGCAGGGTACTGAAGGTCCCACGGATCAACCAGCTGGAAATATTGGGCTATAAATCTTGACAATGACGGATCCATTTTTCTGACGATATTCGACCGAATTACAGCAACGGCCCATAGCGAACATTTTGAACGGAGTATAAAGGCCTACAAAAGTTCCATGGAGTCTTGAGTGGTTGAACGAAGAGTGGAGCGACTTCAGAGTTTTGCATCAAATTTGAAATCAAATCGTCCGATTTAAAATAAGACACGCTAGTCCCAAACTAGCATAGCGTGCCCTCTTGGCCCTTAGCCGAGCCCACATGACTTTTCTCACCAACCACGCGAGTTAGCGAAAATTTACTTGTGTGCGTGTGCGTCTTGAGGGAAATCGACGACTTTCGCCTCGACCGAATCCGATCGATCAGCCGGTGACTTTTTGTTTCTTTCAAGAAACCAAAAAAGCGCACCGCAATCATGGCCGACACCCCTGTTACCTTGCGCACGCGCAAGTTCCTTCGGAACCCGCTTCTGTCCCGGAAGCAGATGGTCGTGTAAGCACCTCTTTCATATTCCCCCGGAACCTCCGCAGCGATCAGTGTCCAAGAAGTCGAGGAGGTCGTCGGATTATTATCGGGCGGATGCGATCAGAGAGATTTGTCGGAAGGGACATGGAAGGGATGGAATTGAGCTCAGCATGAGGTGGTTATGGGATATTGAAGGGTGGACAATCTCTCTGGTCGCAGACGACTCGTTGGAGTGCCAATTGCTCAAACAGACAAGAGGAGGAAGGGCCATAGTGAATACATTTGAATGATTCACGCCGAATTCGATTGAACCGAGTCTGATTCGATTTCTTTTGCAGGGATGTCCTCCACCCCAACCGCCCCAATGTCTCCAAGGATGAGCTCCGTGAGAAGCTTGCCGAGCTGTACAAGGCGAACAAGGACCAGGTGTCTGTCTTCGGCTTCCGGACTCAATACGGTGGTGGCAAGAGCACTGGCTTCGCCCTGATCTACGACTCGCACGAGGCGCTGAAGAAGTTCGAGCCCCGTCACCGACTGGTGCGATTCGGTCTGGCGGAGAAGATCGAGAAGGCCAGCCGACAACAGCGTGAGTCCCCTCCATCGTGTTCTTTTACATGCTATAAAGAGCCAAAATGCTGATCAAATTCACCAGGCAAACAACGCAAGAACCGTGCCAAGAAGTTCCGAGGAACCGCCAAAACCAAGGGTCCCAAGAAGAGCAAGGATTAAACGCCAACATGATGACGGGTGGAAAGGGGGATATCCGTTTATTGTTGTGTTTCTTCCTCGTCTCGTCTCGTCTTGGCCTGTGATCTTACGAATATGACTTGTTTCTCCAAAATACCGTCTGGAACTTTTCTTCATGGGGGAAGGGAATAAAAAAGACATCTTCATTTCTGTCATGGGGGTTTCTACCCTGCAAAGACTGAACAGAATAATGAAGCTAGCGAAAATGATATGATAAATCGGCTGGCTTCGATGAAACTACTAGCTTCTGGAATATGGTAAAGAACATGCACCGCCATCGACCAGGCATTCCTGGAGGTAGAAATCGCTAGGAATGCATGAAAGTAACCTGTAATACTCCGTACAATCACCACTCCCTCTAGCAATATGTCACGTTTGACAGCAACAAACAAACAGGCACAAAGTTTCTCAATGATCCATAGAGCCACTGCACTGTCGCTGAACTAAACAGTGGTCGAGCACAGGTGATTAGTATACATTGGTAGTGTTCTCCTGTCTTTCTTGTATAATAGAAACTTGTACAAAACCAAGTTGGAGAACAGAACACTTCACATGGCCAAAGATAACGACAGGAAACAAAAAAAAAAAAAAAAAAAAAAAAAAAAAACGAAGAAATCAGCAGCCGAAACTTGGCTCGTAGAAACAGGTCTTAAGAGCCAAGCAGTTTATAAAGTATTGGCATCACGAGTTGCCGTTGTAGTTGTACAGACAACTGGTGGTGTCCAGATCTTCCATGGCAGCGCCGGCGTCGATGGTCTCAGACATGGGAAGTGAGCCTGGTGCGGAAGACGTCACGTACCCACCTATCATAGCCAGGCCAGATGATGTCGTTGTAGTTTTAGAAGGGTGCACTGCATTTCGGCCGCTGTTGCGGCTCATGGAATCAGCCACGGTCTTAGGGTCGACGGTTGCCTCGATATTGCTCCCAGTGGTTTCAGACACTGGAACAGGCATCATGTTGCCATTGCGAGCGTCGTTCACGCCCTGGCTTCCTGGCGGAGGCAGAGTTCTATCGGCATTTTCGGCGGCAATCACCGACCTAGAGGTAGCTTGGAATAAGGATGGATTATCCGTGGGTAGTACCTGCAGGTGCGTGGTTGATCCCGTCCCTGAATAGGCTGGTTGGGTGAATGATGCTGGGATTTCTTGATCTGGGTAAAACATCGCATTCGGGTACTTGTTGAGGCCATCCGCAGGCAGCCATGCCCGATGGCTCGCGTAGAAGCTACCAAACTCGGGTGCCGTTGACATGAAGGGCGGCGCGCCGGGTACATTTGCCTCGGAGCAAGCCAAGTCGCAGTATGCTCTCGTTGAGGCTGAGCTCATGCCCTCAAAGTCTGTGACGGAGTACGACCGTGAAAATGGCGAGGTGCGCATCCCTGACGGCACGGGCCTGGCTGCAACGGAGCCGCAAAATGGCGTGGATTGTGCCACGGGAAGAGGGCCATATGGGACAACAGAAGGCGCATGGTAACTTGTTTTTGGATGTAGCTCCGAGGAATTGACCTGAAGCCAGCACACAAAGTCAGCCGCCGAACGCGTGGACTGTGAGTTAACGAGGTCCAGGTTCGCACCCTCAAGTACTGGCACTCGGTCGTGGGTCCGGCTGTTTGGCAGTTCGAGCATGGCATGCCATCGGGAGTCTCGCCACTGCATTTAATCTTGCGCTTGCGGCAGCGCTTGCACTGGACAGTGTGTTAGAGAGGCATGACCGAGTAAATTTTGTGTGAACAACCACCATACCGCTACCTGTGTGCGCCGTCGAGGACTGGCATGTTGCTGCTTGTTGTCATAAACGTTATGCTTCTTGATTCGGTCATGGTTGACGGTGTCCCCAGCTAGTCGGCTATGATCAATCCGATCGACAACAAGCGTCGTCAGAACTGGCTTTGGCTGCGAGACGAGGTCATCGTATGCCGGGCGCGTGGTATAGTACGGCACGGACATGGTGCCAGGCGAAGATCCTAGCTACCGAGTGAAGATCTTAGGGCGTTGCCCGATTGGCATACACGTCGGGGGAAAACAGCAACGACAGAGGAGAATAATCGGAAATGAACTCGGCCACAGAGTTGGGCTAATACCAGATCCACGGATAGTCTCAGACGTTCAATTTTTAAAGGTACAATCAAGACCGGAACAGAAAAGAGGTAGAGGTTAAGAATCCGGAAGGCGTTGTGGTTCTTCTGCCTGGAGAAGCATGCCTTTTTTAAGTTCCAGGTCATCTACTCGCGAAGACGATGCTGCAGGCAATCCGGTATCCTGGAACTCAGCCAAGATCGCGACTGCCATGAGTCGTTTGCTCCTCTTTGTCTCATTTTCCTGAAGAAAAGACAACTCATCCGAGGTAGGACTGGCGACAGATGCTCTCTTCGACCTTCGAATATCGATGTCTATCTGTCCCACGTCGCACACCCTCAAATATCTCCGACATGGGGACGGGGATGAAATGAATGCCTTGCCAGTCTCTCCCAGGGCTGTTCGTGCTTATACAGAATCGGCAGGCAAGCCGCTGTCAAATGCTCCCAATAACATACCGGCAGAACACCCATCGCGCCAGCATGGAGTGGTCTGTGAGTTACTCATGCAGAACGAAAATCCAGTGGCCCATCCCTAGGAACGGAGCCGCTAAACCGTTTGCTCAATTTGCACAGGCCAGAACCTCCGAAAATGCCGAAAATGGAAAGGAAAAAGTTTTCAAGGAATAGTACTCTCAGCACGAGGCAATGGGCTTTGTCTGTTTGCTCTCCGACTGATCCACTGAATAGGTGATTGGATGGTCGTTTCAGACCTGAACTCTCGGAGGCTGCAGATCCTGCGCTTCCAAAAAGAGGAGTGTACCGCCACAGGCGATGATTCAAAATCGATCCCCTGCTGGAGATGATGAGCAGTTTCAGACAGCGGGTGAAGAATGTCCGTCAGAGGTTCTGACAATGTCCAACAATGCAGCCACCAGAGGCTCAGTTCGCTAGTTTCTCCGGATCGGTCTCTTATTCAGTTTTGACATTCAATGGCGCGTTTCTGAAGAAGTGCATCGGTGGAAACAGGAAGACAGGCGCATTGACATGGAGCCCTGCAAGGAACCAACGGGGAGTCTCAGATCGACCAAGCTTTGCGACAGCTTGTCCCGGATATTCCCAGCACAGCTCCGATAGCGGCGCAACAATCCGTCATGATAATTTCCCTCCACGGGCTACCACACCTGCTGGAAGTAAAGGGGCTTGTGTAGCACCCGTATAACTTGAGCGTGGTCTCGCTCGGACAGTGAGCTTATTTGCCATGCGCTCTGCAGATGATCGGGCCGCGGTCGATGAGATTCCCACGTTGACTCTAGGCTACGCACGGTAACCGACGCGTCAGACCTCCTATTGTTTCATATGAATAGCTTTGAACATGCCCAATTCTCTGCCAACCTCTACGCCTAACGGCGGCAAGGCTGCGCATCTGCCAGCAGTGCACACCGCTATCATGGCAAAACTGTCGTCGTAAACGCCGTGCACCAATGACAGGACTGAAAGGGGGTTTCCAGTACTTGCCCAATATCTGATCGGGAACTCTTCCCAAGCAACCGGCGCTCAATCCCCATTATCCGGCGCGCTATGATCAAATCGGCCTACACCGCCAGTCAGGTGCAGATTCCAACAGTTGCAAACCCAATTGTTGAAGATAGGGGCTAAAGCTCGGTTGAAGCCTGGGCCATGATGACCAAGTGGGCCAGCGTGGTACAGCGTGGAACAGTCAACGATTGCAGCGCAGTGCTCATTGTTGAGTTCGAGGTCTGGGACATTGACTCGAACCTCGTGGTCTATGTGCTATGCAACCTACCATGAATGTACTCGTCCTGGCCGCGAGGTCGGGCAGAGACATTCGGAGTCGGAATGTCTAGCCTGTCGCCTCATCCGGAAAGTAGTACTTCTAAATCTATCACCTCTCCTCTAAGTGCATCCGGACAATAATGCGGCTCTCATCAGAGCATCCAGAGTAGCCGGTGATGAAATGGTTATCGTTCGTCGATGGGACACGATGAGCTTTCAAGCCTGTCCGACCAACCAACCACAGAAGGTGTAACCGGACCAACCACCATAGGTACTCATGGCAAGCTGGCCACTGGCTACCGTTACACACGGAAGGCAGTTGCGCTGGACTTGCTTGATCATCCTTGAAGAGGAGATGCTTTAAGGATCCGATGAATGTGGCTGTATGAAAATACAAAAAGGTACGGATTTGCTCTGAGCAGATGGCGTGCGGTAATACCTGTCAGTCGCTGAAACTGGTAACTCATACCTAATATTAATTTTGGTAACTTCAGTTATGGGCGGACTCGTAGTGGTAACCTGCGCGCCGTAGCGCAGATCTATCCATCTTGGCCAGGTCCCCCACGTCAAGCTCCGACTAGCTTCTTTCCCGAAAAGGCGGAGACAGAAGTTCCGCGACCTTTGGCAGTTACCGCTGTTATCGGTAATATTTCGCCTATTAGGCACAACATAGCTTCCTGCAGGTGCAGGAGGAAAGCGCACGATGAGCGTGTTACTGGAGACCTCGCTGGGCGACCTGGTGATCGATCTCCTGGTCGATGTGGCGCCCAAGCAATGTGAGAAGTGAGTACCCCTGATTCTCTAGCCCTCACTCAGCCTTGCCTTCCCCGACTTCTGTCCCTCCGTACCCCGTGGATGTCATACAAAGATAATGGCTCTGAATGTAGACTAAGATTGCTCGCGCGTGGATAGCTTCCTCAAGCTATGCAAGGTCAAATACTACAATTTCTCGCCCGTCCATAGCGTCCAGAAGAACTTCACTTTCCAGACCGGTGATCCAATTGGACCTGGTTCTCCCGATAGCGATGGCGGTACCTCTATCTGGGGCCTCATACATGGCCCTTCGCACAAGACCTTTGCGGTCGAATGCCCGCCCAAGTTGAAACACACGGAGAAAGGCACGGTCAGCATGGCGACGGTTCCCTCGCCCGACGACCCGGATGAGCGTCTGGCCGCCAGCCAGTTCATCGTGACGCTGAGCGACAACTTAGATTACCTCGATGGGAAGGCATCCATCTTTGGGAAGGTAGTCGAAGGATTTGACGTTCTCGATAAAATTAACAATGCGTTCGTGGATGACACGGGCCGGCCGTTGAAAGACATCCGAATTCGACACACAGTTATCCTCGATGATCCTTTTGACGACCCGCCCGGGCTGGAGGTGCCACCAGAGAGCCCAATGCCGTCCAAGGCTCAACTGGCGACGGTACGCATTGCGGACGATGAGGAGCTAGACGACAATATGGACGAAGAGGCGATGGAGAAGTTGCGCCGAGAGCGAGAAGCCCGCGCTCAGGCATTGACGCTGGAAATGGTGGGCGATTTGCCTTTTGCCGAGGTCAAACCGCCGGAAAATGTGCTTTTTGTTTGCAAGCTCAACCCGATCACACAAGGTGGGATTTCCATTACCGGGCACGATGATAGTCAACAGCTGACCTTCGACTAGATGAGGACCTTCATCTGATATTCAGTCGCTTTGGGCCCATTCGCTCATGCGAAGTTATTCGGGACAAGCGAACGGGTGACAGTCTACAGTATGCCTTCATTGAATTTGAAAATCAGAAGGACTGTGAGCAGGCCTATTTCAAAATGCAGGGCGTGTTGATAGACGACCACCGGATCCATGTGGACTTTTCTCAAAGTGTACGTTCTTCCTCTTTGCGTCTTCATTTGACTCTGTACTAATTCCTACATAGGTGGCCAAGTTATCGGAGTCGTGGCGAAAGGCAACCATCCAAAAACGGCAGGCTGGTGGATTTGGCGGCTTCTCCAATCTCGAGCGGAGGCGTCAATACCGCGCTGAGGACGACACAAAAAGTCATCACGATCGCTATGGAATGGTGTTTGATAAGGAAGAGATGCGCTCTCGGCCGCGGCGGGATTCCAGATCAGATCGATCGCGCAGCCGTAGTCCTCGCCATCGTGATGCTTATCGTCCACGATCATATGACCGGCGACACGATGATCGGGGACGAGACGATAGGCATCGATCCCGTGATCGCCACTCGGAGCGAGATCGAGGACGAGATCGTGACCGCGACCGAGACCGAGGTCGGGACCGAGATCGAGGGCGAGATCGATATCATGATGACCGCCACTATGACCGACGTCGGCGATGATAAGTTATTCTCTTGGGCTATGTACACTACTATGCATATGCAATGTTTTCCGGAAGTCAGTATTCATGTTTTTTTTTGCATGTGTCCCTTTGTCAAACCGCGGAGCGTTCATAGGCAGGCAGGATGGTTCCTGATTTATGATGGCGTTACGACGAAGCTTTGTGAGGGTAACTCCAGCATGGAATCTAGAACTTATGGTGTGTTGTCTTCATGATAGGTACGACTGATCTTTGTTGACTGCCTACTCCGTACAGCACTGCAACAGTCCTACCAGTGTCTGTTCGTCTGATAAATCAGTCTCTCAGAATGCATGCACCGGACAGAGGAGCCAAATGTGACTTCCAAATCCCACGTGGAACTGAGACCTCTGCTCACTGCACTCAGTGGCCAGAGAGCTAAGCCACTGCCCACCTTGCCCATGGACACCGCCATTTGAACGGGAAGGTCTCAAGTTTTGGACCAACCAGATGGCCCTTAACTGGGAACGCTAGTACGGAAACGGCAGGTAACTGGGCCGCAACGTATTCTTGGTGCCCCTCATCGACTGAGCTCCAGAACATTTGTTGACACCTCCTGGGTTCACCATGCGCTCTCAGGTTCCGTCTGAGACCCCTCAGCCGCAGCAGAGCGGAATACGACCGAAATCGTAAAGCTTTGTTTCGATTGCTCCTTCGTTCCGTTGGAATATTTTTCGTCCATCTTCTTCTTTCCTCTCTTTGCTCTCACTTTCTCTCCCCCGCCTCAATTGCAACTCTGCAACTAGCTCCCCCTCTCGTGTCAATGGCTTCTTCCGTTAGCAATCGCGAGCCGTCCGCAGAGCAGCTGGGCGAGCTGCGCCAGAAATATGAGGCTGCCGGTCAGGGCCATGTCTTCAAGTACTGGGACGAGCTGGGCTCTGCCGAGAAGGGGGACCTCTACAGCCAGTTGCTGACCATCGATCCCAACCGCATCAACGAATTGGTCGACAGAGCTCTGAACCCACCCAAGGATGTCGAGAAGCCCGTGCTGGAGCCGCTGCCCGAATCGGCCACGGCCTCGATCCTGGATTCCGACCCCAAGGACATTGAGCGCTACTACAACCTTGGGTTGAAGCTGGTAGCGGAGAACAAGGTGGCGGTGGTGCTCATGGCGGGTGGCCAGGGCACTCGGTTGGGCAGCTCGGCACCCAAGGGCTGTTACGACATCGGCCTCCCCAGCCACAAGTCGCTCTTCCAGATCCAGGCGGAGCGCATTGCTAAGATTCAGGGGTTGGCGGGCAACAACGCCGTGGTGCCGTGGTATGTCATGACCAGCGGCCCAACTCACAAGCCCACGCAGGAGTTTTTCGAGCAACACAACTTCTTCGGTCTGGATCGAGCCAATGTGAAATTCTTCGAGCAAGGAGTGTTGCCTTGCATCTCCAATGATGGCAAGATCCTCCTCGAGACCAAGTCGAAGGTGAGTTCTGTGGTGCAATATGCTTAACAAGCTTCGTGCTGAGTGCTTGATTCGTAGGTTGCGGTCGCTCCTGATGGCAACGGTGGCATCTACCAGGCCCTTATCACCTCGGGTGTTCGGGACGACATGCGACAGCGCGGTATCGAGCACGTCCACACCTACTGTGTGGACAACTGCCTCGTGCGTGTTGCGGACCCTGTATTCATCGGATTTGCGGCTTCTAAGGGCGTCGATATTGCCACCAAGGTGGTGCGCAAGCGTAATGCGACCGAGTCCGTCGGCCTGATTCTCCAGAAGAACGGAAAGCCCGATGTGGTAGAGTACTCGGAGATTGACAAGGAGACGGCGGAAGCGAAGGACCCCAAGAACCCCGAGATCCTCAAGTTCCGCGCTGCCAACATTGTCAATCACTACTACTCGTTCCGGTTCTTGGAGACGATTGAGCAGTGGGCGCGGAAGCTGCCTCATCACATCGCTCGCAAGAAGATCCCATCGATCGACTTCGCAACTGGACAGACGGTCAAACCGGAGCGGCCCAACGGCATCAAGCTGGAGCAGTTTGTGTTTGACGTGTTCCCATTGATTCCTTTGGAGAAGTTTGCCTCAATTGAGGTCCGTCGGGAAGACGAATTCTCACCACTGAAGAATGCCCGTGGTACGGGTGAGGACGACCCGGACACCAGCAGGCGGGACATTATGCAGCAAGGCCGTCGCTGGGTCGAGAAAGCGGGCGCTTCAGTGGTTGCGACCGGCGAGGATACCGGCGTCGAGGTGTCGCCTCTGATCAGCTACGTAAGTGTCTCCAAGACGTTCTACAAATCAAGCATTCTTGTCCACTGACGGTTCCTTTTAGGGTGGCGAGGGACTTGAATTCCTCAAGGGCAAAGAAGTCCGGGCACCGGCGGTGATTGAGAAGGAGACTGATGTGCAATGATGCAGTTTTAAACATATCCCCCTTGTTCTGTCCCGGTTCACATCCCGTACGTATTACTCTCACGGAGTGCTTATAAAAAATATGGAGTAGAAATACCATCATCATTTAGTATCGGAATATCAGCCAACGTCACTCCATTCGGATTAGGACAAGTGCGCCGGGCAACCCTGGCTCCAGCCGGCCGCGGGTATTAGCGATCTTTTGTCTGCCCCGGTTTTGCTTGGCAGGGCTCATCGACCAATCTGCATAAAGATATGAAAGAGACTTTACGCAATGCGGAAAGGCCGGAAACCAGGATCTTCTTTTTTCTTGAATTTTGCATCACGATTCAACACGACCTTTTCTTTTTCCTCTCGTCTGCAGTATTCATTCCTTCTTGCTGTACTGCCTCTTGATCAGGCTCGTGGTTTGTGCTCGTGGTCCGGTGGGCTTGGAGTGCAGGTTTTGGAGGTGAGTTTGGGGGGGTTTGTGACTGAGATTTTTCTTTTTTCCGCTTTTTTACCACATCTCTCAATTCGCACTTTTCCACTCCATGGCTTGTTGTCCTCAGGGTTCTCATGGAAATCGTTTGGGACAGGGAATAATCAATCAGGTCGAGGGTATCTGATTTTGATTGCTTGCGATTGGATCAGGGTGAGTGGTTTGAAATTGGCCCTGTATATAACACAACCCTGCGTATAGTGATTTCTTTTTTTTCTCCCTTCGTGCTTGCCATCCACATTATTCCCTCCCGTTACACTTAGAATCCAAACCCTCCGGAATCGCGAAACAATTCTCCGGAAAAAGATGAAGACTTTGCGCTTTCCGGGCAGAGGCAATGGCTCCATCGGAAGCGCGACGTCTCCTCGCCCGCCCGGTTTCGGCTCAGACCGAATAGACCACGGCCCTAAAGATTTACATTGATTGCTAATCGGCCTGTCGTTACGTTAGATCGGCAAAGATGTTGATGTCGCGTCGTGCTTGCTACAAGTGTGGCAATCTTGGCCACTACGCGGGTTAGTGAAGAAACGACTTACGTGTGGACGGACACCGGCTAAATGACAAAACAGAGGTCTGCTCCTCGGCAGAACGTCTTTGCTATAACTGTACGTGATGGGAGACTCTTTCAGGCGCTTTTACTGGATATCTCGGCTAAGATGCGATTGCGTTTTAGGCAAGCAACCGGGTATGGAAACGAAAATGAGGTTATCGAGTCTGCCAAGGAAACTCATCTTGTAATAGGACACGAGTCCAATGCTTGCCCACGACCTCGTACAGCCGAGAGTAAGATCCACTTTTCCTCTACGGCACTGTCCGACTGTTGCTGACCGTTGATCAGCCAAGCAGTGCTACCACTGCCACGGGCTGGGCCACGTCCAGGCGGACTGCCCAACCCTGCGATTGAACGGTGGCGCCGCCAGCGGCCGCTGTTACAATTGCAACCAACCCGGTCACCTTGCTGTGAGTTCTCTTGTTCCCGAGATTCCTTCCAAACAGCCAATTCTGATTTCTGGGGATCCCTCCCGCGTAGCGTAACTGCCCCAACCCTAGCGCTCCAGGCGCCGGTCGCGGCAGCATGGCTCCTCGAGGAGGCTATGGTGGAGGTTATCGCGGTGGGTACGGTGGCTATCGAGTAGCCACCTGCTACAAGTGCGGCGGCCCGAACCACTTTGCTCGCGACTGCCAGGCGCAAGCAATGAAATGTTATGCCTGCGGGAAACTGGTACGATGTTCTTTCCCCAAGTGGATCGGGTCTCTGACTGACTCGTCCAGGGCCACATTTCGCGGGATTGCACTGCTCCCAACGGGGGTCCGTTGAGCTCTGCTGGCAAGGTCTGCTACACATGCTCGCAGGCCGGTCACATCTCAAGAGACTGCCCCAACAACGATCCTAACAACGCTACCAACAATAATAACGCCAACGCCAACAGCAACGACGCCAATCAATCGGCCACAGAAAATGCGGCCGCTTCGTCCACCGCCAATGGAAATAGCGCCTCGGCTACTGCCCCGACGGCGACTCCTGCTGATGGCTCCGCCGAAAAAACTACGGCCACAGCCGCCCCTGCGACTGCAGCAGCCTAATCCATGCGCCTGATATCGTTTCAACTTCCAATGATGTATTAGGACTACCGATTCGATCGTTCCTCTTTTTTTTTATACAGCCTGCGAACGCTCACGATGCAAATCTATGGGTCTGAATGAAAGTCTTCCTTTCCTTATCCTTCATTCTCGGCATGGACACTTGGCTACGTATGCGACGAGTCAGCAAAAGTTTGTCTCTCTTCTCAGGCATCAGGGCCAACTGTTACGAAGTCTTTTTCTTCTCTTTCAATGCTTCGTACGGATCATTCGCTTCTATAGATGGCGGCTCCTCCGCTTTCAATCGTCTCGCGATAATCATGATGGGCGGTCTTATATGGCTCATATCTTGGAAGGAGATTCAACGGGCATGGATCATGACTGCTGTCAGGGATCAAAAAAAGTAATAGAAAGAATTCTGCTCACTCGCGCCTTCCTTATATAACCATCGTAGCTGGTGCCTTCCTTCCTAGCATAGATGGAACGTGGGCTGAGCACCACCTTCGTTCTGTTCTGCGTCTCCTCGCGATCTTTCTCTAACATCCTTCCCTTCTGCTCTCGATATCCCTCAAAGGTCGCCTTCTTCTACCCTATTACTCCAAGTTCTGCTCGCAGCCTCCCGCAGAGTGTTTTCATCAGGGCCATCGAGATGCCCAC
The DNA here is from genome assembly GCF_041956635.1 of Thermomyces lanuginosus. Taxonomy (NCBI): domain Eukaryota; kingdom Fungi; phylum Ascomycota; class Eurotiomycetes; order Eurotiales; family Trichocomaceae; genus Thermomyces; species Thermomyces lanuginosus. The sequence continues at coordinate 728,758 of NW_027192374.1, read as the reverse complement.
TTCTGACGCAGGCAGTGAGTTTGAGGTAGACGTAGGAATTCCTAATATTCCTCTGAGTTGTAAACGCAATCTGATAGGTAGTAGGATTTTATCGTTGACATTGACTCCATCCAGGCCCATGGTAAGTTGGACCACCTAGCTCTTACTCTAGTGCGCTAACTGAATAGGTATTGGTGTGGCTGATATCAACAAGCTGAAGGCCAGTGGCTTTTACACTGTTGCGGTAATCCTTTATATCCCAGGAGTCCAAGATGGTTTTCCTGACTGGCGTCAGTCTGTGCATGCAGCTACTCGGCGCACACTGCTGAAAATCAAGGGGTTCAGCGAAGTCAAGGTAGAAAAGATCAAAGAAGCGATTCAAAAGTGCCTCGTACGCCGTAATCATCCATGAGGATGTTTGCTCCTAACTGACCCGTCAGCCCTCTGCAAATGGCTTCGTCACCGCCATGGAATTGTGCCATCAACGCAAACGAGTCTTCAGAATATCAACAGGAAGCAAACAATTTGACTCCATCTTGAACGGGTAGGGAAACACCAAGCGTGCGATTTCCAATGTACTGTCAGGTTAAGTGAGTAATAGGGGATTCCAGAGTATGAGCATTAGCGAAGTCTTTGGTGAATTTCGCTGTGGCAAGACTCAGCTGTCACATACTATGTCCGTCATTGCACAACTACCAAAAGACATGGGAGGCGCCGAAGGGAAGGTGGCCTACATTGACACCGAAGGCACCTTCCGGCCGGAGCGCATAGCGCAGATTGCAGAGAGGTTTGGCGTCGATCCGGACTCGGCCCAAGAAAACATTGCATACGCGCGTGCCTTGAATAGTGAGCACCAATTGGAACTCCTGAACACGCTGTCGAAAGAATTTGCCGGTAGGGAATATAGGCTACTGATCGTGGACAGCGTCATGAACTGTTTCCGGGTGGACTATTGCGGGCGCGGAGAGCTCGCAGAGCGGCAACAGAAGTTGAATCAATTTCTAACTCGCCTGACGCAGATAGCAGAAGGTATGTCAGAGACTTCTCATCAAAGCGATCATTCAAAGCTAACTGAATAGAATTTAACGTCTGCGTCTTAATGGTAAAATTCCCAATATGCGTGCTATGGTGGATGCGGACTGACTCGGCAGTCCAGACAAACCAAGTTCAGAGTGACCCGGGGGCAAGCGCACTGTTTGCTGGTGCCGACGGCCGGAAGCCCGTGGGCGGCCACGTGCTGGCACATGCTTCGGCAACAAGGGTACTACTCCGGAAGGGTAGAGGAGACGAGCGAGTTGCAAAGATCCAGGACTCTCCGGGTGCGGCAAGTCCAGTGCATAACTATTGCAGTGGCAGATCACTGACAAGCTTTATAGATTGCCCGGAGCGTGAGGCGACCTATGTCATTACGAACGGCGGCATCAATGACCCAGAAAAGGTGTAGAAAGGATCGAGGTGACCGTGTGAGGTGTGAGAACATGATAAGGAGCAGCAAGAGCTTATCTTGGTCGATCTTCTCTGTATCAATCTAACTGCAAGGAGTTAGCGGAATTCTCGGATCGATCCTAGGACCAATCAGAGCATCAGCATTTTGATGAACTGGAGATCAATTCTAAATGTAGTCTAAACCAAAACAGGCAAATCTGTCAAAACTATCTTCGTTCTCTGCATCCATGCTTCATGGCCGATATTTTTTTTCCTCCGAACCTTAAGCCGCAGCACAAATGCCCAAAGCAAGCGAGATAGCAGGATATACGGTCCTGCCGCTTCAACTTCCTGCAACGCCGCTCTTCCCGACACCGGCGATACATTTCCTCTATCTGCGTCCGCACGAACCGCGCATTCCTGATCCCGATGCTCCACGATCGCTGTTCCTGGTGAACATCCCTGTCGACACGACCGAGACACATCTTCGCAATCTCTTTTCAACGCGACTCTCCGCAGGACGGGTCGAGCGCGTCAAGTTTGAGGATGCAAAGGGTCCACAATCACAAGAATTGGAACAACAAAAACGGCAAGATGCGCAATCAGCATCGGATCAGACCGCTAGGGGCAAGAAGCGCAAACGCTCAGCTCCCAGCTCTACGGATCTCGAGCGACAACTAGATACGATTCGACTACCGACAACATGGGACCGGAAGCTTCATAGAAGCGGCAGGCATGCCGTGGTGGTGTTCGTCGACCGCGCAGCGATGGAACTTAGCTTGAAAGCTGCGCGGAAAATGTCTGCGAAATGGAGTAAAGCTGAAGGCAAAGGAGGAAATTCCGCGGCGTTGGCAGTTCCATGGGAATTGGCTGAGTCGACGGCAGCTCCGCCGCCGCAATTGGGAATTAAACGGTACCGTGCGCACCTGCAGGCGCGGTACCCGCCGCGTGATGAACTTCTCGCCCTCGCGAATGAGTACATGTCGATATTCACCGCGGCCGAAGAGGCTCGCGCACGTGAGGCAGCGATGAGGGCTCAGCAGGTTGATGAAGATGGCTTCATCACGGTCACCCGCGGGCCGAAGTTGAGTGGGCCGGCGGCGGTCGCCCGGGAGGAAGAAATCAAGGAGTTGATCGAGAAGCAGAAGAAACAGCAGGAGGGCAAGCCGGATTTCTACCGGTTCCAGATGAGAGAGGCAAGGAAGGAGCGGGTGAACGAGCTGCGCAAGAAGTTCTCGGAGGATTTGAAGAGGGTGCAGGAAATGAGGACCAGGAAGGCGGTATGCTTCACTTTTTCCCTACTCTTTTTTCCTCTTTTACTTGGAGTGATGCTAATCATGGACAGCCGGAATAATTGCTCGATGTCAGGTAAGACTACAAAAAAAAAGATTCTTCCCCGGTATGGATCAATATTGCATGATGAATGCTGGGGCCAGAGTAGCGACCGTCTCTGGATTGATGGAGAATGGGCGCCATGTCGTTAAACACCAGCTACAAATCAGCTTCTCGCCTTGTCTGATGCATGTCGATTCCACTGTAAAAAAAAGGAGGGCTTTTCTGGGAGGTTGAGCGTCTTTGCTGATTGAAGATATTCTAGAGGTTTTTGTTAGGGTTCATGAATAGATGGGAGGTCGGCGTTCGGACATATTTAGCCAAGACGGAGTCATCCACCGCGTCATTGTCACTGCGGCTCGGTAGTTCACTTTTTCAAGTCATTTGATGCTTGACACGACAGTCCGAAATAATTTGACATTAATTAATAACTTAATAAATTATCGAAATGTCGGCTGTTTCCTCCCCATCCCTTCAGAAACCTAGCGGGGACGGCGATCTTGGCGGCGGCGGATTTTTGACGTCCCCCGCGCCCTCTAACGCGTCCGCAGCGACCATCACCCCGTCGAGTCTTCCACGCCAACGAGCGCACCCTTTGCGCTCGGGTTCGGCAAAGGAGTCAGCGCTTATCAATCATGTTGACGCAGCGATCCGGAGACTTAACCGCCGACATGCAAAGAAGTTTAGCAGTGCATACTCGGGCAGTGACGAAGCTGAGAGAGAAGTTACCACGGACCAGGAAGAGGAAGATGTACCTGGATATGAAAGTTTCAAGGAGGTCGCGCAGGATGTTGATCGGATAGTGGATATATTATGGGTCAGCGGAACACGTACGTGTTTTCCTCTCGTTTCTTTCCCGTCAAATACTGAGTCAATGTAGCTTCCTTGCAAATCCCGTATATGATTTCTGTTGCTGGCCTCGTGAAGACCTTTCTCCCATCCTACCCACTTTCGGTTAAGACGACTCTGCGACTGCTAAAGAAGCTGGACCGGGTGTTTGCATCTTTGCTTATGGGTCAGGATGTCGAAGATGGCACCGTTCTTTCCGGGTTCGAAAATCGGAGAAATGTAGTCAACATGACTGAGAAAGTGAGAATCAAGTCTATCGCCGAGGCGACAAGACTTGCGGTCGTTGATATATGGGAGCGAGGTGTCGAGGAACAGGAGCCTGAAGAGCAGGAGGAAGATGGTGAGAGTAGCGAGGATGAGGGCAATGGGGTAGACGGGGAAGACATGGATGGCATTGGGATGTGGGAGATGCAGGCCGCGAGGATCTACGAGCGGACGATTCAGATCCTTGGGGATGAGTTGGGAAAGAGCGGGTTCACATGATGGAAGTTCTCCGTCGCGATGGGAATGAAGGGCCTGCTACACAGTTCTAAGAAAGCATGCCTTTACGGTGCTGGTGCTACGACTTCATCGACTAAAAGCTTGTCCTCATAAACATGGCCGGCGCGTTGTCCTCCAAAAGTCCCGAAAAACTGATGATCGTCGAGCCACTAACCAGGCTCGCAGTGGAACCTGTTCCAATTTCCATTCTAGGCGACGACATTGAGATCGCTGCTTAGAAGATATCAAGGACAAGGTTCTAGCACTCCTTTGCTTCTTTGGGCGTCTGAAAAGACGCTCGCAGATTTCTGACTAGTGGACTAGTTTGCATGTGGAAGAGATCATTGGTGATAATGTGCATATGTTCGAGGAGAGGAAGCTAATGTAACTGGTAATTGAACGCAGGACTTTCTTGTGGCTTTGCTTGTCCGTTTGTTAGCTGTCAGCTGTTGGGGCCATCCATTGAGGAGCCCAGGGGTAGTTTATTACTCAAGGTACCTACTCGCTCTGGCATGCTGGGATTATGGTTCTCGATGTACCCTAATAAAGAGCGGGTGCCATTGTGTCTAAAACTCCCCAGTTATTATTCTCTAAACTAGTATTGTTGAAGGAATGTACGAGTAATTATGACGACCGGCACCGCCTGCTCCGTACTAGCGGTGTTCTTAGAGAGGCGACTGAGAGTTCAGGACTTCTTTTGGTCCTTGGGCGGGTCAAAATGTCAAAAATGTCAGGGAAAACTCAGATATCCACCATCCGCCTTCACGAACAACTCTAACCTTCACTGTCAAAAGAATCAAAGTGTTGAACTATGGCGAATCTGCCTCCCACCAGACCTTACATCCTCCTCCTGTCCCTTGCTATGCAGCCATGGTTCGACGAGATGTACACGCCGTTACTCCGCAAACTTGGGGACAAGGCCAAAGTCGAGCGCATTACAGATGAAGCCGAGGCCATTCAGCAATTGGACGCCATCAAGAAGGTCCAGTACCAGAATCGGAATCCGAGTCAGAATCAGAATCAAAATCAGAGTCAGAGTCAGAGTCAGAACCAGAACCAGAACCAGCGGCGGCAGCGGGAGCAGCAAGTCCCGCGTGCTATTCTGGTCACCGACCAGCGCATCACTGAGAAAAACTGTCCCATGCGGCTAGTCAATCTACTCAAACTCTACATGGGCGGTGGCGGGACAGTTATCCTGTGCTGTACGTTCAGCAACCTTTCACGCTGGCCGGATATGGATCATTTCTTCCGCACCAAGCTGGACGTGCCCTGGGTCGTTAGTAAGTATACCCGGGAGGACCTGTGTCTGAACCTCGAGTCGTACCGCTTGTCTGGCCTGATCCGACGCCATCGCTCTTTGCACGACACCTCCAACCAGAAAGCGGTGTTTCTAAAGTATGTTCACATCGAGGATGCTCTCTACGTGGAGAAGCCGTACGTAGATGAAGATGAGGACGATGAGTACTATTCGTCCATCGACCCGCCCCCGCCCGAGCCGTTAAGAACGCCCGTTGTCTTTGCGCCGTACGGCAATGGACATGTGGGCTACGTGGGCGATGTCAATCAGGAAGAGGAAACGGATGAAGTGCTTCTGGCCATGTGCGATTTGTGACCGAATGCCTACACCTATATAACCTTCAGGATCCTAGTTTGAGGACCAAAGGTTGTGACTATGAAAGCCGTAAATAACCGCCGTGGGAATTGTTACTCTTCTGTGATAATGATGCTACGTTGCTGCCCTGTTCGATAGGCCTACTGATTTGATTAATCCGGCCAGGTCTCTAAGCCACCCTGGGTCGAGAATGTATCTTCTCGGACGGCATTTTATCTGTGGGGTAAAATCGTGATAAAGTTGAGGAATTCCTTGCAGATTCTTCCCTCGCCCCGCGACAAAGCCTCCCCCTTGATACAGTTCCTCCAGACGATCGAGGAATAAAGAAAACGAGCCATGGATGCCTACCCTCAGGCGTAGCATGGAAACCATCAAAGCGAATAGAGACTGCAATAGTTGACTACTAAGGTGTTGGATTCAGACAAGTAACACTCTAGTCATGAGATCACAGGAGTGACAAGACGAAGCCAGTTGCTATTGTACTGAGCGAAATAAATGAATGCTCGACGCGCGTAGGTGATTTCAATATGGAAGATCGGCCCGCGCTGATTCGTCCACTGTTTCTCTTCTGCCTCCATTACTCAGCGAGTCAGCGGCAATCGCAAAGTTATTCTCTGCTGATTAAGTTAAAAGCTGACAAGTTATTTAATTCAGCCTTTCGCTTTCATCCTCTTTTACGTTGGAGACCTCTGATCGAGATCGGTTGGAACGGGATCCTCTCGATTTTCCCCTCTTGCTTTTCAGTTCCGTTTTTTCTCTCTCTTCGTTTTTTTCTCCTTTCGCTTTTTTGCCATCTTCGTCGGCCCCTCCCCACCTCTGCCTCGTTGCTGTTTTTAGTGCGTTCCTGGTTCGTCGTCGGAGTTCAGCCTAACGTCTACGCCCGGAATCGATCGGACTCGATTGACGACGTCTCTTCGCATCTGCGCTTCGTCGGAGTCGGTTCGTGGCTGGAGTCATTTGCGCGTGGTTCAACGGGTTGTTTCGTGAATGCGTTCTGCTTAAGGTGATTTTTGCAAGGTGAGTTCCGAAATTGATTTTTCCTTGTTCGAGTTCCTTTGCCTTGGATCCGTTCGAGGCTCGAGGGTGTCCGATATCTCGAGGGAGCCGTCCTCCGCCATCGCCACATTACCACAATTCCGATCGATCAAATCCCGTCCCCGGAGAGCAAAACGCGATGCGACAACCCACAATGGCTTGGAAGCGCGCTCCTGTTAATTTTCACGCGATCGACCGACGCGATCGCCGTCCGATCGTCACGACGAACACGCCGGAACAGGAAATCCCAGGCTGACGCCTGCTCTGAACCCTGCCCATCGCGCGTCGAAATTCTCCGGAGTGAACAGAGAACCAAGTTCTGCATACCAGGATTGTCGATTCACTGCGATCGCCTCCCAAAGTCTGGGTCGCTGACGGATGGCTCGGCTCCCTCGACCAATGATGCCCGCGGTTCCCCCATCTTCGCCCACCCCTCCTTCGATCCATGGCCTGTTAATTTTTCTTCATAACTTTTTTTTCCTTTTCTCGTTTGATCATCATCCGCTGTCCTTACGGCTCTGTTCCTTTTCGTTTCCTTTTTTTCCTTTTGTTCCTTTCTGATGTTTTTTCCATTTCGCTAATACCTTTTTCCGATCGGGTTCCAGGCACGGAACTACTTCGCGCATCCGCGCAGACTGATTACGAATCTTTCGTCAGTCTGTTTGTCCTTCCTTAACGACTCCACGACCTTTTTCAAGTCGCGACGGCCGCCTGTCCACGGTTTTCATCCCGGTTTCATTTTCCTGCGTGATCTTGGGTGTTTTCGCATTTGTCGATCGATTCTGCCGTGAATATGTCGTTCCAAAACTTCGACTCTTTCCCCAACCAGCACCAGGGTGATGGCGCTGCGGCTGGTGCCGCCGCCCCTGGTGGCCCTGGCGCCCCCGGTGCTCCTGGTGCTCCCGGCGCGCCCGCCACCACCGATGCCCAAATGACCGGTCAGGGCGAGCCCGGTTCTGGTCCCGCTCCGGCTCCCTTCGGCGGTACGAACCCGAACGAGCAGGGCGCCGCAGTGCCTCCGGTGCCGCCGGCGCACGAAGGGAAAACCACCCTCTGGTATGTTGGCTGGTGTTCTGTTGCGTGGGGAATGCAATGCTGACGGAATACTTCTTTCCAGGATGGGCGAGTTGGAGCCTTGGATCGATGAGAATTTCATCCGCAACTTGTGGTTCCAGATGGGCGAGCAAGTCAACGTCAAGATGATTCGCGACAAGTTCTCTGGGTATGTTGTGAACTTTGCCTGCTGAGCTGATTTGAAGTGACTAATCTGGGTATAGACGGAGTAATGCTGGCTACTGTTTCGTTGATTTCTCATCGCCTCAGGCCGCCGCCAAGGCCTTGACCCTGAATGGCACGCCCATGCCCAACACCACGCGCACCTTCCGACTGAACTGGGCGACCGGTGGCGGCCTGTCCGATCGAGGGTTCGTACCCTTCCGCTGTTGTCCTTGCCGTGATCGTCTGCTGACCATGTCTGTAGCCGCGAGGACCGTGGTCCCGAGTACTCTATCTTCGTCGGTGACCTTGGTCCGGAGGTCACCGAATACGTTCTCGTGTCGCTGTTCCAGAGCCGCTTCCCTTCTTGCAAGTCCGCCAAGATTATGACCGATCCGGTCACCGGCATGTCCCGTGGATACGGTTTCGTCCGCTTCTCCGATGAGAACGATCAACAGCGCGCTTTGACCGAGATGCAGGGTGTCTACTGCGGCAACCGTCCGATGCGCATCTCGACCGCGACGCCCAAGAACAAGGGCCCCAACTACAACCCCCCGGGTATGGGCGTTCCTGGCCCTGCCGGCCTGTATCCGCCTATGGGTGGTCCGCCGATGGGTTACTATGGTGCCCCTCAGCCGATGAACCAGTTCACGGATCCCAACAACACCACGGTGTTCGTTGGCGGTTTGTCGGGCTACGTGACAGAGGATGAGCTTCGCTCGTTCTTCCAGGGCTTTGGCGAAATCACCTACGTCAAGATCCCGCCGGGCAAGGGCTGCGGTTTCGTGCAGTTCGTCCAGCGTCACGCCGCCGAGATGGCCATCAACCAGATGCAGGGCTATCCGATTGGCAACTCGCGCGTGCGTCTGAGCTGGGGTCGGTCGCAGAACAACTCGGGTCCTGCCGGCACTCCGTACCGGCCTGCACCGCCACCGCCCATGTACCCCCCCAACGTGGGCATGGCTCCGGCGCATCAGTACGGCGGTTTCGCTCCGATGAAAGTAAGTTTACCATGCTCATACCGACCTCTCCTGTGAATCATAGCATGCTAACTGTTCCGTGTAGTAAGTGGGGAAGCTGCATCGCTCCACATGGGTCTGCTTTCTCTTCGGCGAAGGCTTTCATTTCAAATGCTCTTGATGAGCATTTGTCGAGCGTCTGCTTTCGGGTATTTGCTATTCCCATCTGAGCGGCATTATTGCTTTTTCTCATCATCAAGATAACGGATCCCCATCTAAAACTTTGCCTTTTGTCGTTCCGGTACCCTACGTGAGCGATTTGATTTCTCACTTTGACCGATGTTTGTTTTTCTTCGTTGTGTGCGCGTGTGTCATGGTGATTGATCTGATGCCCCTGTGAACCTCGATCTCAAGATTGGCCTGCTTATTGTGCTCCATATTACCCGTTGGGTCGGCATGCTGCAAAAAGTTCTCTTATGAAGCCTCTGTTTTTCATGAAACGGACGTGGTTCTCGAGGTTGTTCCATGCTTTTTGTAGAAGTGACGACTGTACAACTAGTCTGCTGTCTTTCCTTTGCCTTTCGTTTCCTTTTTTATTTTTTTTTTTTTTTTCTTCTTTCTTCGTATTTCTTTCTTCTCTTCTACTTTTTCTTCTTTTCTCAACTTTTTTTTTCTTCTTTTCTACTTTATACCAGCTTTGATGGTTGTTTCCGCTCGTTAGGTTTTCCTTGAATTGACTTTTCTTCTTCTTCGAACTTCTTTTCTATTCATGGTTTTTCTGGCCGGGCGGATTCTCGTCTTCTTTTGCTCTGGGTCGCTCCATTCCGGTGCCGGCGTTTGTAAGGAATAGATCTGCCCTGAACATGTCTTCCTGGCGTTGGATTGGGGCTGCTGGACTGTGATGGCATCCTGTCATATAGGCTACCTTTCTCTCTATCAGGGAATCGCTCTTTCCTGGCTGCAGCTCCTTCCTTTCTTCTTCGTTCCATCTCAAGCAGGGCTTTGAATCATCCTGATAACCTCCCTTCTCTTGCTCATTCTCTTCATCTACTCTTACCACGTCTACACTACGTCTGCAGCTGTTATATTTTCAGCCATCTCATCACATAACCCCTCAAGGCTAGCATCAGCATGAGATACGACAATTGGGACGTCCTTCTCTTCCCCGGCATCTCCAAGACTCCCATCCAGGAGTTTCGCACCCAATGCTTTGTGACCAGAGCTAGAGGTTTGCCGAGTACCTATCTTACTGTGGCCGTAGAAAACAGCGAGCTGATTACGGCAGAGTCTCCTTACCTTTTGAATAATGCATTCATCAGTTCCCCTTTCTACCAGCCCCAGAGAACCTTTGGGCAGTTGCCTGTGGTGACATCGTATATTCCAAGTCTGCCTCCTAATAGTCGTTTTCGGGTCTCGATTCATAGCTGGGAGACACCTCGTCCGTCACGGACGCTTGAAAACATGATGCGGCCCGATGACTCGATCTTGTTTGAGATCCGCGTGTTCTTTGGCGAGAATTGTGTAGCGTAGGTTTGCCCGGTTGGACTCGCCAGTGGGCACGCTGATTGTTGTAGCGGTAGTATATTGAGTCCATACGTTCCATGGCCATACGTCATCGGTAGGTACCTGCATGTGTTCAAAAGATGCATGCTAACTGATTATAGACTCGAGTGCTCGTAAGATGCACCTTTACTTGAATTGAAAAATTAATTCTGACCCCAACAGAGGTCGACAAAAATGGCCAGCCAGGTTATCTGCACTTCCCACCGTTTCAGATGGACGTCCTTGACCAAATACATTGGGACGCCACTGAGACGCATGGGCGCATAAGAGTCATCATCGCCGAAGGGTTCTCACGGCCGCATCGGTCGCCGCCGTTTGAGAGAATCAAGGACATCATCATGTTCTCCTACCAGCACGCCCCGCTTGGTTAGTCGTAGTTCCCAAGTTGAGTTCTCTGCTTGCTGACTGCCTAGAAATCTTGGAGGCAGCCAACATCGCGTGGCCAAACCGGAACATGTGGGATCAGGCCGCGCCCGAATCGGTCAAGTATCCCTTGGGCAATGGCTATTGTGGGCACCAAGGATATAATGTCTTGAACGGGCTAGGATTCAGCGGGTGCGGCGCATACAATTTTGCCAACGTTGGCGCCGAGGACACTCACACTCATTCCCCGAACCGTCCTGAGCTCCACAATGGATACGATCGGCAATGTAGTCAACCAAATCCACTGGTCTGGACTTATCGACATTTTCCCATGCCCCAACCGCAGCCATCGCCCGGGGGGTTTTACGGGGCGGAACCGCGGTTTGGCGTGAACTGTGCCGTAGACCCGTTCGTGTCACCAGTGCCATTGAGACCGGGCAATGTGCCGGTGATGTGCGCCTCGCATATCACGTCCGAGATCTTTGCTCGGCCACGGTCGAATGTGGAAGACACATCGATGCCGGACTATCCAGTATCGAGCGTTCCCAGCAGCCGAGTGATGTCCAGCGTCACCGAGGCCGACTACGACCATAGCCAGCCGGCGAGCGTGTTCCCGACAACGGACGAGGATCAGGGTCGACGGGTGTTCCCGGCTACGCCGGACAAGAAGCGCCCAAGCAAGTGCAAGCCACCGCGTGTGGCGTCCATTGAGGCGTTGACGAAATCATCGGTTGCGGCACAGGTGCAGTCAGGCTCATACTGCATTCGAAATCGGGCCGAAGAAGCCAGGCGGATTGTCTCCGGGTCGAGCGCACAATCCAGCCAGGTGGACATAGAGCCCGCAACAGTGCGACGAGTCCGGGCCAGCCCAGCTGCCAAGGTGACCAGTCGAAAGAACCGAGAGGCCAGGGCCGAGAGCGACATGTCCTTGGACATGTCCAGCGACGCGTCACGGAACCCCTCGCGGAGCAGCCCCGTCGAAGGCGGGATTTTCATTCCAGAGAAGGCGTTGGAAAAGAGGAAGCGGGTGATCCCACCGGGGTCGCAAACCAGCACGGAAGGGATCGTGCCGGTGAAGAAGCAGATGCGGGTTGACAGAAACGTGCAGGAACACCAAAAGAGAGACCATGCCGAGGGCACCGAGGCGAGCGAGATTGAGTAGATGGCATTGTATGAGTTTATACAGCAGTACAATTGGTTAGATTATGTATGAGATAGAAAGTATTCTAGAAAGACATCATTACCCGGAAATGCAACGAATGAGGGTATCTTGATAGCCAACACCATTCCCCAAACCCATACCTAGATCAGAGAAAAAAAAAAAGGAAAAAATAAAAAACGATCGGACTTCACTGCAAAGCTTCTTGAAGCGAACGACGATCAATCATTCCCTCGGGCACTTCCACCTGGGACGGGGGGGGCGCCGACCGACTGGTGAGAGGCTCCGAAGACTTGTTATCCGTCGAAGTCATCGCGCCTCCCCCGATCGGGATGGGAATCGACCGCGGCAGCGGACCCGGCTGATTGATTCCCGGCGGCCGGGGACGAACTCGATTATTCGAAGGAGAGGACTCGTTGTTGTTGTTGTTGTTGTTGTTGTTGTTGTTGTTCTTTGTTCGCTGCCAGGACAGCGGGCGAGGGAGGGAAAAAGAAGAGAGAAACGAAGAGTGATGATGGTCGTCATTATTATGATGATGATGATGGTGCTGAGAAGCGCCAAGACTGGCAAGGAGGAGATCCCGACTGGAGACGGATCTCTTTTGATATAACGGGGAAACAGACAAGGGAGTGACGGTTGTTGCGGTGGAGAGGACGGGCGGGGTTGAGGAGAGTTCCGTGCCCGGGGAGAGGAGCCGGCGAGGGCGGAGGGCGGCGAAGTAACGTGAGTGGAAGCGGAGGGTGGTATCGTTGTCGTCGGCGGAGGAGGGCCGGCGGGCGGGAGTTGAGGACGCGGCTGTGGTAGCTGCTGTTGCTGCGGTGGTTGTGGTGGTGTGAATGTCCATGCCGGAGATGGAGAGGAGGGAAGAGAGGGAGTCGGTAGAGGAGACGCGTTTGTGGTGGCGCGGTCGTTGTTGGTGCTGTTGTGGTTGTGGTTGTGGTTGTTTTTGCTGTTGTTGCTGTTGCTGTTGCTGAGAGGTTTCCGATTCGGGATCCTCTTCTTCTGGGATTGCGGGTGTCGGATCTTCAGAAGGGCCATCTTGTGGATTTTCGTTATTCTTGTCGTCTTCCTCGTCTTCCAATGACCATGAGAAGCGCCGGCCAGATGGAAACTTTGGCGAGGGCAGGACTGCAGCGCTTTCCGGGCTGGTCGGTCTCGACTCCGGATACCCAGAGCGGTCGTCATCGACGATGTCGAAGATGGAAGACGGGCGGTACCCTGCAGACTGCGGCGAGCTCGCCAGCGATGAGACCCCCGAGTAACGGTGTGTACGATCCGGCAGAGACGCTTGAGACGACAAGGACGAGCTGGATGCCTGTGAGCGGTGGCTCCGCGGAGACTGTGGGATGGCTGGGAGACGCTTCTGTTGTTTCTTCTTTGGGGTGATAATTCGCCGAGGGGCGAACCGCTCCTTGCGCGCGATGGGTGTATGGTAGTGGTGATGGACGTGGAATTCGTGGGCGATAGCTTGAGGGTTAGCGGCAACCTTGCGGGCGAGCTCGTCCTCGAGTCTATTCGATGATGATGATGATGACAACTGTTGTTGCTGCTGTTGTTTCTCAAATTGGGACTTGGGCGATCTTGGTGACTTGGGGGACTCTGGTTGCTGATGATGCCGAAGAATCTGCTCGCGGAGATGTTCCACCTCTTGGTAGGAGCTCTCCAGCATTGCTCGCAGCTCAACGATGCCCATCTGCAGATTGGCATTGTCCTGCAGTAGATCGCGGACGAATTTCGAGACAACCGTCGGCGAGCCCGACGAGCCCTTCTTGAACGCGGCCGTCGCCGCAGCCGCTCCCTTGAGCCGCCCTGCCGCACCGTCCAATTCGCGCTCGACCGCCCTTCGGCGCTCCATCTCCGCGATCAGCTGTGCATGCTGCTCACGCTCTTCGCGCGCCTCCGCCTCGAGTCGCTCCAGCTGCGCCTGCAGGTCCCGCAACATGCTTTCTGCCGACCGCCACCGCTGCACCGCCGAGCGTTCATCCTCGCGCTTCGCAGCCAGTTCGCGCTGCAGCGCGGCCTGTTCGGCTTCCAAAGTCGCAACCTGGTCTTCCAGCTCCGTCGCCCGTGCTGCCGATACCGCCAGCGAGCGCATCTCTTCCTGCGCACGTGCCAGCTGCTGCGTCAGCAGCGACGCATGCGCGTCCGCCGCGGCCACCGCCTCATTCAGACCCTCCAGTTGTTCCTGCAGATTCCTGTTCTCCTGCGCAATCCGGTCGTTCTCCGCCTGCATCTCGCGGTTACTCTGCTCGAGGCGCTCGACCTCCGCGAGGAGTCGTGCGCGGTCTGCCTCGGCGGAGGCGACGTAGTTTTCGTGTCGTTGGAGAAGGGCCTGGAGGGGAAATGTCAGCGACATCTTCAATCCATTTTTACTTTTTCTAGCCGTCTACAGAGTCGCGCGCACTCTGCAGAGCGGCGGAATAATAAAAGAAACCGATGAATTCAGTCCACACATACCTGTCCCAGCCTTGCAGCAGTCTCAAGGTCCCGCTCCAGCGCTCCTAACGCGTCATCGTTATGCTTGAGGTATGCGCAGTCCTGCCTGCCGCAGCAGCAGCGAGCCCGACGGGAGATATGCTCGCTGCTATCATTATTATTGTTATTGTTGTTGTTGTGGTTGTGGTCGGTATTATTGTCATCGTTGTTTCCGCCGGTTAAACCTTGCTCGATAATCGTTGTCGCCGGATGCGACGCAGGTACCGTTGACTGCTGCACATCTTGTCCAAGACCGGTCATTTCGCTTGTTGATCGTTCTTCTGGTCCCTCTGGCATGTACTCCGTATTGGATACCGGTGATTAGTTAGGTACCGTTTCCTTGGCCTCCCACAAGCCCTCCGGAGATCCGCGGTTCTCCGCAGAGAGAGAAAGAAAGGCAGGGCTTGAGGGGCTAGAATTCCTAAGGTTCTGATATCAGAGAATTATATGGGTAGAGAAACTCAGATAAGAGGGAGATGGGGCCAGATGTGTGTTGTCACTCAAGTGTCCATGTTGTCATGATGTTAGTCGTCTAGGTTATCAGCTCTCCGTTCCATCCATCCATCCAGCCATCCCGTGTCTGTGCTTCTCCTCTTAGTCTAGTAGGTTACTTACTTCATTGGATGTGCTCGCTTGACTCAGAATTTGGGCGCTGGACCTAAAAATTGACGCCTGATGGGGGGGACGAAAATCCTTGCAATTGACGCAATGATTACCTAAACAGGAAATGTTCTAACTGCTTAAAGTGGGGAAATACTTGAAAATTGCACATGTGGGCCCCCGCAATCTTACATTTTTGATCAGATGAACTGCGGTTCGCAGATCCGAATTGGTTTTTGGCTGGCTTGTTTGATCGTGCTGAATCGTCCAATCCCTCAGGACGAGTACTTCGTGCTCCTGACGAGTTTATGCATATACACCCAAACTATTATCAGGAATAGAGTTTGATTGTGCGAGTCACTAAGATAATATAATTCCTTACCATCCTATCCTGCAAACTCCGGAGCTACACGTAGAACAATGTAAACAACAACTCAAATGGAATGCTTACTTGGCTTCTTGTCACAAAAGAAACACTGGGTTATTGGATCATCGAATCATCGGAGAAAGTCATTCTGTATGTTCAAGAACGCCGCGGCGCCGCCGTCCTCGGTGATTTCGTTAAGCAGAGCCTCAGTCTGCGCGTAGACGGTTTCCAGTGCGGTCGTCGAGGATTTTCCTAGAGACACTAGTGGATTTGGTTAGATGGTTAGTCTATAATACAAATCCCGAGGGAGGAGGACGAACCTAGTATTGCACTGTTGAGTTCCTCCGCAAGGGTGGTCCGTCCCGATGGCTCGAGATGGTGCCCATGCACCGATTTCCGCGGATCCGAGTATGCAACCAAGGAAAAGATGTCGTCTAGGTACTTCTTGTCGCCGCCGTTCTCATCGGACGGATAGTCCATGCGCAGCTGCTGCCCGTACTGCACGGCCTCGGTCAGCAAATTCGAGTCTGCTGTATCTTCCGTGTCCATTGCGTCTCCGTCGCCATCCCCGTCCTGCACCGGCTCGTCGACATCCATCTCCTGGTCAGACACCGGATGGATGCCGTTGGACGCTTTGCTGCGTTTGGTCGGTTGGGCTGGCTCCGTGCTGCGTCGGATCATCTCGAGGAACTTGCGGCATCGGAGCTTGAACAAAATGTGTGGATTGTCCTGCAGGACATTGGGATAAAAGGCATTGGTATACTTTAATGCCTTGTCGATGTCGCCTTCTAGAATAGCGGCACGGATTTCTACTGCAGTTAGTACTGTACAGTTTCTAAGGCGATGGATCCACTTACTCTGTCGATTCGTGGAATCGACATCATCCGCCGGCTCGTATCGTCGCAGTAACGACGGCTCTTCCTTCTTCAGCGTGTTTGCCTCTTGTCGCACCTCCTCGGCAAATGCCCGTGCGCTCTCCGGATACCCATCCTGGGCAAGGAACTGCGCAATGAGTTCCTGCATGAGCGTAGCCTCGTCCAACGGCGGCTGCAACTGTTCCGTGCTGGCGTCTTTAATTTCGCTCAGCAGGGCGAATTTCTCTTGCTACATACGTCAGCCACGACGCCCTCAATTCATGTCGAGATGCCTACCTTGACCATGCCGTCGATATCAAACATAAATGGCTGCTGGCCAAAGTTGACCCGTACATGCGAGTTGGGATATCGCTTCATCCCAACTGACGGATACAGCCCGTCCAAGGCGACCTCTTTGAACGCATGCCCTAGAAAAGTCAGAACCGAGCATTCAATCCAGGAAAAGAGAAGCAACGTACCAAGCAAAACACCATTCTTGGTGAAAAAGGCATATCCCTTGGTAAAGTTGATACCGCATCCAATGGTATCATTGATGCCAAACTGCGGACCATACGGTCGGCCCTGGCTCTGGCCGTCCCCAGAGTACAGTCTCCCATCGTCACCGTGATACCCCCAGGACCCATGCTCCCAGCCCGGAAGTCGATCGACGCTGGCCTTCTTTTGTGAGAACCCTACACTAAAGACACTGTTGCTGTCAGAACCAACCTGGAAAAGAGGAACAATTAAAAACTCACCCCTCTGCAGCCTTGGCTAGAATGGACACCTCGTAGTAGTAAATACCGCACTGCTTCGGAATCGGATGGTCTGCTCGGACCGTCGCGGCCTCATGGTCATTCTTGTGCGGCGCGCCCATGTAGCGGGCCTCCAGCCCGTCAAAGAGAACATCGAGACCGTTGCATTTGTCCGTATCGCTCCACCGGGACGGCAGTGAGGCGAGCTTCTCCTGGTCGCGTGGCGGCTCCCTCTCGATCAGATCAAAGGTCATGCCGCGATGCGAAGGGGCCATGCGGTGCAGATTGACATGGCTGGACGAGGCAGACAGCGACGGCGGATGCGTTGCGGGCTCGCGCTGACTGGCGAGCTGCCGCGCCCGGTGAGCGGCCTCGAGCCGGGCGATATAAGGGGAATTTTTGAGGTACGAAGGGACCAGGAACTGGCGGTCGGAGGCGACCCCGGCCGCAGCCCCGGGCCCGCCCATGGTCCCTGTGCCTATGATGGCAGCGGACGGATTGGCCAACAACGGAGAATAGCTCAGCCAGTCGGCATAGTCGGAGATGTTGGCATACTGGCGTGAATATGCCGGGAGACCGTTGGTGACCGCGGCGGAGGACCGCCCCCAGCTGTTGCTGGAGCTCTGATTCAGCTGCATATCGACATCGGCAGCGTGGAGGTACGGAAAATGGCGGAGGCCGGTAGGTGTCGAGCTGGCGTGATACTGCGGGGAGACGTTGGACGACGACGGGTCGCGGCCGGCGGTGGCGTCGGCCGCAGCCGGGTCGTGGCGGGCTAGCAGATGTGACAGAAACCCCGAGCGAGCCGGTGAGTTCGCAGAGGCTGTGCCAGAAACGACGGAGGCATAGGAGGAGCGTCGGGGTACGCCGGCGAAGCTCGAGCTGCCGGTGTTGTTGTAAGCCGACGTGGGCAGAGCTCCACCCGGCAATGGGGCATTGGACATGATGTCGTTGGGCCCGGGAAAGTCGTGTTATGGGCTGAATGGGCCAAGGAAGGCCAATCGAGGCGAGTTGATGCGTAAAGAAAAAGTACGGGAGTGATATTCCTTAAATGAACGGACCCGGAAGGCGGACGGGGCGGGTGAGGTCACTGACGGGACGGTGACGGTGAGACGTCGAGGCGGCTTACAGCGGGCGTGGCGTGACGGCTGAAGGGACGCAGAAAGCCGGGCTCATAGTTCTATTTTGATCGGCATCGACATTAATGGGAGAGGGTCACAGGGCCGAGGGAGGAAGAGAGGGGTGCGTTGAGAATGGTGAACTCTGGGTGAGCCGATGATTTCCACGCGGGGAAAAGCCACCGGATTCGACTTTGTCGGGAGTTTTAAACGGCTAGAAAGCGATACACCCCGTCTGTGGATTTCGAACTTGTTCGTTACTCTGGAATAGAGTTTTGGAGGGGATTGAGGGAATTGGTGAGCATTGGTAGTATTTCCCGGTGATTCGGGGGTCTTCCAAAGCCCGCTACCTAACCGCCCGTAGGTAGTACCATATGACCCCGATGATACGAGAGAAAGCAAATCCCATCCTCGTGAACTTCTCAAGTGTTCATGCTTTCTGATTAATCAAGTACATGTCGATGCGGAGAATTTCATGGTGTATTCGTTTCGTAGATGTCCTTACGAAAATGACCACCTTTTCGGACTCAGAATGCAACATAGATCCTCTATTCTCAGGATCAAGCCAGATATCTCGCTGTCAACCAAGGCCGAATGGCCGATTATATAGAAACATAAAGCCTGCCATCATAATAATACAACCAAACCGAGAACGTCTATATCCCAGATAGAACCCAGCATGCCCTTCCGAACGCCAAAGCGCAAACAGCCAAGACCATGACAGAAAAAGTACAATATACATGAAGAGAAGACCAAAACGAGCTGCCAGCGGGGGGTCTAGCTATAATTCATGCCGCCATGGAAATAGCTGGTGCTGGTGAGCCCGCCATGCTGGACGGCAACGGTGTCAAGTCGCCGTCGCCGAGATGGCTCTGGCTCTTTTCGCTCGGCGCGGCACTGCCCGTGGGGTTGAGTTTGCTATCAGTGTCGCCGTTGACGCTAGGGTTGGCGCTCGGGTTGACGCTGGCGCTGGCATCGGCGCCGAGCTCCTCAGTGCCGGACTCGGTCTTGGGCGGCTTGGGGGCCCGCCAGGTACGCACGTCCCAAACAACGCCGGTGAAGCTCTTGAGCTGGAATGGCTTTCGTTCCCAGCGACGGCAGGGGGCACCACTGCGGTCGAGGGCGCGTAGACCTGCGTTGATAGCTCCCTGATTGGCTTTGGGACCGAGTCGTGACGAGCCGGATGGCTTAGTGGCATCTGGGGCACCCTCGTCTCTGGAAGAGCGTTAGTTATTGAACATAACACTGGACGAAAGAGAAGAAAGGAGCATACATTCTCCGCTTCTTTGGCCCGGGCCTACGCGGCTTGGGCATAGAGTCTCCATTCTGGGTCGCGCCACGCTTGGTCCCGCGTGACGCCTGGCTGCTCTTGCGACGCGCGCTGTCCGTACCATTCGGGGTAGAAGTCGATGCCGCGTCCGACGCATTATCGACGGACGAGACTGGTGGTGCCGGCTCCGCAGACGACGACGATGGGGACGAGGGTTCCTTGGTCCTGGTGCTGTCGTCGGCCGCCGGCGTGCTCTCGCTGGAGGAGAAGCGTCGGAGTATGCTTGGGTCGAGCTTGAGCACGATGGCCCGCGAGGACCGACCGTTGGGAGTAGCCGCGGCGGCAGCGGGCATGATGTTGCTCCGAGTCGAGGGACCGTCGCGGTCAGGAAGCTCCAGGAGCAGTGGTCGTTATGGTGATGATGATGGTGGTGATGGTGACGAGGTTGCGGAAGGGTGCAGCCTGATCCGAGAAGGGAGGGGGAGGGCGGTGTGCTGGTGGAAAGGCTGATTTTTATTCAAGGGGGCAAATCGGGAGAATTGCAAGTTAATCGCAGCCGTGGCCGTCCGCACGAGGCTGGACGCAGGGATGACGGTTGCGAGAGATAGGGGGAAGAGGAGGGATGATGGAAGGAAGAAAGGGAGGAAGAGGGAGAGGGAACGGTAGGGAGATGGGGATTCATTGTGAGATGATTTTCTTATTTTTTTTCTCCGTGTCTGGATTTAGATTATTAGCTTAGGAAGAGCACACAAGACTTTTTTTTTTTCTCCTGTCGCAGGGGAGAGAGAGTTGGCGGAGAGTGGGAAAGGCGTTGTTTGTTGGCTGAGCCGTGGAACGCGGGTTGTACTGTAATTTACAATACCGAATTCCATACCACAGAGAACCCCGGAAATACCGCCCAGCCGCGGTCAACTATGTGCGGTAACGGTACATGACGTAATAGCCAATACAGGCCCGTGACTCCAGGGACCGGCGCGGCGTCTCGTTCAGCGCGGGAGAGGATGATCAGTCGCGATGGTCATTTCGTGCTGGCGCTCGGGGCACATCATTTTGCCTCTCCTCGAATCAGATTGTGCAAAGCCACCTGTAACATTGTTTTTCCAAATCGCTCGGTCCATGCATTCATTACGGTATGGATTCACTCGGTGTACAGCATCTTCCCAGGATCTGCCCTCCTTAGCTCCATTCGGGTTCCGGCTGGGAAAAGCAAGAATGGAGTCGCACGGTTCAGCAAGTTCTTCTTCGGCTAGACGGCTATGGACCAGTCCGATCCACAAACGGATTGGACTCCTCGACTCTGTGCATTCCATGCGATCCTCCGCATGCAGAATGATTTATTCGACGCCTTGATTCACAGGGAACATCATATATATCATTCACGATGCTGCACTGATCGGGTTGCTCCGGCCCGCCGGTGTCGCTGCATCACCTTGACGTTCTGGATCTGAGCCATTTTGCGTCTAGTCCGTCATCATCCGGCTTTTTCGGAGAATCGGCCTGCTGAATTGCCACCCAATCGAGAGTCATGATTCCAGTATCGTGGTCATCTACGTAAATGGATAACAATAGAACACGGCCATCAAGTATTCATCAAAATCATCAAGTCTACAGTCTACTCGTACATATGGTCTATTCTGCGTCCGGCGCTTGTCGCCGTTTCCGCGCCCGCATCACGGCAGCCTGCACTTCGGGGCTACGACGCACGCCTTCCAGGACTAAGGCTTCCTTCATCGCTCGGCGGAGCGTCGTCACGCTATCACGGTCACCGCGGAACGGGGCCAGCCCCAGTGCGAGCAACCGCGAGGCCTCGCCGTTAACCAGCTGGGACAGCTGCACGAGCTGCGTCAGTCGACGCATGGTAGCCGGTTTCAACGTCGAAGAAGCACTGTCTTGCTGCGTGACCTCCGACGGCGTCACTTGCGAAATGAAGATATGAATGGATAGGGCAACCTGCCGCGCCAGCGACATGATCTGGAACGGCACAAAGTAGAAGCTCGGTTCTCGGGACAAACCCAAAAGCGAGCACAGCCAGTCCGGCAAAATCTTGGGCGGACTCAGCACGGTGAGCGGTCGAGTCAACAGCACCAGCTCCAGCGTGAGCAACGCTGCGATTGTCCAGAACCGCCACTATCCCAGTCAGTCCCCGTCTATCAGAGTTTGTAGAAGAGAAGAATCACTCACAAATCGCCCCCACGAGGACCAGTAAACCATGTTCAACATGACCACAGCAAAGAATCCCACCACATACTGCGGCAATTGCTGCAGCAGCCCCTTGTAAAGATACTCGCGCACGGTGCTCAACCCCCGCCAGCTCGTCACATCCGGCCCGAAGCGATCATACGCGAACCGGCGCTGGGGGTCAAGTAGCGTATCCTGCACCAACTTCAAGTAAACAAAATACCCATCCGGCGTCGGGTCTTCCTTGGCCAACGACGCCTTATCCGGATGATACTGCGCGGCCAAGCGCCGGAATCGTGACCGGATAGTGCGTTCATCAGCCCACGGTGAGACGCCGAGGATCTGGTAAAAGTTTCCTTCTCTGCGAAGCTCGTGGAAGGTCTCGTACAGCGTGTAGAGCAGGTAACTAGACACGACAATAACGAAGATCCGTCGCCGGTGTTTCTCGAACCGCGGGGTGCCGGGCTGGGGACGCGGATCGCCGGCGCGAATGGTAATACCATAGAAGATGTTCTGGAGGATGTTTGTGACCAACTATCACGGTCAGCAATTGCTGTTCGATATTGTATTGGTACCTGAGCAAATAGAGAGAGAGGTACAGTACCTTTGGCAGGATAGCCCAGCCGAGATACGACAAGAGACTCCTCATGATGGAAACAAAACTTCACACAGCTAGTCCATTGAAAAAATTCCACCTAGGTTAATAACAAGAAATCAACATTCTACTAAGGAGTGCAAACCCATCTATCCCCATAGACGCCCGTGTTTGGCTTCATTCACTCGAGTTGGCCCCCAAAGCGCTTAGGGAGAACGTTGGCTGCACACCGCCTTCTGCTTCCGACTAAAGATTCAATCCATTCTGCCGGAAAAAAATGTTGCGTATCAGCCCAGCAGTTCTACGAAATTTTTTTTAAGACGGGCAGTAGCAGAAGCAATTGCAGGCAGCTGGCTGCCATGTCTGCTGACGCAATGGACATTGACAGTCCGTCCCCTGCACCGGGGACCCCGGAAAAGAAACGCAAATCCAAGCACAGCGAGCAATCGCCATCCAAGAAGCGCAAGAAGACCAAGCACGCAGCCGACGACACCACTCTAACCGGCAAGAAGAGCACGAAATCCTCTTTCGTCACGACATGGGATGAATCGAATGACACGGACAGGGGGAATGGGGAGGACTCCCCCTTCCGCCTCATCACCGCAACCATGTACGTCCCGCTGTCGCCAATCTCCATCTCAACGACGCACGCCCTAAGCTCGCTTGTTGCGGAGCATTTGGCCCCGCTGCTCCTCACGTATTACCCGCCATTCAAGGGGCTCGTGCTGGCGTTTTCCGACGCGTGGATGTCGAGCCATATGCCTACGTCTCCAACAAAGCCCACCACATCGGGCGATGAGAAGCAGGACTTGACACTTGCCCTGTCAACAAGCGAGTTCGGCGTTCTCTACGTCTACCTCACCGCGACATTCCTTGTATTCAGCCCGCGGCGCGGGCACATCCTCGAGGGCCACGTCAACGTGCAATCCGAGGGCTTTCTCGGCGCGGTCGTCTACAATCTGTTCTCTGTGGGGATTGACCGACGCCGGTTGCCGGCGAATTGGCGATGGGTTCCGCCGGGTGAAGATGGCCAAAATAAGGCCTCTCCCTCGAAACAGAAGAAGAAGAAGGAGAAGAAAACCGACGACTCTTATCCCGATGATTTCGATCCAGAAAAAGAACAGTTTCGTCCCGTGCAGGGAAATCACGACGCCAATGACGTCCAGGAGGAGCAGGACGACGACGCAGAGGGATATTTTGAGAGTGTATCGGGTTATCGCGTTCGAGGCATGATTCGGTTCCGTGTACGTGATGTCGATGTTATTCCAGGTTCGGATCCGGATCGTGGGTTCATCAGTATCGAAGGGACTATGTTATCGGAAGAGGAAGAGGAGCAACAACAACAACATCGGACACCAACATCATGGGCATCGCCTTTGCCAGTCAGATCAAGCAGTTCAACGACACCAGCGACGAACGGGCAAATATCGAACGAAACGGCCGAGACCGAGGAGACAGACAAACCGCGCAAGAGCAAGGAAAAGAAAGACAAGAAGGACAAAAAAGACAAATCAAAGAAAAAGGACAAATGAAACCCTAATGTGTACCTGCTTCGAGAGCATGGCGTTGGTGTGTACATATCTCTGCTATTTATATATTTACTCAAACGAACCGCGATGGAAACTCTCACATGTCATTTCCTAACAGCTACTAATTATATGGCAATCCGATTTGGAATATCCAACTTGAGGATATCCACACCTTCCTCAATCTCCTTCTTCGACGGCATACGCCCACGCCGCATGAGCTCCGCGCACTTGGTCATCAGGGGATCCATCTGCATGGTCGCGACCGCGACGACCGTCTGGCCCTGGCAGTAGAACGCGGCAAACTTGGCGTTGTCCGGGTCGCCACGCAGCACAAGATCGTCCCAGCCGCCGGTGGTGTTGCCGCAGTAGCGCAACTGCACGCCCAGCGCGGACCAGAACACGGGGATGAACGCCTTGGGCTTGTGTGGTTGGCCAGCAGACACGATGGATTTCGCGACGCTGCGTCCCGCATTTTGCGCCACGTTCCAATGTTCGATGCGTACCGGGGTACCGCTGCCTGGGTCGGTGCCTGGTCCGTGGTACGGGTAAGTCGCGATGTCGCCGATGGCGTAAACATCGTCGAGCCCCGTAACCTTGAACGACTCGTCCGTGCGCAGAGAACCGTCCTCTTCTAGCTTGATTGCGGGGTTGTCGCGCAAAAAGTCTGTCGCCGG
Organism: Thermomyces lanuginosus; assembly: GCF_041956635.1. Classification (NCBI taxonomy): domain Eukaryota; kingdom Fungi; phylum Ascomycota; class Eurotiomycetes; order Eurotiales; family Trichocomaceae; genus Thermomyces; species Thermomyces lanuginosus. Next base: position 704,375 of record NW_027192374.1, on the reverse strand, counting down.
CCTCACGCCCACGCCGACCACCACCAGGTCGGCCTCCAGCGCTGTCCCGTCCGAGAGGTGCACGGCCCCGACTTTGCTAGGGTCGCTCACGGACGGCGTCGCCTTTGCAATGGAGGTGTTGAGGTAAAACTTCACACCAGACTTCTCGAGGTTCTTCTGGAAGATCTTCCCGACCTGCACACCCATGATCCGCTCCAGCGGGGCCTGCTCCTGCCCAACGATGGACACCTCATGACCCTTGCCGGACAGGTTGACGCCAATCTCCATACCGATGAACGAGCTGCCAATGACCACAACCTTCTTCTTTTGATCACCAAGAGCATTGACGATGGCCTGTGCATCGGTGATGAACCGCAGCAGGAAGATGTTCCCAAGCTGGAAGCCCTCCAGCGGCAGATTCCGCGGCGTGCCACCCGTGGCAAGCACCAGCTTGGTGTAGGGATACTTCTGGCCGGACTTGGTCTGGACCGTCTTGCTTGCGAAGTCGACTCCAGTCACCTCATCGCTGACAACGTCAATCGAGGCCTTCTTGTACCACTCGGCAGAGCGGATCTCAATGGCCGATTTGTCCGTAATCAGGGCCTTGGACAGCTTGGTTCGATCCAAGGGCAGATTCGGCTCCTTGCTGATCAGCGTGATGCTACCACCAAACTTGAGCTCGCGGAGCGTCTGCACGACACCAAAGGAACCGCTCCCACTGTTGATCTTAGCATACGATGCCATAACTAATTAGTCAAACGAGAGGACATACCCGCCAACCACTACCACCTTCTCCGGTGTCGTAACTGAGCAGGAAATATTAGGGTCTCTCTGTCCAGCTTTGATAGCACTCTCCTCGCCCTTGATATACACCGCCCCATCCTTCTCGTAGACGGGGAACGTGTGCAACGCATTCGGAGCAGGAGCATCCTCAATCTCGCCAGTCGTGATGTTGAAGCACGCTGTTACGTCAGTAACACAACAATATCTAGTGAGAGAAAATACTACTTACCCCCATGCCATGGGCAGGTAATCCTACCACCCGGCGCAACCACACCGAGCTTCAACGGCGCACCATAGTGAGTGCATCGGGGAGAAATGGCATGAAAGTTGTTATTATCCCCATGAACCACCAGCACTTTTCCATTCTCAACCCCTTCAACCGCGGACTCAACCTTCTCGAAAGGCGGGATTTGGCTGAGGGACGAGATATCTGAGAGCTTGTATTCGGTCATTTTTCCGAAGTTCGAAGATGAAACTCGTGTTAAAGTGCTGTAATTATTATTATTGCTGCTACTCGGCGTTGAAGACCGACAGCGGCAGGCGTTCCGGATGCAGCAGAACGGGCGACTTGCGCAGGTGCAATGTGTACGCAGCGGACTCGACTGGCTGCTTTCTCCTGTGCTAGTCCTGGTAGATGTAACAATAGTCGACAATGATCGATCCGTCCGGGATAAAAACACCAGTGACGAGATCAGGTCATTCGCGCGGGGTACTCGCTTCGCTGTCGACAGCAGCAGATTTCTTGCGGAGAAACCGCGATGCATGAAGGAATACTATAATAGGACTGTCATCCACTGTATTCTCTACTAACTGATCAATCAATTAATCAACCAAAGGCCAACGTTTTCGGGGAATCTTCCTTGTCCCGTCCGTAAACACACAAACAATCAACACATTAGTGAGGGCGGGATGATGTCATGATTGGGTGAAGGTTATCGTAATCCAGAATATGCACACGCTGATTGGTCAATCAAAATATATCAAGAAAGAGTATTTATACATGAACGAATTGTAACCGCGTATAACCTATGTACTGGCCCGTGATCGTCGTTGTGAAGGGCTGGCTGACGCCGTTCCAACTCTGCCGAGTGCACGGCTTGACGACCGAGTTTGGCGCTCCGTAGGTCGGACGTTCTTCCGGATCCAGCCCGGCCCGGTAGGAAGCCCCAAAGACTTGGCAAAGTCTTCGTCACTGCCACTTGGTGACTGAAGCGGGCTGGACAAGGTGAGGTCAACAACTTGCGACTCATCAGGCGGGATAGAGCTCCGAGGCTGGTCTTGACGTGGCTTCCCTCGAGTCGGCGTTGCGTCGGGATCGGGCTCGGTGGGTTTCCGTGGCGTGGACCGTCGGTCTGGCGGGGTGACAAAAGCAGAAGAATTGGAGTTCGAGAGCTGACGAGGAGACGAGAGCGTTGCCCTTTTTGCTTTCCTGGTCCGGCGCGTCGTGGATGACGAGTCATCGTGTCGCGCTGGCGGAGGCTCGGTGGACGGGAAAGGAGGCTCGTCCTCCGCTAAATCGTATTTTCCACGATCCTTTTCATAAAAGGGATTCCAGACGATGGAGTCACCTGATCGGTCTGAACTACTCAATTCCATGATTGGGCGATCTGGCGTTTGAGAACGTGACGGCTGCGAGGATCGGCGTGGTGAATCGAGCTGCGAATCCCTCGTTTGAGAGGGAAGATCGGGCTGCACAGAAGCTCCCTCATCCGGCTCCTCAGTTGGAGCTCTGGGTGGTTGGTACGAGGTCGGTGTTGGATCGTCCATCAGTACATCGTCGTTATGCACATCAGTCTGCACCGCGTCTTCTTCCGCCGACTCAGATTCATCCCGCGAATTCGTCTTGTCGACATCGTCGGCTGTAATCCGCGGAGACTCGCCCGGAGAGTTCGACTTGCGGCTTGGCGACTCCTGCTGCGTGTCTTGGCTATCATCATTCCTTTTGAACCATTTACTCAGGTTCCTTCTGACCGGTCGCGGGGGAGGACTGGACGAGGGTTCAAACACGTCCGAACATAGTCTCTGCGGCGATTCTTCAAATGGCGATTGCACTTTTGGGAGGCTTGGCGACGATACGCTCGAGTCATTTTCGTCTGGAATTGCATCTTCTTTCTCTGCATCAGGAGCAGTGGCCGCCTCGGAAGCAGATGAATCCGCAGGCGACAGATTTGTTGGAAAATCATCCTCCTTGAGTCTTGAGATCACATCATCCGACCTTTTGTTTCGCACTGAAGCCGCCCCGGGAGTGGCCTTTGAAGAAGCCTCAGCCACACGTGAATGGGGCTCTTCCGCTTCGAAACTAGCTGGGAGGAGATCGTCAGGCGGCAGCGGGCCTCCGTCGTCATCCATATCCATATCTCTTTGGACGGGAGGGTCTTCCTGCAGCTTTTGATCTGAATCAATCGTAGATCGGAATCCAGCGTCGTGGATGATCTGCGAAATATCATTCCGCATCTGTGAGGAGAGTTCCACGTCTGGTTCGCGCGTTGTAGACTCTTTTTGGGCGTTCGCAGGAGATGGTTGGGGACTACGCTCCGGAACTGTTCTACAACATATTGTAAGCGAGAAGCAGGGTGAACCCGAAGAAAGAGGAATCAATTTACTAACTTGTCGCCATTATTATCGTCTTGAACCCCAGCTACATGCTGCTCCTGCGGGGTATCATTCGCTGGCACGACGAGCTTTGGTTCAATCAGCTCCGAGAACGACAACGTGCGGATCCCATCATCTTCAGCATCAACCTCATTCTCGTAGCCCGGCATCTCAAAGCCGCTGTATTCTCGGACGCCATCCTCATCCGTAGTAGTCTCTCGCTGCTCTCTGTCACGCTTGGCCAGGCAGAGGCTGATTTGGCCGTCGTCCAAAATGTGATCTATCCTTGCGACTTTGTACGCGGAGATCTGGGGTTGCCAGCTGGTGGCTTTGGACATCTCGAGGATCTTGTAGGCAATCACACTATTCGGCTTGACCGCATCTTCCGTGAGGTCTGGGAGTGTTGAAGGGTCTTCGGGAAGCTGGGGAAGATCGTCCTCGGCATTACCGGTTTCACCCTCCGTGGCTGTTGTAACATCATGATTAGGCTCATCGTAGTCAAGATGCGTCTCCTCCTCAGCCTCCTGCTCCCTCCCTTGCGACTTGCGCTTTCTTCGCGAATGCCCGCGGCGCCACTTCAGATTTTGAATTGCCTGCTGAGCTTCTGCATCCCATCGTTGCTTGAAGGGAAACGGTGGAGGCTCGATGTGGACATTCTCATGAACGCACTCCGTAGCCATGACTGTCAACTTGTCCTGCCAATTCTCATCCACGTCACTTTCGGGCTCCTGCTCTGGTTGCTCATGCACAGGAGGTTGGACAGTACGGGGTGTCCCCGCGAGCTTTTTGCGGGTGGCTTCCTCCTCTTCTCTCGACATCGGAGTCTTCACACCCAGAGACCCGAAGAGCAGACGCTTGCTGCTCTGCACGTCGAGGCGCCGGCGTTTCCCCCGCTGCACAGTCTCTTCTATCTGGTCACTAATAACACCATTCGCCTGCTGCGGGGGGACATTTTCTTTTTCCGACTGCGCATCCACATCGATCCCACCAGACGCAAGTTGGCGCAGCAGCCTCTCCCGCCGAGCTTCAAACTCGGCCTTCTCCTTGTCAGCTGTGCGAGCTTCCTGCTGGGCCACATCAGTTAGCACGCGGCTTCCGTTTTGCTCATTCTCTTCCTCCCACTTCCGCAAATCGGCGAAGTTGGCTTCAGGGTGGAGATAGCCGAGCTGCTTGAGCTTAGCAAGCTTGCGTCTACGCCGATTCCGTTGGTTTGTTCGCTTTGTCCGACTGGAACCTTGACCAGGGGGAACAAAACGTTGCGGCTTTTTGGGAGGAGGCTGAGGGGATTCTCGTTCAGACTCTGACGACTCGCTGTCACTACTAGAGTCGGAATCCGAAATCGATTCCGACTCTGACTCTGATTCTACTTCAGAATCCGATTCAGTATCTGAGTCGGATGTCGATGGGGAAGTGACATCTGTCTCCGAATCTGAGGACTCCTCAACGCTAGAGTCCTCAGCGGCAGACTCGACTGTCGAATCCCCGCTCTCCTCGCGGTCTTCGAAATGAACCGCCTTGGACTTCGGCGACACACTCGCTTCTGCCACCTCGTCGGCGTGGGCTACGGATTCAGCGCTAGATGATCGGCGTGTCGCTCGCGACCGATGTCCTGACGGCGGCCGGGCAGGTTCCTCTGCCTGATCCCTTTTCAGGTCTTCCAACTCCGCGGCGACATCTTCTGCATCAGGCTCGAAAGAAGCATCGCTCTCATCGTCATCGTCATACTCAATCGGATGCCGAACTACCGTTCCGGAGGAGAGCACGGAGTTATCCACCAGAGCTCCGGGTTCGTAGTCATCATCCTCTTCTTCTTCGGCGTCTTCTTCTTCGGCGTCCCGTCGGTCGTCACCATTCCATCCATCCAACGTCACGCACCGCCTCTTCCTGGACGGAATCCGCACCGGAGGACGGACGGGGAAAGATCTCTTCAGGTAAGGCCTTCCAAAGGGTACCCCATCCACTAGATGGCGGCCATCATTTGTAATTTGAACTCGCCCTGAGAGGCGTCGTGCACGCATATCCCCAGGACTGAGGGGCCGAATGCTATAATTTTTCCTATTAGCACGCCCATCATTCTCCACAGGCAAGGGAGAAGATCAGTGGCAAACTTACACAACCTCGTCACCATCTCTCAACAACCCCTCCACCTCCATAAAATGCAAGCACTCAAACCCATTGACTTCAACAACGTAATCTTCCAACCCCCACTGGCCAGGGCCTTGGCGCGCCGCACCTTCGCCCGACTCTAGTGGAATGACCTCATTGATATCCTCCAAAAGCTGAGCAATCGTCAACCCGCCATTGTCGCAGAATGCGTTCGGCGCGCGGGCAGATGCGATGGCGGAGGAAGTAGCTGGTGGACGCGCCGTTAGACCCGTGGTGGATGGGGTGGTCGTCCAGAGGATTCGGACGATGGGCAGTCCATGGCGTTGTATGATGAGATTGAGACGCATCGTGTCTGTCGTGCCTTGCGTTCTTTCGATGCGCTTTCGGCCCCGTCGGGTATCAGGATGTAGACTTCATGGTCTCTTCAATTCGCTGTTTTGGTGCAAAAGTCGATTGCGGCACGTCGACAAGCCAGTCGACGCGCCAAGCGAATGGAGTTCACTTGCGTGTTGATTATGTAAACAGAAGCTATCTTTCCTTATTTGTTGATAGCAAATGTAAACTAAGCCAGATACGGCATGTCTTAATGTTATCAGCAGGGGAGCTCATGAGGAAACAAGAGCTATTAGACAATGCATTGAACACTACTCCATATATCTCTTCAGCCAAAGGTAAATTATAATATGTATTTTCTCATGGCGTCCATCCAATGCACCAATTCGAGAATAAAATTAATCCCATGCATATGCAATGAGTGAAAAATACCGACCAAAACTCCATGCCATGCTCAAAAATGCAAAATAACCAGAACGGAGAGCAATGAAATCCTGTTTTCCCGATATTTGCACATGGTCACGAGTGCGACGGATCGTCGGATTGCCCAGGAACAGGCCGTCGTCGAGGAACACCGGTATTGAAAGGTCGTGGCGAGCGTGAAGGGTTACTGGTAGCATGACTCGACTGCCCGCCGTGGACGATCAGCTCCTCCGGTTGCGTCTGCGCGGTAGTCGAAGCCTGTCGCCCCGCATCCGACATCGACGCAGGCGGGTCTTCTTCGATCAGACTGTCGACCAAGGATTCTGGCCGGGACCCGGGAGTCTGCGGCAGCATGTCGATGGACTCCTCCGAACTGCGGGATGGGGTACGGGGGGGAGGGTCATTATCGTTCTTGGTACACTGTGAGGCGCTGTCAACAGGAGTTTTGATATCTCCTGCGGCAGAGGCATGGCTGGATTGGGGCGAAACGGCTGCGCCGTTGAAAGCATGGCGCGGGCCTTCGATCGGGGCAAATTGGTCGGCAATCGCATCTTCATAGCTGGGCGGGGCATCAGTGGGGGCTTCCAGCTCGGCGATTTCTAGAGCGGGAGCGAGAGCAGAGTTAGGATCTCGCGGCGGCCTCTCAGGCGTGGGCGGGGGCTGCTCGTCGTTGTGAACGTCAAATTTTGCGGTCTCTGGCCGAGTTGCATTCTGTTGCCGAGCCCTGCGGCCTGCATCGATGGCTGCCAGAAGCTCGGGTGGCGGCGCAATCCCGGAGTACACCTTGACAGCCAGTCGCAATGGCAGCACCATCATACCCATCTGTGCATGAAACATGAATCAGCCGCCGGTTCAGAAATCTTGAACAGTGAAACAGACGCACCTGCGGTCCACCGCCACCAGGACTTCCTGGTGCTAGCCCAACGCGCACCTCTAGTTCATAGTGCCTACTGATATTACACGTCTCAAAACTCGGAGCCACAGCTGGCGGAACGGGCAAGTTCTTCCACAAACTTGAATCAATGATCCAGTCCTGGCCTACAGAGTCATTGGGTTTTCCCAGCGGCACGTTCATATTACTGAGACTCAGAATGACTGTGCTGGAGGGCTCTGTGCGCACAAACTCGTGTGCACGAATTCGGGTGTAGCTGATGAGCTCGATTTGCAGCATCTGTAGCCAGGCGATCTGGGTCGTGGGAGACATCTTAGTCACGATAAGGCGCAGCGGAATGGGCTGGTTTCGCGTGAGAATTGGCGGGTTAGGCAGTCGAGCGTCAACCGAGAATTGGCATGGGGGGTCCGTGGAAATAGGAGGAGGTAGAGGTTGTGCTTTGCGAAAGAGGCTCCCTTTGCGTTTGGTGGGCATGGCCACTCGAGGGCGGAACTCCTGCTTCCGACGCGCATAGACCTCTTCATTCGGATTGCTAATCCTGGGCGGTTCGATGGGGAGGAAAGTAAAGCCCGTGATCTACTGACAGAGTTTGCTTAGCCTGCCTTAAATACTTCACCAATGGAAATTTTCCCTGGGGATCGAAGGGATGAGTTCTCACGTACAGCGCGAATATTCTCCTTGTAGAACTCTGGCCGCACCACGGTCGCCTTGACATAGTACCGGATGTCTGCGACCTGAGGAAAGGCGCTCAACGACGGCGGTAGGGTCTGCTTCACATGCACCACAGGGTCTCGTGCCACCTCGACACGCAAGCCAACCATGTAGAGATTGGTCATCACCGAATTGCGATAGCTGCAGGCATTGTTGAACGGAATCTTTACCCAACGGTGAGTCAGCCATGCCCTGCTCCCATCACACAACGGCGCGACTCGGTCAAAAAGCTCACCTTGAAACGAAACGGGTACTCATGTACCCCCGGCGCAAGCGTAAAGACAGCATCGGGCGAACTATGCTGAGCAATATCCGGACTGGGGAAGACGGTCGACTTTTGGTAGAGGATCTATAATAGCCATGGACATCGTCACCATCATCAATCACTCAAGTTCCCAATTGACATGTCCCCCTCCTCCCGTCTCATTTGAAATCAACAGTACGGTCACCCGCCAATTTTATTTGCAGCTGCTTTCATTCCCAGGAGGTCTCCTCTTCGCCAACGCACCTTGTGCACTTCCAATTCGGTCTTTTTCTTCTCAGAGCGTTCCGATCGCGGGCCCGTCAGGCGCGTGCGGCTCTCGCCCTCCAACTTCACGTTGATCGCGCTGATGGCCGTGTCATTGTTGAGTTGCAGAATGACCTTGCCAGCAAGGTTGTCCAGGTTGGTGAAATGCGCATGCGGCCGTTCCAGCACGATGCGGGCGGACATGATTCAGATCAGACTTTCCGCTGTGTTCCGGATGCTGGATTGACACGATCCAGTTCTATCATCAGAGCCGTTCTTTTTTCTGGTCGCGATAAAACCCCAAATGTGAATTGCGAGTTGCTGAGTTTTTTTTAGTTCTGGAATTCTGGACTATCTTATTACGACATTGCCTCTTATTCGTTGTTCGTATCCGATTCTCGTCTGTTGTTGTTTCTTTAATCTTCAGTGGGGCAATCAAGAAGCCTCGATCCCGCGAACGTTGGTGCTTCTGGAATCTGTCATGTATCAATGACCTCAGCCTCAATGCTGCAGATCAATGATTTGTTTCGAGGCTCAAGGGGTGTTGAGGCTTGATCGTAGGCTAAACCAGGATCCAACTGGCGGCTCCAAGCACAGCCTCAGCCTAGTCGTTCCAGGTTTCCCGCCAACATCATGTTAAGAACGCATTTGGTGCAGTCTTGGTCATAGTGCGGACTCCTGATGGAATAATCCTGCTGCCTTGTGCACAGCTAATCCTGCTTTGTTACGAGTATCTACACGTCGTGCGATGTACGGAGGACTTGCCAGCAGAGACTAATATCTCCGGACAATGCTATGGCCATGTCAGCCTAATGCAGGGGTATCAATACTAATAGTATCTACATCTACGGGTACAGCATCTCCACCATAGTATCATAGGCCCTCTTTGGCCAGCATATCTAGGGATAGGTTCTGTCAACAGTGTAGAATCGCCTCCACAGGGAACCACTCACCGGCAATGTCCAGGTAGAATGCAATGGCATTGAATCTGAGGTTATCAGGTTAGCATAGAACGAACCCGCGAAGAAAACCCCTAGAAGAAATTCCAGGCAACGTACTTCCTTCGGTTTCCCGTGATCAACGCCGTCAGCCACTCCAATCGGTTCGTCCAATTGATCAGATCCAGATGGCTGACGCCGACCAGGGTGCCTTTGTAGCCCCGGTCACCACCCCAGCGGCTGCTCTCCACGCTCACGAGACCGTCGTTCGGACCCTCCACCTCGGCCAGTACCTGATAGAAGGGGCGGAATACGTTGAAGATCCCTGGCTGAAACATGGCACCGTACGAAAAGTATCTGTCCCGAATGAGCGACCCATTCTGCTACGAAGAATATCGAATTCTGTACTCACCGGACCTCATCCAGATCAGGTACGGACTGATTGAATTCAGATTGTAGATACGACCGGGTCAATTGCCCAAAAGCAGTCATGTCTAAGTCAATCCGATCCAGAGTGCGGGATAATTTCTGAAGGCGTGAGACTTAAGAAGCAGATCAGTCAAACGCGGTCTGGCAACTGGGAGAAATACCGAACACACCATTGTTACTAACGCGCTCCATGAAATAGTCCGCAATGACGGAACCTATGAAGGTTAACGCAACCACGAAAAGGGATAGACTGGAATGATAGTGCAGGAAACCAACCCCTATGAGGCGTCGCAACCGTAGTCAGGGACCGCACTCGAAACTCCGTCGGCCGAAGGCTGCTAATCATAAAGCGCGAATCGAGACCTCTGAAAACCATCAGTTTTGACATCGTGAGCCCAATTACCTCGGCAGTCGTACCCCTATTATTGAGTCAGATTCAGCGATAAGGCCGGACCGAGCCACGAGGGAAAGAAGTCCGTACCATGCTATGTCTACGCACACCGCAATTGAACCCAGCATCAGTATCCACGAGAGTCCCATGTGACCTGTATTATCCCGGAGGCCAATGACTCACGCGATGATGTTAACATCCTTTCCCCGCGCCTGCGCGACGATATTCATGGCCAATGCCTCTGCACGCTTTTCGATGGTCCCGTACGGCGGCACAGACGTCGTAATCACCTCGATACCTTTCAGCGCCAGGGCGTCGCGAATTCCACGCCAATATTGAATCGCGGGGAGAAATGGTCCCGCAAGTCGGATTTCGTCGAAGCCCAGTAGGCCATGGGCAAGCACGATTGCGTTCTTTGGCGTCGCTGGGGCCCGGGAGTCAGTGAAATCTATATGAGAAGGGGCAGTATCAAGAGCGCGAGAAATACCATAGTCATCCCGAATATGTGCGAATTTGTCTTTGATGAGAGTGCCGAAGCGTGGATCTGGTGTAGTGGCCGTGGCACTGCTACGAGCATGCGGCACGCGTGAGGCACGATAATTGAGCGATGTGGAGTGGAGTACTGGACGGGCGGCGCATGTTGAGAGGAAGCGCAAGGATGAGCGCAAAACTGGACGGGGCCTCATGCTATCATTGCAACAGTTATAGACAAAATACCGGTTCATGAAGTTCAGTTATTCTTCGCAAGTTGACTGTCGCCCAAAGAAGAGGGCCGAGGATAAGAGTTACATATTAAAAACAGGAAATTACACGTAATTCTTTGACAGCTAGCTTGGAACTTAATAAAGACACTAACCTTTACCTATTGGCTAGACTTTATGGGTATCGAAATGACGTACCCACCAGTCCCAACTATCCCAAGCTCTGGAGTCATATAGAAAACGGCTGTACTGAACAGAAGATTCAATTCTGCTTCACGGCAGGGATCCGAGTGATCAAGGGGGTTGAGGTGTTTTTTAGAAAGCGAGCAAACAGACAATTGTGTATACGATTCAAACATCCCATCATATGCTCTCAATACAGGAACACAATACTTATTAATTGACCGTCCCAAGGTCGACTGGCTGCATCATGCTCTTCTAATCCATAGTGTCTTTCAGTTCTCGGCCTAAGGTTACCATTACTGGAATGATGTACAGAGTACGTACGTCTCTGTGCATCCATCGTGTCGGAAGAGCATATCACCGTGCGGATATGGCTCTTACAGTTGGCTGATCTCGACGTTCAGATTCAACACATCATAGTACTGCGCAGAACTTTCTGGTTGTCGGTTTGATGGTCTTTTTGAGGGTTTTAGTGGAAAAGCTACAAAGGACTTTTCGGAACGCAATGAGTCGACTTGCAGTAAAAGCCGGCCGGACAAATTTTCTAATACCCTTCTTTGCATTCATCAGCCATCAATCCCAGCCTCATGAGCAATATTACAATGATTCTTTCGAGTCTTAGCAGCGAAATCCTACTGGCAAATGTCTAAGATCGGTAACAGTACATGCCCTCCGGTGCTTGTGCCACAGATCAGGTCCAAGAGCTGGCAAGGTCAGGGGACATTTGGAAACCCTGATGCTCATGGATTTTCTCCATAATGTTTTCCAGAATGAGAAGACCACAGACACCACCGTCATCTCATGTTTGGTTAGTGGAACCTACGATTCAAGGCACCATACTAAGAGAGAGAATTTCCATCGGCTTTTGCGAAAATATCTTGTCTGATATTGATCTGCTTATATCATGGACAACCGCGAACATAGAACAGACAGAACTTTACATATGTTAACAGTCGAAGATGAACCTAGCGCCTCTCAATTGCAAGGCGGGCTAGTTGTCTCTGAGATTCTGCCATCCAGAACAGTCAGCCTGATTCTTAGATACACACCGCAAACAGGCACTGGTTCCTGTCGCATTATCGTTGGACAAATGACAAGGTTCTCTATGCTGCGATTTGTACGAGCACCTCGGGGGATACCCGATCACCTAGATCTCAAGCCTCGCGGTCTAGGTCTAGGTTAATCAAACATTATAAACTGCAGGATGATGGCAATGATGGCTTCTCAAACTTCAGCCTCCTCGGGCTTTCTGACTCTAGATTGTGGAAGCCACGGATTGGAAGATGCTAGACAGTAAGCCGGCCAACCCTAAATAGACCTCAAATCTCATGTACCTAGTTAAATATGACAATCAACCAAGGTACAGTCAGTCATTTGATGCCAGCAGTGATGCCACCGAAACGTACTGGATCGCAAAAATCAGGGGTTCCCTTTCTGAATCTTCCAAGGTTTGACATGGCCAATATCTATTTCACACTTTCATTGTCAGCACAACTAAAGGTGCGTACCTCTTATAAAGCCCGGAAGACGGCAATCTTTGTAACGCTTACGGCGATTCGCGACAAGATCGTAATGCCCCTACGAGTATTCAGCATTTAGGTTCGAAAGGCACCATGCACAGTGGTCGTTAAGGAATCTTCAGAAATCTCGCGCGAAGAGTCGAATGAAGAGGATCAGACGTGTTAGCATATCCATGAGCATATAACATCTATACACGCGAGGAACTACCCGTTCTGCGCCAGATTTCACCCACGGGACTCTTTTGTATTAGGAGATGCAGCATCACAGATAACATATCGAGTGGTCGCAACAACACAGACGAGGCATGAATCAAGGAAATAACGCCAGTCCCATCTCCAATAACGCAGCCAAGGCCAAGAGTTCTCATCTTCCCACCACCACTCAGAATACAAATTGCGCCTACAAGAACCGAATAGATGGAGAAAAAAACATATGAAAATGAGGTGGATAAGAAAGAGAAGGGGAATATTGTAAAAAGAACAGAACGAAAAATCCAAGGGAAACGCCCACACCATATGAGATGTACAATGTCGGAGATCCAAAGGTTGGGTATCATGGTGATATTTGGACAGCGAGAGTTCCGGCCCTCACAATCCTTCGCCAGTAGCGCCGGTCTCGACGCCATCCGCATTGAACGACATGCTGGGATCGAACCCAAATCCGGCTGTGTCACCGTCGGTGTTGAGGAAGGTATCAAAATCGAAGTTCTCCAGGAGGTCAGACTGCTCGAGTGTGGAGAAATCGATATTGAACCCGGACGGCTGCACACACGTCAGCAATGGCCCAATGTCAAGCTGGCCAAATACATAATATGGGCGGGACTTACATCCGGAATGGAGAGATCATTGAAGGCCTGCTGGTTTGGATCCTGATGCTGAACCATGTTCGGCGCAGGAACTGACGCTGGTGCCTGTTGAGCTCCAGTGGTCGACGCTGTCGTCGTGGCAGTGGTCGTGGCGGTGGCAGACGTGCTTGTCGGCGCAGCCGTGGTAGTAGCATTCGTCCCACCGGTTTTAGCAAATGATTGGGGATGCTGAGGAGTGATTGGTGTCGACGGGGTTGGAGTCGGCGGAGGATTGTCTGCCTCAGACGGCGTGGCCGCCGCATTCGAGTTGGCAACTGCTGTTGTTTTCTTCGAAACACGCTACAGTCAGGTCAGTGACACCCAAAATTGGGGTCGAAACGATTGCTTACCTTCCTAGTTTCCTTTGTATCTTTCTTACCCTTCGGCGGCGGCTTGTTCGCCTGCTGGGGAGTCGGAGGCGCTGCACCTCCTGCCTGGGGAGAAGCCGGCTTCCCGGGCCCGACCGGCATCTGAGGCGGCGGCATAGCGTTACGCTCCTGCGGAGTGTTTCCCGGCTGCGTCACGGGGTTCTGCTGTGGCACCATGGACTGGCCTTGCCCCTGCGGACCTTGCTGCTGCTGCTGTTGCTGCTGTTGTTGCTGCTGCTGCTGCTGCTGCGGCTGCTGCTGTTGTTGCTGTTGCTGCTGCTGCGGCTGCGGCTGCTGCTGTTGCTGCTGCTGCTGGGGTGGCCACGAGGGAACTCGGTTTCCTGCACCCGGTTGCGGCCGACCCATGGCGTCCTGGGGGTTATTGAAATCGGGGTTCGAGCTCGGTGGTCGCATGTTGTTGGGCCCGCCCATGTTGTCCGGCTTGAAAAAGAACGCGTTGTTCATATCTGGAGGCATTTGGCCGTTGTTGAAATTCATCGAGGCCGGTGATCCTCGATTTTGCATAGCCTCCCCCGCACTCGGCGAGCCAGGCAGACCCGGCTGAGAAATCTTCGGGGTCCCCCGCTTCATCTGGTCGCCCGGGTTAGGGGATGTCCCGGCCCGACTACCCTGGGGAGACGTGCCGGGAGGCATGCCCTGCTGCTGACCCGGTACGGATTGGCCTTCGGGACGGCCACCGGCTATGCTATCCTGCTCCTGACGGGCTAACATTAGACGCCGCTTGTTCTGTTGCTCCAGTAGCATCAGTTGCATCTGGTAGTCCTGGAGGGCATGACTCCCTTGTGCATTCGGGCCCGGGACTCCCGGCCGCATATGGTTTAGTTGCCCATTGGCATTGTAGTACTCCGCTCCCATCGGTAGAACGCCTTGCTCAGGCATCGGCTGCATCAGCTCGTTCTGGTTCGGCATGACTCCGGGATTGATCATGCCGTTCGGCATGCCCTGGTTGTTCATTGCTGAGCGTGGGTGTTGAAGAGCCAGGTGGTGAGCATATACCTGCATGGACTTCTGTTGCGCAGCCGGACCCGACTGCTGAAATGCCTGGAATTGCGCCGGATTCATGCCTCGAGGGACCCCGTTCGGCATCATCATTGCCTGCGGATTAGGCTGCCCCGGCATGCCATGGCCCTGCCCACGGTTGGGGACCATGGGCTGCCCGTTCATGTGCGAGCCATCCAAGCGGGGACGCTTCGAGGGAGACGGCGCATTCTCAGCCGACGCTGGAGATTGAGGGCGATGGCCATTCGCGCCCATCTCCGACTGCTCCCTTTGCATCTGCATCATATTGTGCTTTGCCTGCAACTGATTGAGTTGCTGCGGAGTTCTACGATTCAAACATCGGTCAGTACACGGCCTCCCCAGCGGCATCGGACCCTTCGATAAAGAAGATGGGCTACATACAGGTTCGCAGGATTCTGGAACACCGCTTTCTGTAGGGCGCCGTTGCGGCGCATGTTGACCATTGCGTTTGGCATCGCCTGTGGCTGCCGCATGAACTGCGCCGCCTGGTGGTTCATTCGCATCATCGACTGGAGCGAATTAGGATGAGGTCGAACGGGATGCGCGACCAGAAGCGACGTACCTGGGTCTGTTGAAGGTATTGTTGAACCTGTGGACTGCCACCTTTCTTGCGGTGCGCCAGAAAAACGTCCCAGAATAGGCTAAACCAGTCAAAAAGGAAGGACTGGGAGCTATTCATGGGCACCGATGGTCTTGGCAAGTCATCCGGAAGTTTCATTTTCTCATCCTTGTCGTTCGCCGAAGCATCATCGGCGCCGTTGACTTCGCCCTCCCGGCGATTGCCAGGGCTGGGCTTCTCTGTGTTCAGTTTCACCGAATCATTCTGGGCGATTGCTCGGGCGATGTCGAACTGTCCGCGCTTCAGGAAATAGTCGTAGATGTACGTGTTGAGTTGCGCGAAGAGGACCTCTTGCGAAGCCGGCGGGTCACTGCGGGGGGCTGACGAATTGGCGTTCATCATCGGCATTCCACCACCAACGGGACCACCCGGCATCACGTTCATCCCCGCGATATTCATTTGGTTCATCGCTCAGCCCGGGACCAGGGAGGCCACTTTCACCTGGGATCTGCGCGGGCTGCGGGGACGGGGGCGCCAGAATCGTAAACAAGCGGCCCCGATGCAATGCGACACGAGCGTCTGGGATGGATTTGAAGGTGTCGCGCAACAGGCCGAACAAGGGGGGTTGAAGCACGCTCCTAACCAACTTGCAATTCGCGACACCCACACTTCGCGACGGAAAGGAAAAATCAAATCTCAGTACATGAACAAGTCGGACTCGGAAGGAGCCAAAGGACGGGAAAGGCAGCGACCAGCCAGAAAGTGAAAAATCGAAGGGGAGAAAAAAGAAAAATAACTAGTAAGAATAAAAAAACAAAAAGTGGAATCAAGGGTTGAGAACGAGGCTGGAAGGCGAAAAATAAAAATAAGGGTGGGAGATGATTAGGAGAGGCAGGGACGAGTGACTGTCCAGACGTGGCAAACGGGACGCGATAACCCAATCCCGATCGAGCACACGTCGGATGGGAGGGAGAGAGGCAGGCGCTGATCTAATCAGGCAACAAGGCAGCAAATAGCCAGCATCGGTTGTCGAGGGAGCGACAGGGCCGAGCGAAGACAGCGAGACGGCGAGAGGAAGGAGAGGCGCACGACGTTGGGAGTCGAGGAAGGGGCGATCGGAGACGAGGAAGGAAGGAGGAGCGGGCTTGCTGATTAAGTAAGACGCCAGTGGCACAAGAGACGGACAAGGAGGGAGAGGCGCCAAAGAGGCAGAAAAAGGCGGGAATTCAGTTCAGCAGTCTGGCACCACGAGACGAGGGGGCACCAGCGCGGTCGGAGAAATAATAGATAGATAGGCTTAATGGAATGGTTTTGTGATGGGGGCAGCGAGCGCAGGGCGGATGAATGGATTCTCCGTCCAGATAGCGGCCTGGACGCAGGAAGAAGCCCGGAGAGCACGCGAAATCGCCGTCAACCAGCACACACAATAGCGATACGAAGGAAAATCACCCAGGGCTGTCAATGCAGCATCTAAAAGACAGAAAAGAGGTGGATCTGCCGGGGAAGCGATTCTGGGAGGGAGAAAAGAGGGAGGGCGATCGGTCGTTAATTGGTGCCAGGCGGCTGGGCTCGGCTCGGAACAACGTGTCGGCGCGCCAACCAGGCGATCGATGGGCGTAGTTGTGAGCACGGGCAACGGCGGGCGCTGCGCTGAGAATAGCAGCGGGCGAGGCGCGACGGGCGGCGCAGACAGCGCGTGTCGCGCAGCGGGAGAGCCTGACGTTCTATAATAAAAAAAAATTTTTTTCTCGGGTTTTGCTTTGATTTCTACAGGGAATGGAATGAGCAGAAGAGAGCGAGAAATGATTGATATAATTACGGCAAGCATTCTTTGCGAGGCAAAAAGCCGAGGAAGAGGTGAATCCGTCCATCCAGCAAAGAACGCGCGGCTGGGAAGAGGTCCTCGAGCTCAACGCTGGCCTGCGCATCTCTCAGCACAGGGAGATGTCATGTGGGGCCGCTGTCCGCAGGGTATGGCCTGTCACGTGGAGCCCCTCCAGCCGCAAAACCCTAGGATCCAACGCTGCGACGAACGGCCGATTGCAGATCAGTTGAGCTTAACGGTACCTTGTTCCAACAGTCAGATTCGCCTTGTGTCGGAATCGTCGATCGGCGACTCCAGATAATCAACAATATCGGTACCTTTGTGGCGTTCCGTGATCGACGGATCCTCTAGTAGCCTAATCCTTCGTTGGTATCCACTATCCAATTTCACCATTAACTGCATGTCGGTCCTGATGCGTGGAAAGTAGAACAAAGTAATGTTGTATACTTATAGAGGTGATTCAGATCGCATAGCAGACAGCACATCAAAGTCATTAACGCCAGACGCCGTTCGCATGCCGATGCTCCGTTCCCAACCCCTCACTCGTCGTTCGGCGGTACCTCATCTTCAATGTACCGGACCAGGGAAACCCGGATTTCCGTGGTATCGTTGCCACGGAGGACATCACTCACAAAATGTGCCTCGACTTGCATTTGAACCTGCGCCCGTCAGCCGGCACTATCACGGCAAGGGAAGGTAGCCTCCCAGCACAAACCATCTCCAGGGCACCCCGCAGCACGCCGCATAGGATATTCGAGAACCACAACTCATCCTGTGCTCGCCCGTCATCGGGAAGCTCGACAAAGTCCGCAAGCGGATTCTCGTCGAGGATCAAGGAAAATTGCTTGTTGTCGCTGGTCCAATTGGTGACGGTCGGAGTGATATTCAGGAAAATCTTGAACCCAACCTGTTCCCAGTCAGGGATTGCACCGAAGTGACCTTTGCAAAAGCAAACGTACCTTGGCAATCATATCGGCAGTCTCGCGGAAATTAGTACACCGAGGGGCCGCCGTCTTGGCCAGAAAATCCTCGATCAACCGCATGCCAATATTGTACCCCATCTTATCCAGTTGTTTGTTGACTTCGTGGTAATCGCCATCGTAATCTTGACATAGTTGCGCAACTAAGGTGCCATAGGTAAGAGTCACCAGCTCGGCATTAACCTTATCGACTTTGGTTCTGGCCGATCATCAACGTCTGTCAGAGTCACGGTACGGGAGAAGGAAGTCGGCATGGAATTGCGGGAGATGGGGGCGCGGAGGACACTAACTTCCAGATCCTTGACAATGTTAAGTTAGCTTTGAAGTGCTGTAGCCGCTCAAAATGCTGCCTTGACTCACTCTTCTCCTAATCGGGATGCCTTCGTCGTTGACGACATCTTCTGGGGTTTCGACTACGCTGAAAGAATTGGGCTGTGTTGACAGTAAATATAAACAGACAAACCAGCTGCGACCGCGTGAAAAGTCCGTGTGTTCAATTCTGATCACCCAAGCGGAGTAACTATGGAGTGTTGAATGTTCCTTGAACTCCAAGCGGCACACCTGGTCTCAAGTCTCCGTCCCCCGCCAAGCCCGCGAGCGGCTAACGCGTTTAGGGATTGGCCCGCGCGCTTGGCGGCAAATCAAGGTCTCAAGAATGGCTCCGCGCGCCAAAATCCCTTGAGCACTCACAGCGGTTCAAGTGCAGACTGTCATGATCATCCGTTCCTCGCTTAGCCTAGTCTGAGGGCATTGTTACTACTGGCACAGCATGTCGGCAGAGAAACGGCCAGCCCCCGAAAATTTCGGGTCGTCGAACCAACTTGTGGTCAAGCGACAAAAATCCGACAGCAACATCAACAATAACAACGCCGTTGCCCTGCGCTCGCAAAATCAAAATGGCGCTCTTGTGCAAGCGGTTCGTTTCTGGAAAGGAGCGGCAAGGCGGCGAGAGTAATGGACTAATTATGCAAACGCAGATTCCTCGAACGAGCGGGTTGGCGGCTCCGATTATGGAACTGACAGGTGAGCTACCCGGACAAGCCACAGGGGATATGAGTTAACTCTGGCGCCAGGACATTCGGGAGAAATATTCGCAACGCGCTTCGACCCTACTGGTCAGAACATTGCTTCGGGCTCGATGGACCGCAATATTTGTAAGGATCCTTGTTTGGTTGGTTATGATCCGAAGCTGACCATGGGACTTCTTCAAGTATTATGGCGGACCTACGGGCAATGCGAAAATTACGGCGTACTCAGCGGCCATAGAGGAGCGGTGCTCGATCTTCAATGGTCACGGGATTCACGAACCATCTTCTCCGCCTCCGCGGATATGACTATCGCCAGCTGGGACCTGGAAACGGGCCAGCGCATTCGACGGCACATGGGCCACGAGGAAATCATTAACTGCATCGACGTTAGCAAGCGCGGGCAAGAGATTCTGGTCAGCGGAAGTGACGACGGCTACATCGGCATCTGGGACCCTCGACAGAAAGAGGCACTGGACTTTCTCGAGACCGAATTCCCTGTCACTGCGGTTACGCTCTCCGAAGCCGGCAACGAGATTTACACGGGCAGCATCGACAACGATATCCGGGTGTGGGATGTTCGCAAGAAGGCTGTGGTGTACACTCTGGTCGGGCATAACGACACGATCACCTCTCTACAAGTGTCGCCAGACTCTCAAACGCTACTGTCAAACTCGCACGACTCTACCGTTCGAACATGGGACATTCGACCGTTTGCGCCCGCGAACCGTCATATCCGGACGTTCGATGGTGCGCCGGTCGGATTAGAGAAGAACCTCTTGCGCGCGAGCTGGGACCCGCAGGGCAACAGGATCGCAGCCGGCAGCGGGGACCGAAGCGTGGTGATCTGGGATGCTAAGACCGGCAAACTGCTGTACAAGTTGCCTGGCCACAAGGGAACGGTCAATGACGTCCGATTCTGTCCAAACAACGAGCCGATTAGTAAGTGTTGCCTCGGCATAGTGTTTCTATTATTGGATCAACGCATTGACTGGATGCAGTTGTGTCAGGATCGTCAGATCGCAGTATCATGCTTGGCGAACTGGGCAAGTGACACTACGAATATCGAGTCTAAGTAAAGGAGAATTGTTCATCATCTATCATTGCAAGCTCCTGCCAGAATTGGAGACAGCCAGCAGTTCACTCCATGTCTTCTGTGAGGAGAATTGCTGCCGTTGGCGTAGGGGCACTCTATGAAACCATGAAACCCATCATGTACCATACATCCTAGTCAGATAATCACTCTGCAGGCGCAAGGCATTTGGCATGCCGTGCATCAGAGATTGCATGCAGGGACGAGTGTAGGGTAAGGGAGGGTTTCTTGGGATAGTGGTCAATGGTCATGGCTTACGGATGGCAATCTGAAACCGCGGCCAGTCTCAAGTCCACCTTGCAGCCTGTGCCCTGGATCTTAGCCTGAGGATTACATAATCAGAGAGGCCATCTGGCAGAAATTGGTTCATGCTCTTGTCGTTCATTGCATGTAGGTAGAGAAATGCAGCCTTCAATTCATGAGCAATCTCTCTCGCAATCATCATGCAAATACCATTGTCTTGTTCTAATGCTCAGTTTGGTCGGGTTCTAAGTTCCTCGGCGTCTGCATTTACTATTGTCTATCTCCAGCCCACTCCGTCTCAGCATGTCCGCAAGCGGCATAGCCTCGCTTCTAGCTCCAGACCATAATGAAGCTTTTCCCGCCAAGGTCCAATCGCAAGAGGCCCCAAGAGTCTCCGTAAAACGGAGCATAAGCGTGAGGATGAAGGTGCGTGCGTAGTCTCGGCCAGCCTTACATGCCTCCCGCCCCCAGATGAACCTAGCCATGGCAATTCTCCAAGCTTTTTCCTCTTGACCCTGGATTCCTCGTTCCCCGCCCTTGCGATCCCTCTCTTTAGCTTTTCCCTTGTTCATCGACATCTCGCACGAACTGCTGGTCAGTCGCGCATCATAGCATCGCATATTAATATCTTCACTCTCGTTTTCCCTTTCACCCGCCAATTCGGATCGCTAGTGATCTCAGCAGACGCCTCCTCTCCCACCTTTTAATATCGCAACCAGTGATTAGTTGCACTCCATATAATCTGAGACCCAACATTCGTGCAGAATACGGATATACATACCCGGATAGCACGATCTACGATATCGTCCCTTCAGTGCCGCCGATGATACAATTTCGATGATCCAATGCTTGCAGGATGGAAGGAGAGAGGCGGGATTCATCGTCTTCTGGCCGTGGGTTGCGCGCACAGTTCCCAGCGTGGTTCGGGGCTCGACGCCCGGTGGTGTTGACGGGAGACCCCCATCCGCCGAGGCATGATGGGCGTCGATTGGGATTGCGCTTCTTCTGTCGTGGCAAGGATTCAAGATCACCCGACGTCGAGAGCGCAACGATAGACCAGGCTGCCGCCGGTACGGAGCCACCTGCTTCGAGAGCGAGAAGCGATTCTTCCAGAAGACCATTGGTATATGGCTGGATCCGGCCGGGGCGCCAAAGACGCTTGTCGAGCTCCTCTGGAACGTCCTACCGGAATGTACTTAAACATCGACTCGTGCGCAAACACCTGGTGATGTGCGCCGTCTCGGCGCTCCTCCTCCTCACCATCCTACTCATTTGTATGTGATGTGTTGCGCTGGCTGGTCCGATGAATGCTAATGTTACGCAGACCTCGGTTTCTCCGTTTCCCAGCATGCATACGGCGGCAGAGAATTCCACATTCTGCTGATTCTGCTCATTCTGATATTTTCTATGTTTTTTTGCCATTCGCTTGCCCGGACAATCATGGTCGCCGCTCGTCTCGCCCGGCACGGGCATTCTCTCCATCGCGTGCCAAGTGTTGTCGGTCCGCTAGGCTATGCGCAGCCGGAGCGGCCGATCCATGTCATCCTTGCTCGCGACGAGGAGTTGCTTGACGATGGCCGTGAAAACCATCCAAAGTCACCACCGCCCGCGTATGGTCTATGGCGTGCCAGTGTGGTATGTTTCCCCGAACCTCTTTCAGGAAGTACCTCCCCTGAATATTGACATTGATGCAGCGCATTAATCCCGATCTGCTCTATTGGCAGCGGGTCGAGCCCGATCCATCGAAACCGCCAGAGAGCGGCGACTCTCGCGACCGTCCACCCAGCTACACGTCCGACGACGGCGTGCAATACGTAATACACGCGCAACCGCGGTCCATTGCGCCGTCCTCCGCCGATTCCAATACCAGATATGCATAGAGCTACCATTGGAAGCATGCGAGCGGGACTCGCTCACGGAGCTATGCGTTCGTTCTTGTGCAAATATTTCACTCGTGTTGCTTGTCCATCTGCAAAAGCATCAGGAGTTGGGGTCTTCTTTTAATACGGAGTTGCATATGCAGTGTGGCGTTTAACTGTCCTGGGATATCAGCTGTCGCGATTTTGAGATTCCGGGATTTACAGGATGTTGAAATAGGACTCGATTCCTGAGATACTGTGATTAGTCATCAATCTAAACCGATTAGCTATACTCTAGGTAGTAATTTAGACCAGTTGACGGTCGTTTCCGCTGATGTCAATCCCGCGATGTGGCCTTAATTATGTAGTACCCCAACGACGTTAAATAGTAGCTTCAGCGACCACTGCTCCAAGATAATAAAGTAAATATTCACGCTGCTCAATCAATTGCTCACCGAGGGTAAGAAAGGGGAGCAGCAAAAAAAGAATCCCCCACGTCGAAATACGACACGGCCAACAACACCAATCTCGGATTCCACGATCCAAGACCGCAAAAAGCCAACACCCCCCAAATGATGCCGCGGAATTGATCATCTTCCATGTGGTCATAAAGGATTCGCACGGCCGTCGGTAATGTGCACACCATGGGGTTGTTCGCAGCTATCTGGCCCGACATGGCTCTCGGGTTGGATGCTTATATCATCCCTTCTGGGGATTCTGAGCACATGGCTCGGGCTGGTCCAGGGCGTTGATGGGATGACGGAAACTCAAATACGAGAGCTTCGGTAAGAGCTGTTCCAATAATCGGATTCTGATTTTTGGAGTTGATCTTTGCTGACGAGTATACACTTTAGTCGAGAAACAGAGTACATGTTCTACCATGGCTTCGACAACTACATGCGCTACGCCTTCCCTGAAGACGAACTACGGCCGCTGACCTGTGCGCCGTTGACGCGCGATCGCGAACATCCTGAGGATGTCGGACTGAACGATGCGCTGGGGAATTACTCGCTCACGTTGATCGATAGCTTATCGACGCTGGCCATCCTCTCGTCGAGTCCGGATAGCGGCCCCAAGGCCTGGAGATATTTTCAGGACGGAGTCGCGGACCTTGTCCGGTTGTATGGTGATGGCACTAATGGGCCCGGGGGCCGTGGTGAGCGTGCGCGTGGGTTTGATTTGGATAGTAAGGTGCAGGTGTTTGAGACAGTGATTCGGGGGTTGGGTACGGTTGGCTTTTTTTTTTTTCGATGTTCTATGGGCAATTTGCTGATGGAGAGTTAAATGGCAGGTGGCTTGCTCAGTGCCCATCTCTTTGCCGTGGGCGATTTACCGGTCCGAGGTTACTCGCCGCCGGAGGAAGAGCGGGAGTTTGCAGCGGCTTGGAATAAGAGCGGATTCCCCCCCGATCGCCATGGGATTGTATGGCCCAACGGTCTGGTATATGACGGGCAGCTCCTGCGCCTTGCAAAGGACTTGGGCGATCGTCTGCTCCCGGTCTTCTATACTGAGACTGGGATCCCGTATCCCCGGGTCAATCTTCGTTATGGGATACCTTTCTACAAAAATTCTCCGCTGAATGCCTGGCGGACCGAGAAGGATGATAGTAGAGCTAGCCGGCATGCGAATCCGGTGCAGCCAGAGGTGGAGGATGAAGCCACCGACACCAGCAGCGCGGGCGCTGGCAGCCTGGTGCTCGAGTTCACGACCCTGAGTAGACTGACCGGGGACGGCCGGTACGAAGAGCATGCCAAGCGAGCATTCTGGGCGGTTTGGAACAGGCGCAGCGACGTTGGCCTGTTGGCGACTACCATTGATGTGGAGTCTGGGAAATGGTTGACACCGTACACATGGGTGAGCTTTTTCTTTGTCTCTAGCGATTCTGTCGAAGTAGAACTGACCAGATACAGATTGGCGCAGGGATCGATAGCTTTTTTGAATACGCATTCAAGTCATATATACTCCTGTCTGTCGGGCAACGGCCGCCCTTCAATTCCCAAAGTCCATACAGCGTGTTGGATAATTTTTACGTCCCGCTCGACGAGGTGCTTCATTCGCCCGATGCGTTCCTCCGCGCCTGGCAGGAAGCCAAAGCCTCGATCAAGCGGCATCTCTACCGCGGTAAAGGGTATCAATATCCCCATTTTATTCAAGGCGACTTCAGGACCGGCGCGACGAGAGCGTTTTGGATCGATAGCCTGAGCGCCTTTTACCCGGGTCTACTCACACTCTCCGGGGATGTCGAGGACGCGATCGAGGTTCACCTGCTGGCTACGGCCCTCTGGACCCGGTTCTCGGCGATGCCAGAACGATGGAACGTGGTGACAGGGAGCGTGGACAATGACATGAGCTGGTGGAGCGGTCGTCCTGAGTTTGTCGAGTCTACGTATTACCTGTACCGCGCCACTAAGGACCCCTGGTATCTCCACGTGGGTGAGATGGTGTCCCGGGACATCAAGCGG
The DNA here is from genome assembly GCF_041956635.1 of Thermomyces lanuginosus. Classification (NCBI taxonomy): domain Eukaryota; kingdom Fungi; phylum Ascomycota; class Eurotiomycetes; order Eurotiales; family Trichocomaceae; genus Thermomyces; species Thermomyces lanuginosus. The sequence goes on along the minus strand of NW_027192374.1, from coordinate 679,586 downwards.
CGGTGCTGGACACGCTGCGGCTGGGCGGGACTAGAGGATGTCCGCAGCGGCAAACTGAGCGATCGCATGGAGAGCTTCTTTCTGGGTGAGACCGCCAAGTACTTATTTCTCCTGTTTGATTCCGAGCATCCGCTCAATCACCTCGATGCCCCCTTTGTGTTCAGCACGGAGGGCCACCCGCTAGTGCTTCCCAAGGGGAAGAAGGGCAGTGCCCTTCCAAAGGCCAAGACATCCGTCACCGGGGCCTGTGAAGTAGCACCCAGTCCTCCGCCGCTGACCCTGTCGTCGACCGCAGCACGCTCGGATATTTTCCATGCATCCTCGCTGGCGCGATTGCACTTGATGCCCCGTCGCGACAAGCCAGAGGGGCCACTTATGGATTATGGGCCCGACCATCCGAGCATGACGCTTTCGGATCTGGTGTCACCGACAAACGACACCTATTACCCGTGGACGCTGCCGCCTGAGCGGGTGCCGTTCAACGCAACCAGCTCGCCGATGACCGTCCGCCCAACGCTGGATATACAATTTCCGAACTTTCCGGGCATCGTCCTCGGGCCGTCGTCCATCGAGCGTGTGCAAGACGGTGTCTTGCTCAAGGCCATTGGCGGTCTCAGGTTGGGACTTGTTCAGGATGTGCCGCTCTTTGACGGCTCAAGCTACTTTGACGGGTACCGCGTCCAGACAGTTGGCAATATCCCACTGGGCAAGGACGAAAAGGTATATATCTCGCGGCAGCTGATGGCTAACGTACTGGATCCGAACGATGTCAACTTTGCACGCATCGCAGACAGCGTGTTGCTGAACGTTGTCATCGATGTGGACCCGGCGCGGTTCAAGCAGCGTGGCCAGAATGAGAGTGTCTCCACAGAGTCAATTCGTGGGCATCGCACGGCCATCATTCAGGACGATGTCCCCTCTGACAAGCCAGACGTGGTAGGCGGTTCTGGCGTGCGGACCACACTATCCTCGCTCATGGACCAAGCAACTGGCATCATGCAGGACGACCGCACAGAACCACCATCCGAAACCACCGCTACCACTTCCGCCACGCAAAAACACCGATCGCAAGCTGCGAAACGGCCCGCGCGCATGACACTCCCAGCGATCATGTCGACGGGCCCCGGTGCAGCACCACTCCCTGTTGTGGCCGAGGCGCGCGTTTTCGCGGCGAACGGATCGCCATCCACAGACCCGCTGAGCTGGTCCCACATCTACCTCACTGATCAGCTCTGTGACCACTCACTACCGCCGGACGTACCGCTGCACTACGAGGTGCTAGTCGTCAAGCGCGGTGGATGCAGCTTCTCGACCAAGCTTCGCAACATTCCCTCCCTGGCGCCGCCCGCGTCGGGGACAGGGACCTCGTATCGAAGCAAACTACAGCTCGTCATCGTAGTCTCGTCGGACGAACCCGGGCCCCCCTCCAATGACGGTGGTAGCGTTAAACGGCAGCCATTCATTTCAACGGCGCCCCACGGCTCCCCGTTATACCCAGCCGCCGCACTCGCCGCGGAGCCGTTCCTCGTGCAGCCGCATCTGGACGAGCCACAGTCGCAGCCGCAGCACGCGCAGAACGGTGGTGGCAGGCACAGGCCCGTCAGTATGGTAATGGTGGGGGGCGGGGAGGAAACATACGCCCTGCTGAGGAGTGCGTCGGGCATTGGGTTGCAGCGGCGGTATGTAATGGTGTCGCAGGGAGTGCCGATTATGAATCTTTGTGTTATTTAATACGTAGATTGGATTGGACTGGATTGGATGGGTTGGGGGTGCGTACATGGGTATCTTGAGTATAGAGGCATTAAGTAATAGCCATTAGATTGTATATATATATTTGGGCTGGCAATGCGAGTCTTTCGCATTACGCTACCTATCAATGAATAGGAGTCTGAACGCTCAGCTGTGCTGAAACGACATGGGCATGGATTTCGTAGGCGAGTCTTTACCGCTCTGGCCTTCGACATGAACCGGTTCTTCTGGTAGCCACCGATCCGCTCTCTTCGTGTGGTACCTTCCCAACATTCCCATGTTCCAACTGCCAAAAGTCCAGCAAATGACTGTCACCACCTACTAGTATACAGTTCATAGTCAAGTAATGCACCTCATGATGCCCATAGGATGACAATGGCGAACCTCAGACTTTATCTGAGATTTTTGATGTAAGTTATTGTATTGAGAGCTCCCTGGTATTTTATTAGTCCGTAAATTTTTCTTCAAACTTCCAATCAAGGAGATCCGTGATGATCCGAGATCACGCATCAAGGCCAATTCTCCTATCTTGATGCCCTTTTCTTCTGCTTTTCGCCACGCATCCGCAGGAGATTGTCAAGCTCGTTGGCGCTAGCGCGCGTCAGAGGATGCTCAGAACCCAGCACCCTTTCCAAGGCCGTTACGGACCGCCGATACATAATCTCTGCCTCGTCAAGCCTCCCCTGGTTTTGAAGAACTCTACCAAGGCCGTTGACGCTGTAGAGCGTGTCTGGATGCTTCGGGCCCAGTACCTTCTCTAGAATCTCTAGGGCACGCCGATGCATTGCCTCTGCCTCCTCAAATTTGCCTTGCCGTTGAAGAACAATTCCAAGATTGTTGACGCTGCGGAGCGTGTTTGGGTGCTCAGGACCTTGCACCTTTTATTGAATCTCTAGGGCACGTCGATGCATTGCTTCTGCCTCCTCAAGCTTGTCTTGCTGTTGAAGAACTATTTCAAGATTGTTGACGCTGCAGAGCGTCTCTGGATGCTTCGGGCCCAGTACCTTCTCTCGAATCTCTAGGGCACGCCGATGCGTTGCCTCTGCCTCCTCAAGCTTGTCTTGCTGTTGAAGAAGTAGTCCAAGATTGTTGACGCAGTGGAGCGTGTTTGGATGCTCAGGACCCAGCACCTTTTCTTGAATCTTTAGGGCACGTCGATGCATTACCTCTGCCTCCTCAAGCTTGTCTTGCTGTTGGAGAGCTATTCCAAGACGGTTGGCGCTGTAGAGCGTGTTTAAATGCTCGGGACCTAGCACCTTTTCTTGAATCTCTAGGGCACGTCGATGCATTGCCTCAGCCTCTCGATATTGCCCGAGGCTACCAAAACTGGCGCCTACATTTTCTGATAGCTTGACTTCGGCCAGTTCATCTTGCGTTGTCTTGACCGCAAGGACATACTGTGTATGTGGAAGATATCTCATCCATATACCTCTGTTTTCATGCTCAGGAAACGGATAGACTTCTGCAAGCTGCCGTATTATTTTTGTAACCCAGTCATTCATGTCTCCTTTTTCTGCCACCCAGTTCAACGTCGCAAGTTGGACCAGCCGGTGCATATCATATGAGTCTGGTTCTTCCCGTTCTGTAATAAACGCGTACGCTTTGAGAGTTCCCAGTGCTTCCTCCATTTTGATCGGTTCTGCCGGAGGAAGTAGGGACCGTGGGATGTCTTTCTGGCCCAGAAACGACATGAATTTCAGATAATCAGCAGCCAATGGGTCATGTTCCTCAATTTGATGAAATGAGATCAGCCACGTGGTGGTAATGGAGTTCTTAGCTTCTTTGTATCGGAGTCGATCGTCAAAGTCTCTGCTGAGCAATTCAATCATATTCTTGTCGCTTGACTGGCACAGATCCAGGTACCTTGTCGTCGTTATCTGTTTCTTGGCCATGTATGCAGATGCCTGCCTTATGGCCAGAGGCAAATGGGCCAGAACATCGAGCAGCTTTGTCGTGCCCTCCATGTCGCGTACCTGAGACTCGCTCAGATATTTGCGCAAGAGACTGAGTGATTCATCTTCGCGCATTTCGCCGACAGTGAGAACATTTGCATTGGGGATATCAAGTCTGCTTACGATCTCGTAATTTCGTGTCGTGAATAGGATGGAGCCGTTTCGGTTGGATGGGAGATAGTTGACGAGACCCGTGCCGTCATCAAAGAGAAGATCTGTGTCGTCAGCATTGTCAATGATCAAGAGCTAGCTACCGGCATAGACACTCAGAGCTGTCTTCACGAGTGTCTTGACGTCTGCATTGTTCATATGGATCGCGTCAATCTTCAACAGTTGGCCAATTTTCATGTAGGCGTTCTCGAAACTTGTCGCATTGACAGCTGGAACCCAAAAGACGGAGCAGTCCGGATGCTTGTCACGGATCTGAAAGGCAACTTCGAGCGCCACTTGTGTCTTTCCAACGCCACCGAGTCCGACGACTGCAGTCCGTTGGCAGATATCCGCTTCTACGGTCGGGGGGATCAACGCGAGAAGCCGATCTAAGATTGATTCGCGGCCGACGAAGCTCTTATTTCTCTCAAATGGCACCGCGAAGTGAACTGACTCTATAAGTGCAAGAAACTTATCAGCACAGAAACGAGGTAATAAGTGTTTTTACCAGAAGAGAAGTACGAACCCATTTGCCTCTCCGCCGGAGACGAGACATTGGTCCATAACGAGTCTATTCTCTTACCAGGCAGATCTCGGCCAACGAAATGTCGAACAAATCTGTCGATAAGCGTTTCATTCTCGGCCAGGTAGTTTCGAGTATGTGCGGAGATCTCGCTATGTTTCTCCCAGTCTGACAAAGTGACATCTTGGAGCCCCCGATCCACGTTGAAGCGGTAGTACTGGCCATCATCGCCGAAACGATTACTCAAATTTGCTGCCACCTTTTGTGACGAAGTTGCCATTTTCTTCAGCGCTTTAGTGATAGCGGATATGTTGTCTTTGATCGTGATGACATCTCCGAGGCCGGTGCCAATGCTGAGGATGCGCATTTGGCTACGTTCTGGAAATTGCCGCCGGCCCTCATCAATCAGAACCTCGCACGGGTTGTTATACCCGAAGCCGGCATCGATGAACTCGATCTCATCGCGGCCGATCCTGATGGGCTTGAAGAAGGTCGTTGCCGCTGTTGTCGCGCGCGCAACCTCCCAAACCTTGCAGGTCGCGAAAATAGCTGATGTATCGTATGTCTTGAAAAGAGTCGGCAGCGTGTCAATATTGCTCTTTGTAATTGCCAAAACTACCCTATGATGGATGGATGAGCCCGAACTTCTTTACACCGCATCCATTGACTTATAACATACGTCTTCGTGCAGGTTGGGTCTCGGAAGAGCATCTCACTATGAGGGCACGATTCCTCACATGATTGTCCTTGACGCTGTCGAGATCTGCATTCCGCTTCTGGGCAATATTTCCTGACTGCCTGTTTGATAGCGTTCTCGAGGGCCTTAGCAGAAAAAACAGACATCTGCCTGGGAAGAAGCGAGGTCGGTTTCTTGATGAAGGCCTGCTGGGCGACGTTTCGATATGCTTGTATACATTCATCGATAGTCAGCCCCAGCCTCCCAAGCATTATCGCAATAATTCTGTGTTTATTCGATACTCTGTTAGTCAGGTTAACCAAGCAGATACCTGGAACTGATAGCGGTACCCGCCTGTACTTGTCCCCCCGATCAAATCAAAGTAGTCACATGGTCGCGGGGCATTTTCGAGGCCGTTTCTATCCCGTATTTTCTCCATGATACGCTCCAGAATGAGGAGGCTTGAAATACCTCGAATGCCGCCCCCGTCTCGACTTGAGTCAGTAAAAGTCAAGAGGCGTGGAGGCCGTGAACAAAGGCACCATACCGAGAGACAGAAGCTTCAACGGCTCTTGTGAAGACATCTTTTTTTTAGAAAATAAATATCATCGTTCTCAAATAACAGTATGATGCTGAGGAATTCAGTGAGAGCTTCAAACAAAAACACAAGGCGGGGACATCTTGAACTCCAGGGCTGACAATTTCTAGGTCATACTAAGGTAGACCGTCTGCCCAATCAATTTTCAACTCTACTTGCAGTCATAGGCTGTCCGCATAAGCCGTCTCCTGAGCTGCAATCGGTTGGACATCTCTGAGTCATATCGGCGTCTCGCAGAGCTGAGTGCGATCGTTTGTGAACTTTGGATTAGTAGGTAGTGATAAAAGCCATCTCACTTCCCCTCGTTGTGTAAAGGCTCTCTGAAGGATCAGGTGAACATTGCTGAAATGCACCTAGTAGGTACCAAGTGCCTTCTATGATAGGTGCGGAATGAAATCCAGGAGAGGGTGTTTCGCCTCGCCATTGTGGTTATCCCGTACGCTGTTTGTATCTCGTGTGAACGGAACAGAGTATACAGAAGAGCAAGAGACTTCCCAGGCACCTCATTACAGTATTAACTTCTCAGGTACCTCGCGCTAGCCCTAAAACCAGGCTGAATCCGGCAATTACTTAGGGCAATGGCCCAAACGTCTTGTATGAGCTGCTTTGAGCCAATCATGTTGAGCGCTGGGAACGCCTTGGCTTGGCAAAGGACAAGTTACTGTATTTGTGAGGCTATGTCGCTGGGCGCAGTGACTTCAATGTTTACCTACGCGGTTAAATACGAAAACAGAGTCATGCTCATGACGTAGCGAGAATGATTCTCGATATATAATAAACCCAAAGCAGCATTGAACTTAACAGATATCTAATCAAAACGCCCCGCCATGTCTAAAGACGAACCGCCGCCATACGACTCGTCCGAGCAAAGAACGCCGCACCACCCATGGCGCGAAACCGTCCCCGACACCGACGACAACCCGCCTCCGCCGGTTCTGGGCCGCCTAACGTCCGAAGTGAGCAATGCTTCAGCGGCCGACTCCGACCGTGCGCTCGAGTACTGCAACAAGAACCCGCTCTGGCCGCCGATCAACCCGCCGGACGACACGTACGCCTCCGTGGCTACCGCATTCAACCACGGGCTCTGGGCGGCGCCTGAGTTCCGCGGACGGCTACATCCGCGGCCCGGCCGGCGGTGGGAGGTCCGGAGCGAGCCGTCCTGCGGGGATTGTCTGCTGGCCACGTGCCTACCTATGTACTTTGCGCACCGGGACTCTCCTGGTGTGACGGGGAGGCCCAGGACTATTTACTTTGAGGTGACGATTAAGCGGATCTTGCCACCACCATCATCCCACCGGCCGGGACGTGGCGGCGGTGACGATGCCAGTGGCCTGTCGCTCGGATACCTTGCCCTACCGTATCCAACGTGGCGGTCTCCGGGCTGGGAGCGCGGCAGTCTCGGCGTGTTTTCGGACGACGGTGCCCGGTTCGTCAATGACCGCTGGGGCGGCAAGGCGTTTACCGAACCGTTCCGTGAAGGGGAGACAGTCGGCCTGGGCATGCGGTTCAACCTGCCCATCGTCGAGGACCAAACCAAGAACGGACAGCAGAATAGAAGAAATTCGCCGCTTCTGCCAGTGTCCGTCCATGTATTCTTCACGCGAAACGGTCGCGAAGTCGGTGGCTGGGATGTGCACGAGGAACGAGACAAGGACGAGGGCGACATCGTGGGCCTCGAGGGGAATTTCGATCTGTACGGTGCGATTGGGGTGTTTGGGGGAGTCGAGTTCGAGGCCTGTTTTGCGCCGGACGGTTGGTTGTGGAGGGAGCAATCTGGGAACTAAAGTGACACAATAATTAGATAGACCGTTGTCGTGTTGAACTTGTTGGGACGCTGTTCATGGGTCTGTGACAAGGGACCCCGGACAGCCGACAAGCCCTACGAACCCAATCCGTCGTCATGCAGATGCACGACATTTAGGATGCCGGCATGAGCAAGGCTATTGGCAGGCTTATCTTTCCGCGGAGGTGGCTAGTTGCGTTAGCTTGGCGGTAGGTACAGGATGGAAGGCTTGTCCATCCCTGCCGCTGCTAACGTGGGATGCAATGCAAGACAAATGAAGCTAAATACTCCGAATAGTTATTTTTTTTTCTTTTTATTCTACCATTCGGCGGGAAAAGCAAATAAACTAGCATGAGGGTTTGCTGTGTCCTGTCTGCACGTTTCACGCTTAAACTTGTACCAGTCTATCACATCTCGCATTAGCGCTCGGGGGGAAAATTCAAGTGCAGCTCCGTTGGAGACGTCAATGCAAAATTAGGAGAGAGGGTCTAGACTTGACGTGTTCCTTTTAGTGTTTTACTCCGTCGAGAACGGTGCAGCTCTGATGCAGGAGGATCTGGATCTGGACGTTTCCTTGGCGATGAGGGAGAGCTTCATGTGTGGTCGGCTATTTCAAGGACATTATCGCACTTGCATTGGTTTCTGGCACATTGCATTTAGGCTGATCCGTTCGGCGAATTACAATCAGAGACTACTCAGTTGTGACAAGAGTTAGAAAGTTAGCTAATGTTGTTCAGTTCATACGAGATTACGAGGAGTTTTATCATTTTTGAGAGGAAGACAGGAGTCCTCGAATACCATGCACTGTGATGACTCGAATGGATTGCATGTCTTTTGTACACGCAATCGGCTCTCTCCAATGCCTAGAACAATCCGCAGCTAATCAACTTCCACAGAGAAAAAAAAGCCCCATTGTTTCATTCAAAACTTGGAGGATCACTGGGTCAGAGATAATGGATACCGATTACCGCATTTGGTAAACTATCAACCGTTCTCCCTTCTTTGGGCGACCTGCATTGATCTCCGCTGTTTTGTGCGAACCATCAATTAGGAGTCGTCGGCAATCAACCCTACGTAAATTAATTTTGCCTTCCTCGAGGCTTAACCTAGGTTAAAGGTTCGTTTCGGCCGGTACCGTGCCTGATTCGGTGAAAATCTCGAGAGTTCGAAAAGGAGATGTTCGCAAGTGGTATTTCGGTTACAGCAGGAAAGGGATTGATTCCTGAATTTCCTGGCGGCAACAGTGGAGCCTGCTGGGGCCGCGATTCGGGAAGACCCGTGTGTGGAGGAGGAATTTTCCGTGCGCACCGGGGTGCTTGCACAACACAGAGAGATTTGGAATACTAACGCTCTTCCAGGGAAGTTCTCTGACTGAACGAGGCCGCCGACAGTTACTAATTTTTGCACGAGTGTTGCTTTCGAAAATTTGAGCTGTGAAATTAAGGATTGATTAAATGAAAGCGTCGCTCCTCGATCGTGCTGCAACTCCGGGAATCGGCAGTCACTCCGATCCTGTTGCCCTTTTGGACGCGATGTGGACCCAGTGGACCACACGGCATTAGCCCTGCATGTCATGACCACGGTGGATTCCGCACTTTGCTCAAAACAGAAATCGAACTAACCGGTTTCAACCACGGCCGCTTCTCGGCGACTTCAGGGTCTCTTAGCAAAGGCCCCTATCGCGGGTGGAGTTTTGTCAAGCATTTCTGCTGCAAGCTGCAAGCTGCAATGCAGCAAGCACGATTTTTCACTTACGAAAAAACAACCAGCGTCCAGAGAAAGTCGTCGACTTTTCGGCTGGTGCCCGTCGAATGCCGGTTCGTCGAAAAAAATTTTTTTTTTTCCTGTTCTTGGATGGATTCACTCAATGAGATCAGCGTCTCTATTTGCTCCTCCCTGCGCATGGGCCTCGAGTCACGCTCCGCCGATAAAATTCAGCCAAGAATGCTGGTCCAATGGTCGCGTGTCGAGTGTGTTTTCCTCCTGCACTTAAAATTTGCTGCTGGGGAACAGAGTCAACCGGGAACGTGACAACGGATCGGCTGTCGGCTGACTCGGCTCAACCCTGGTTGATTGCTTCAGTTCGAGCGCGAGTGTGGTCAGGGAGGGTCAGGGTTCTTTCGTTCTTGAAGAGAACCTCGTCGCTGCGAAATTACTCCGTTCTCCGAAAGTGGATACTGTAGCTCAGCGCACTAGCCATATCAAGTTAGCCGGTTGTGTGCTCTGCCGCTCAACTCCTAGGTTATCCTAGCGCGGCTGCGTGGACACCAGGGTTCAGAGCTGACTAAGCATCGTGGGAAGGTCCAGTGGTTTTCCGCGTGGGATGGGTGTGCATTTTGGCGACCGGCCGGTTTGGAGCTGGATGCATTGTAGAAATCAGGGAAGGACGCTTTCTCAGTAACTCGGCGGAAAGGGTCTCTGAAACCGCGTCCGATCACGCAAGCCGTACGTCTTTGTTGGACAAGTAAGCGGCCGCTGTCGTCCACCAGTCAGTGGAGCAGTGGACAATTGATCGACCACATCGCCGCAACGTCGAGAGCCCTGAGTGGGTGGAGGAGGAGCAAGAAGCTCTCCTCCTCAATGCTAATCAATGTAAGCTGGCGTAGCAGCAATCGCAGAGGCCAGCCCGTTCTGAGTGACACACAGGAAGCTCGGTCCCATGTCACCCCATCTCCACGCGCCCCTCCAAATTAGCCTAGCTGCTCCTGATCCTAGCGAGCCAACGAAACAACGAAACCTGGACCCTGTTGCAAGCCCATCGAGATCCAGACCCCGGCGGCAGTGGAAAAAGAAAAATATGATATTAACTACTATAGAAAGTTGAATAAAGAAAGAAAATTGAAAATACAGGAAATAAATATGGCAGGCAGCTCTCGGCTGGCCCATTCAAAAATGCCAGCAGCTTCATTCCGTCCTTGTTCGACTTCATTGTTCCTCTCTTTAAGGACGGTTGCATCATTTTGGTGGTTCAGTGGTTGCTGTGTCACTCGTTGAGCAATTGCTCTGTGTCGGGTTGTTCCCGTGGATTTCTCGACATGGGAATTGGGTGTTGAACCAAACATCAAGCACTGGGAAGCTTTTACGGTACTGGATGTCTCTCGTTTGGCTGGCACTGGACCGACAGATCATCATCCCTGGAACGTGAAGATCAAGACCGATCAGTTCAACGCGCAACCATGGGGATCAACTACATGACCAGTTTTATCGCTCTTTTGTAAGTTTCCGGCCGGGACAAAGAGAGCAATCGCCTGCTGACAGGAATTCGAGTCTCTACCGCTACGTGCGCCTGGTGGTCAACTTGGTGGCTTTCTGGACCTTCAAGCCAATTCCAATCCCGGAGGAGCCGCGGTTGACTAGCAAGGATGTGACTGTCATCATTCCCACCCTCGAGGGCTGTGGTGAGGAGCTGGAGGAAACCATCCGCACTATCCTGGCCAACAAGCCCTACGAGCTGCTGTTGGTGACCATTGATGCCAACCGAAAAAAGGCAGAGAACATGCTCAGCACGATTCCGGCCGCCGCTTCAAAGGTGCGCCTGTTCTCTGTGGCCCACCCGAACAAGCGCCGCCAGATGACCCGCGCCATCCCGGAGGTCAAGACGGCTATCACTATCCTGGCCGATGACGATGTCAGCTGGCCGCGCACCGCGCTGCCGTGGATCCTTGCACCTTTTGATACGGACGAGCGTTTCGGCGGCGTTGTGACCTGCCAGCGTCTACGGCGCCAGGAGAACCCAACGTTCTCCGAGCGCATTTGGGGCTTCCTTGGCGCACTGTACCTCGAACGCAGAAACTTTGACTGTGCAGCCACCACCCACGTCGACGGCGGCATCGCCTGCATGTCGGGCCGGACCGTCGCCTATCGCACCAAAATCCTCCAGGATCCTGCATTTACCCACGCCTTCACCAATGAAGGGTGGTGGTTCGGCAAGTACCAGCTCAATGCGGACGATGACAACTTCATCACCCGCTGGATGGTGTCGCACGGCTGGGAAACCTACATGCAGTACCATCCAGAGGTCGAAATCAAGACTACGCTGTCCAACAACGCAAACTTTCTCAAGCAATGCATCCGGTGGTCCCGGAGCAATTGGCGCAGCAATTTGACCAGCATGTTTGTGGAGCGACATATTTGGACGTAAGTACTTTCTCATGATCCCTGCCAGTTTTTCCCATTCATTTCCTCTTTGGGCTTTTATTTTATTCGATCCGCCTGGCTTCAGCGGCTTGATGTGTTTGATTTGGTCGGATACGGGCGCATAGGAACCCCACCCCTGATTACCCGTTGTTTCTAGATGCAGCTGGTGGCGTGGATGGATGGATTCCGTCCGCTCTAGTGTTCGATCGTTGCGTTGTTCGGAGTGGAGACCGGTTTGAAAGCTTAGAAGTTAGGGCGGCAGCTAACTCAAGGGTCTACTCTAGGCGTCAACCCTACAGCACCTATGCGGTGCATCTCACGACCCTGTCGCCGCCGGCGCTCCTCGGCGATCTGGCCCTTATCTACCTCTGCAACAAGGCCACGGAGAATTGGGATCCGGATTCGCATCGGTTGGCCATGCGAGCGCTCTTCACTTGGATGTTCATTTCCAAATTCATCAAGCTCCTTGGTCATTACATCCGTTATCCGATCGATATCCTACTCCTTCCGGTCTCCATCCTATTCGGCTATTTCCATGGCGCCATTAAGATGTATGCTGCAATCACACTCAATGTGGTAAGTCTACCCCCTTTTTGGCTTTTCTTTTCGTTTCATTGGGCGACGAGCGAAACCCCCGGCGGAGTTTGGAGTTTGTTTTTTTTTTTTTTAAAGTTCCGTGCGACTGCCTTACCAGTTCGGTCTAGCTCTGTTTTGTTTTGAATCCTTGTGCCTTTGTGCATCCCCTGTCCCCTTCAGCCCTCGCTTGTTGTTGTCCAGTCCGCGCGCACCAAGCTCAAGAGTTTGTTTCCGTTACGCGGATCTGCGCTCGATCGGCAGTAGGGCGTGCAGCCGCTGCCGCGCAGGATTCCGATCTGGGCTGCAGGATGCATATCGTTTCTAGATTCTTTTTTTTCTTTTTTTTTTTTTTCTTTGACTTCATTTGCTTCGACCATTTCTCATAATGGATATTACTCGAGCTAACTCAATTGTAAACAGACTACCTGGGGTAGCCGTGCAGGCGCGGACACGTACGACTCAGAGCGTATGCGCAAACGCTCCGATATCCCGGAAAAAGAGAAGCTACTGTTCAATCCTGAGCGACTGTGATTTCGATGCGATTAAGGTTGTGGCACGATGATCAATTGCCAGGCTCAGCCTCCGTAAGTACGGAGTAATTGCTTTTTTCCGATGATCGCAATGCTCCGAGGTTATTACAGTCTTGGCTGGTCTGGATGCCATGTGAGTTTTTTCTTGTCTCATCTCTTGAAACATTCACAGCGACGGCACGGTATGGCCCTGTGCCGTTTCGAGACGCATTTTTTGCGATGGTGAGCTGGGCCGACCGTTACGTTTTCCTTTCAAGGTCAATTTGCAGGCTGCAGTTTGACCAATTGTTTTGTTCATTCTGTTTCCTGCCCTGTTTTTCTCTAATGATTTTCGTTTGCGCTCCTAATATTTCTCGGCTGGGAAAGACGGTAGTGCGCGACACGGCATGGGACTGAACCCCTGCTTGCTTATGCTTGTTTTGTCGATGTGGTGTGAGCACGCGGGCATGGCTTCATGCCACATGATACCATTGCGGAAAAAAAAGGTATGGTCCAGAGTTATCGACTGCGTCTAGACTGGGCGTGTGACTGGGAGGTTTTCTGTTTTGAGTTGCTGAAACGCTGGGGTTCAAAAAAACCTAAAAACTGGACGGGACTGATGGTTGCGATGGTGACGAAAATGGGAAAAGGGATGAGCTGGCCAGGATAGATAAAGTTGATAATGTCTAGTTTGAAAAATAGGTAATGAGAAGACGTGTCTGTCAAGTGGCAATTTCAGCTCGATATTAAGATTCCTCCTCGCAGGGCTGCAGCCCTGCGGCTGGAGGGAGCTTTCCGCGGCTCGCGCGGAGCGCACGTGCAGCACGTCTTAGTAATGGCCAACTGGTCAAATATCATAATCGAACACGTGACAAACTCCTGCACTAACCCAAATCAGGTCTAGATTCGTTCATTACTAAAGAGGAAGGCGGTGGCTATTCTGCTCCATCATCGCGCCTCCATCGACTTGGAGAAGTAAAAGGAACTGTACCGATTTGTTCATGTGAAATTTGAATCGATCGTTCCGTTCAGAAAGAGGTTTTTTTTTTTTTTTTTTCCAGAGCAAGAACTGACCTTCTCGTCGCTATCTTATCATGCGCACAATCCCTCGAATATTCTCAGCACGACTTCAAGTTCTTAACGCACCCGCCCGCCGAGCCACCACCAGGCTACAACCGGCATGTTCCCTCCCTTGCCCGCGGTCGTTCCATAGCTCATCGATACGATGGGCGATCGCCCATCCCATCACAGCACACGGCCCGCCGCCCAAAGCGCCCAGGCCAGCTCCGGAGTTCGCTGAGGAGCAGCAGCGGCAGCAGCAACAAGCAGCAATCGAAGCGGCGGAGCCGGAGAAGCCGAGTACACCAGCAACAACATCGGCTTCAAAGGTCAGATCAGTGCTGAGGAGACGATTTTGGAAGGATGTACATGTTCGCGAGACTCCAGGTTGGTTCTACCTGGCATGGTCATTTGCAGCTTGGAAGAACAACTACTAAGTTGGACTAGAGGGCTACCAGGTCCTTCTCGATACCCGACCCATCCGCAGCCCGACCAAGGCAGTCCTAACGATTCCGTCGACAAAACAGCATCTAGCAGAAGCCTTGGCACTCGAGTGGGATCTTCTCGCCTCGGCACAGCAAGCGCTCAAGCAGCATCTGATCCCTCTGACGTCGTTGGTCTCCCGCGCCAATGATATCCTCCGCGAGGATGCCAACGGGCGAGACGATATCCGACAGGAGATTCTCAACAAGGCCCTCCGCTATTTCGAGACCGACACGCTCCTCTGCTGGGTGCCAGAGAAGCAGCATCTAGAGCCGGAAGATGGCGAGGGTCTCCGCAGCGCCCAAATGCGAACCGCCCAGCAAATCATTGGCTATCTCCACCAGCACCTCTGGCCGGGCATTGAGATCCGCCCCGTACTTGACGAGAACAGCATTTTGCCCGCCTCCCAGCCGGAAGCCACTGTCGACATAATCCGAAACTGGATCCTAGGTCTGTCCGCGTACGATCTGGCAGGGCTGGAGCGTGCCATCATTGCAAGCAAGAGCCTGCTCATCGCTGTGCGATTGGTCGTCGAGTGGAGTGAGAACTTCCCCGATTTGCCGCGCTCAGAGTCGGCGCGGTTTGGCGTCGAGGAGGCAGCCCGGGCGTCGAGCCTAGAGGTTACATATCAGACGGCGGAGTGGGGGGAGGTCGAGGACACGCACGACGTGGATAAGGAGGATCTAAAGCGGCAGCTGGGTAGTGTGGTGTTGTTGGTGAGCGGGAAATGAGGGCTGTGTAGATTTCTTGTACCAATAGCGGCATCTACAGAGCATTTTTTTTTTGTAATTAGCATATTAGCCTCATGGTCAACGATGCATGCATGCATGAAACAGGTTTAACTATTTTCTAAACTTTGCTTTTTCTGCGGTTCACCCATGAGCAATTCTGCGATTGACTTTTATCACTTCCACACACAGTCGGCAAAAGCCACTTCCATCAATACTCAGCATATTCTTACTCTTCATTCGTTCTTGATCCGAGCTCGATCTCTAGACTTTTGAGTTTTTGGAGGCTTAGACCATCGCGTCGTCGTGCAACTGGTTGAATTAGGAGCAACGCGGTCGGGGCCCCAACGTTGTTCTCAAGTCTCAGTTTCTCTCCACGCCCAAACCGCCTCCTGGAACGTGGAGTTGAACCCTGGCCTTCCCAATCGGCACCTCAAGCTGCCTGAATCGAACCTCCTGGTCATGGTGCTGCCATAACGGAAACTAGTGCCACTGGGGCAGGATAACGGATATCCACAGTTCATCCCGCGCGAAATGACCGAACGGAGTCACGGGTGCGTAGTACTTAACAGCGCGAACTTTCGAACATTCCACGTCAGCACAAAGAAGAATCTGATTCTGACCCGGCGGATTTTTTAAAAACAGTCACAAACGCTCCAAAAGTTCCCTCGCTCTGTCCATCCTTCATCGGGACAAATCGTCGTCCAAGTCGGATGACCGCGAGGACGAATCACCCACCTCTCCCACCGCCTCGTCGTCGAGCCAGCAACAACAACAGCAACCGCACCAACGGTCCTTTTCGATAACTCGGAATTCTCTGCGCCGTAAGCAGAATCAGGACATGGCCGCCGATTCTCCGACCACGTCGGACCCGAAGCTCGACACGATGTCGTCGAACAGTTCGAATCCGAACCCTAGTCCCAGCGGCGAGAAGGCTGCGTCTCCCCCGGACGAAGCAGCAGCTCCTAGCAGCCAGATCTCGTTGGAACAGTCGGTCAAGACCTTCAAACTGTTTGAAATCTTGCGTAGTGGTGACACCACTGCCATCTCCAAGGCCATCAAAGAAGCCAAGGAGCAGCAGAACGGCGGCATAGCCTCGCCCGGCGGCACGACAGTGCTACACCTGGCCGTTCAGTGCGCCGAGCCGCAGGTGATCGAGTATGTGCTGTCGAGCGGCGATAGCATCGACGTCAATGCGCGGGACCGCGACGGCAACACGCCGCTGCATCTCGCGGCTCAGCTAGGCCGTGATGCCGTCGTCCGTGCCCTGCTGGAACGTCCCGAAATCGATGACTCGATCGCCAACTACCGCGGCCAGACCGCCTTGGACCTCGCACGCACTCCAGAGATCTTCCAGCAGCTACAGCTCGCGCGGTCGCTGTTTATTGATGCCAAGACGAAGGAGATCCAGGATTTGATTGCCCGCGGCGAGTACGAAAAGCTCGAGAAGGTGCTGGAGGAGCCGCGGGTCGAGGGTACGCTGGACGTCAACAGCCTGGAGTTGGTTACCGATCCGCAAACCATCCAGACCGGGGGTACGCTGCTCCACGAGGGCGCCCGCAAAAAGGATACGAAGCTCATCCAGATCCTGCTGTTGCATGGCGCCGATCCGTTCCGTCGTGACAAGAAGGGCAAGCTACCGCAGGATGTGACCAAGGATGACAAGACGCGCGCGATTGTCAAGCGCTCGCCCGCCGCGGTCATCGCGCAGCGCGGGATCCAGGAGCGAGCGATCCTGGGCAACGCGGCGCCGGGCGGCGGGCCCCGCGGAGCCAGCATGGAAGTCACGCTGGGCGGCAAGGACGCTCGCGAGATGAAGGGCTACCTAAAGAAGTGGACTAACTACACCGGAGGCTTCAAGCTACGGTGGTTCGTGCTCGAGGATGGTGTCTTGAGCTACTACAAGCACCAGGACGATGCCGGTTCAGCCTGTCGTGGTGCCATCAGCATGCGCATCGCGAAGCTGCACATGGACCCGCAGGACAAGACGCGCTTCGAAATCCATGGCAAGTCGTCGGTCAAGTACCACCTCAAGGCCAACCACGTAGTCGAGGCTAAGCGCTGGTTCTGGGCCTTGAACAACGCCATCCAATGGGCTAAAGACGAAGCTAAGGAAGAAGAACGGCGACGTAACCGCGAAGCTGAGCTCTTGCGGCAGGCGAAGGCCGACCAGGAAGCCCAGGGTGGTCGTTTGTCCGAGGCCGCCAGCGAGGTGTCCAAGGTGCCGGCCACGACCCGGAGCAGCCTGGTCCCGCCAGCGGCGAAGTCGACTGTGAGCTTCTCCCGAGTCAGCACCCATACTTCCCGCACGGCGGCGGACACGACACCGGGTGAAGAAGAAGGCTCCGCTCATGGTTCCTATGATCTGAACGTGGCTCCTCATGATGTGAACCGGGTGACAAGCCAGGCGACGGCACCGGCTGAAGAGTACGATGACTACGGTGACTACGCGTCCAGCCACGAGGCGGCCCAGCCGGGTAACAAGGATGCCTTCGACATCACGGCGCAGTCCGCCAAGCTGCAGCTGGACCTCCTGGCCAACGTGTCGGCTTCACTGCAAGCTGAGAAGGCTAAGAACCCGGACCTGACCATCTCCGACCCGGTCGTGGACCGCGCGCTGGCGGCATACGATTCGGCTGTCAGCAGCCTGAACGGGCTTCTGGTGAACCTGCTCAAGATCTCGCGCGACCGTGATGCCTACTGGCAGTATCGCCTGGATAAGGAGGCTGACACGCGCAAGATGTGGGAAGAGAGCATGGCGCGCATTGTCCAGGAGCATGAGGAGTTGCAGCACCGCATCAGCGAGTCGGAGGACAAGCGCAAGCGGACCAAGAAGGCGCTCAAGGAGGTGCTCGAGAGCGCATCTGCATCGAATAGCCGGCCGTTGTCTCACGTGCAGGTTGCGGATGAACTCGAAAAGGTCGAGGGTGCGGAGCCGACCGAGGAGAACAAAGATGACGAGGCCGTGGCAGAAAAGCCCAGCGAGGCCGCTCCTGCTCCGGCTCCGGCTCCGGCTCCTGCTCGTACATCGAAACCGCAAAGCGTCGCGGAATACTGCGATTTGGCCGAGTCAGAGTCTGACGAGGATGAGTTCTACGATGCTGTGGAGGCGGGCGAGATCGCTGTCGAGGAACTGCCCGCGCCGGAGCCGTCGACGGCGGAGGAGCCAGCCGCGAACAACGCTGTCGACCTGCGGGCGGCTAAGCAGGCAGAGATTGAACCGTCGTTCCAAGGCTACGAAGACCCTCCGCGGGAGAGGTTGAAGTTGGACAAGGACGACCGACCAAAGATTTCTCTCTGGGTTGGTATCCTCGAAAATTACGGGTGTAATTGAATATGCTGACCGTCTCAGGGCATTCTGAAATCGATGATTGGCAAAGATATGACCAAGATGACTCTGCCAGTGTCCTTCAACGAGCCAACGTCATTGCTCCAGCGTGTGGCGGAGGATATGGAGTACTCAGACCTGCTAGACATTGCCGCCGACCGCAAAGACTCGCTCGAGCGGCTGCTCTACGTGGCGGCCTTTGCCATCAGCGAGTATGCGTCGACGGTCGGGCGAATTGCCAAGCCGTTCAACCCGCTACTGGGTGAGACGTATGAGTACTGCCGTCCAGACAAGGGTTACCGATTCTTCGTGGAGCAAGTCAGCCACCATCCACCGATTGGAGCGGCGTGGGCCGAGTCAGCCAAGTGGGAGTACTGGGTACGTTCGTCAGGACACGAAGGAATGGAAGAGATTCTAATGTCCTGCAGGGTGAATCGGCTCTCAAATCCAAGTTCTACGGCAAGTCGTTTGATGTCAACCTGCTGGGCACGTGGTTCTTGAAACTGCGGCCAATTACTGGCGACGAAGAACTCTACACATGGAAGAAGGTGACGTCGTCAGTGATTGGGATCATCACGGGCAACCCAACGGTCGACAACTACGGGCCAATGGAAGTGAAGAACTGGAAGACCGGGGAGGTATGCTATCTGGACTTCAAGCCACGCGGGTGGAAGGCATCCTCGGCGTACCAGGTGACAGGCAAAGTTGTGGACGCCAACGGTGTGACGCGCTGGAGCGTCGGCGGGCGCTGGAACGACCGGATCTTCGCGCGTCCGACGCCCGGATACGAGCAGGCGCTGACGGAGAAGGACTCGGACGCTCCCAAAACGGTGCTGCTGTGGCAGGCGAACCCGCGGCCGGACGGTATCCCGTTCAACCTTACGCCATTCGTGGTGACGCTCAATGCCCTGCCAGACCGTCTGCGGCCGTACCTGCCGCCGACCGATACACGTTTGCGGCCCGATCAACGTGCAATGGAGGACGGCGAGTACGACTTTGCGGCGACGGAAAAGCACCGCGTGGAAGAGAAACAGCGAGCCAAGCGGCGCGAGCGCGAGCGCAAGGGTGAAGAGTACGTGCCGCAGTGGTTTGTACGCGCGCGCTGTCCGATTACGGGCGAGGAGTACTGGCAGACCACCGGGGAGTACTGGAAGTGCCGGCAATCCGGTGATTGGAGTCGGTCGGAGGATATTTTCTAATTGTGATACTCGTACTCGTATACTTATACTGTAGATACAACTGTGTTAATCGATCCTGGACCTTCTGATCTCTTGAATCGTATGATAGTCACGTGATCGTATTTTCTTAGACTTTGGGGAGATCGAGCGAAATCAGTAGTTGAGCTGTCCAAGCAAACTTCTCTCAACATGGCGAGCGGATACACATGCAGGCAATGCCTGCGGATTGTTCCGCGAGTTCGAAACAATGGCCTCGATCAATGGTATCGAGGCGCACGACTGGCGAACGCACGCCTCCCGATGATCTGGAGCCGGAATCATAGCAACAACAGCAGACGGAACCATGTGCTGAACACTGGGAGCTCACGATCGGTGCAAACGTCTGCAAGTAAGCAGGCATCGGCGGCACAAACGCAGCAGCAGACACAGACGCAGCGCGTCCTCCGCAGCGACAACCTCTTCCATCCCTACTCTCAATCCCCCTCCCCTCACATCCGGCAACGTGCCGCATTTATGATGCAAAACGCTCTCTGCCCGCATCCGAGTCACCGACCTTCCCGGCAATCAACGTCTCCTCACGACTCAGAAGCGCGCAAGGATCCCAATTCCTCGACGCTACCGCCCGCGCATGCCCGGTTTGAGTGTCCCGATTGCGGCGTGCCAGTATACTGCAGCGAGGAGCATTGGGCGGATGACTACGAGAAGCATCTCGAGGTCTGCGATACCTTGCGGCAGATTAATGAAGATGACCATGATTTGGTTTCGGGGAGGTTCTTCCCGGAGTTTGCGTCGTATCCGGGGCCCCAGGATGATAACTTTGTGGTGAATATGACGAATTGGGATACGTTTTTGTATACGCGCGAGTTCCCTGCGATCAATGATGAGCGCTCGATGAGGCAGGTGACGCGGTTGTTGACGTATCCGGTGACGATTGCGAGTGTGTTGCATGAGTTGAGTCCGTATCATATCCGAAAGGGAGGGAGACTGACGGTGGAGGGGTTGAAGAGCTTATCCGGTATTATCCTTCTTTCTGAATCTTTGAGGGGGAGGATTAATTGACTGTTGGCAGCTCTAAGATATACTCTGCACCCTCCCAAACAGGGTGAAGGTAAAGACATTCACGGCCTGCGGTTGAAATCGCCGCCTGTCCGCATCTTCGTCCTCGGCGCGCGCGCAGAGTCCTCTCTGCCACGGGACGTCTGGCTGCAACTCACGCACGTCTTCCCGCGCGCATCCATCCACCTCATCTTCATCGGCCCGGAGAGCATGGCCAACCGCGACGACGAATTTCCCTTGCCGCCGCGCACGCCGACCAACCCGTTTGGTGGCATCACGGAGGACCGACTGGGCCCGCAGCTCAAAATCACCACTTACGTCGAGTACTTCCACACGATGCATGATGCACACGCGTTCTACCCGTACGACCCTTACTTTGACTGCTTCATGCTCTTCCATCCAGGATTGGGCCACCCGGCGTCAGCGCACGAGTGGGCCGAGACCCTCCCCCGGCTTCTCGAAACCAAAGTCCCCATTTTCTGCACGGGTTACACCGAGTGGGATCTAAAGCGGGATATGGATTGGGTGCATGAAAAGTGCAAAGGAGAGTTTGATGTATTACTCGAACCTGGAGAGAACATCTTCCGCAGTCTGCGCTGGGATTTGAATGATATGGATCCGCAGGATGTTACTTGTGGCAATTGGGGCATTTGGGGGTTCCGAGGGAAGAGGTGAGTCGAATTCTCTCCCCTTCATACAATGCAAGGTTATACTAACTGTGAAACAGATACGAGGCTATGCAAAAGGATTAGTCAGTTGTGTATGTTCAACTCTGTATGTAAAGTAGTAAAATGTAGACTTAAATGCGAGATATGCACATTGAAACAGTTTGTAAATGTACAAAGTAACCTAAGGCAACGCAACGAATGCTCGACAACAAAGCTTGTCTTTGAGAGCGACCCCACGAAAGAAACACAACGATTGATGCGACCAACAACAGAAACTCAAACACACGCACACGCACACACAAGCCACACACGCAGAAAGGAAATTTACAGCAGCGCCAACCCAGCAAGAGCAGCAGCACCAACGGCCGCAACGGCACCACCCATCCGGGCAGGAGCCGCATTCGCCGGCTGCTCTGGACCCGGCTGCGCGGCGGGCGGAGTCGGCATCGTGATAGGAGTCCAGGTAGCCGGGGCGGACGAAGAGCTCCACGAGCCAGTTCCGGTGGGCACGATCGCGAACGTAGACGAAGCCGCAACCGAGGAAGAAGACGACGCCGGCGGCGGCGGAGGCGGAGGCGGCACCGAAGTAGTCGCCGGCGGCGGCGGCGGAGCAACACTCGAAGTCGTTTCCACGGCCGAGATCAGACTGACGGTTGTAGTGGCCTCGGCTTGGCTGACAGTGACGACGGAGGCGTCACCAGCAGCAGGGTTGTCAAAATGCGCGGAGGCCAGGGAGAGGCCGGCAATTCCGAGGAGAGCGAGCTTGAGCTGCATTTTCGTGTGTTTATATATATATATATATATATATTTAGAAGAAATTATGGAATCGTTGGTCGTTCGTGGGATATAAAATAGGATGTTATATCGTCGAGTAGGCGGATATAAAACGAGCGACGTCGGTGGAACGTTGAGTCTGACCCAATCGATCCCTGATCGATGGAACGAATGAGTATAGACGGGAAAGAATGGACGATCGGATCGTAGATCTGATCTAATCGTGAAAAGAAATTGAGATGAAGGGACCAGGGTGGTTTAGAAGTGTTTATGGGTGAAGCTAGGGTATATTAAGGTTAGGGGAGAGGGAGATCCCATCGTCCAGGGGTTGCAACGGGGCTTCTCCCGATATGGTAGGACGCCCCTGATTTGGGCTTGGCTACGCGTTCTTGGGAGTCGCACCATCGAATTGAGTTGTGCTGAGCACATAAACTGATAAGAACTGCGCAGTATGAATGAAACAATTGCAATTGAAACCAGATTCTAAAAGCTTGTACGGAGTACATACTATGCAATGGGTTATGTACTTCATATTTGCTATTTAAAGACTAGGTAAAACCTAGCTACGAGTATTAGAACCTACTGTTAAACTATGAACACTGCCAACGTCACCCCCGCTACCAGACCGACGTATCCACCCAGGCTCATTCTGCCGATGCTCCCCGCATCGTCCGAGGGCGCCTCGTCCAATGTGCCGTTAATATAGACTTTGTGATTGACGATTCGCACGTGTGTCGAGTTGCGCGGAGGATCGCCAATGAGTTCCTTCAAAAAGGTATTGTCCCCTCTATCGTCGCAGCCGCAAGGATCGCCCTGCTGGCACAGACAGACGACCTTCATGACATTTTTGGGATTGGTCTGGTTGGCGTACGGGTGCTTATAGTGGTAATACGTGTCGAATGGATACATGTATGCGCCGGAATGCCACACGCCAATGAAGCCTAACGTAAGTAGGAACGACAAGGACACCAATGCTGCCGCAGCCTTGCCCGAGGGGGTTTTACCGCCGGACTTGAACGGGACCGTCGCACCGCCTGGGTAGAATTGGCCGCCGCCAAAAGGCTTCGGGGAGGTCGTTCTGCGAAAAGTCATTGTTAGCATGTCGATATTTTCATTAGAATCAGTGACTCTCACATTCCCGATCCACGAGATCCTCCCCCAGAAGATCCTCCAGAGGAGCTTCCAGATGAGCCTCCCCCGCGGGACCCTCCACTTGAGGTCCCTCCACCTGAAAACCCTCCGCTTGAGGATCCTCCGCTGAAAGATCCCCCGCGAGAACCCCCTGCACTGCTGCCACCACTAAACCCCCCTCCAGTACTGCCGCCAATGCCTCCGCCGCCGCGACGTTTCTCGAGAACTACAACGCCATCATCGATGGCCCTGCGGTCCACTGGATCCGGCCGCGACAGGGCCACAACCAGTGAGAAGATGGGAAGCAGGGAAAGGAGCGTTGTGGTAGAGACTTTCATCGTGGGGATTGTTGCGAAAAAAAAAAAAAAAAAAAACCGAAACGTAGAATCCCAAGACTACTAATTCCGTCGATTTATGAAGAGATTTCAGATCAGTGTTTCGCACTCGTCAGATAGTCCAACTATTCCAAAACACTGCGTCATGGGCGATGATGTCGATGATGAATTCTTTTACCGCCATCGGCAAGCTGAATCAGGTCTGGAACAAGGACGGGGAGACATAAATATTTATCTCTCTTCAGCTGGCACCGGACTCGATTATCGTTTGTGATGGTAAAAGCCGAATGAGATGCTGGAATGTTGATCGGGCAAAAAAGCTTAATTGTTCAAAAAAATTCACTGGTTGGTCGTTTTACGACTTTGCTCGTGTTTACACTGCTGTAGCCTTAGCCATCAAGTATATCATGGGGCAGTCAATTCTCCGCCAATGATTCGCTTGTTCTTGATGCTTGTTGTAGCTTGATTTGTTCTCGGAGTTTGGTAGGTACATCCATTCGTGTTAGGGCGTAACCAAACCACTGGTCGTAAACTTTTGCAAGGCTTAGCTGCAAACGGTGACTCCGTCAAAGACCGGCAATGCCCTAATTTCACCATTGAACTCATGAGATGATAATAAAATATCGTACTCCCGAGTCGCAACTCCAACGGCTCAGTACCGTTGACTCGAGGCTGGATCAAGGCTCAATCAGTGGTTTTTGCGCACCAAGGCACACTTCAACCTTGAGGCGTCGCTCATGCTGACTGACTCGTACTCATCAACGCCTGGCCTATTCCTTTGGGAAGGCGGTAACCTGGAAGTGAATTGCCCTCATGACTGACACGCCTGGCCTCGCACATTTGTGTCAGGACTACTTCTCGCGTGCTCAGCATCGCCCGGAAAGATCTCCTCGCGAACAGCACGGCCCCTTCGATGATCCGCTTCGCTTTACAAGCGATATAGACGCTGGTCTCATGCGGGTCGCATCCAACTGAATGCTCGGCTCAGCCCGCGTCGAGAGGAGTAGTGTCGGGGACTGGGCTCTCAAATTTCGAAGACAGCTTCAATGGCCATATCCATCTGACCAGCTCCGCATTAACCGGCTGTGAAAGGCGGGATAGGCACCGTAGTCAAGCTCCAAGAACTAGGAGCCGAAGAGGCCCACGAGACAATGCCGGTAGGCAGAATTGAGAACGTAGATGGAGCCGAAATTGGCGACAAGGTTGACTGTGGCAGAGACAGCCGACTGCGAAGCCGAGCTGGAGGTCAACTCGACCGAGATTAGCCTGGTGGTTGTGGTAGCCTCGACCTAAACCACGGAGGAACCGTTGCTGGCAACATTGTCATCGGGCGTATCAAATTGCGCAGTGGTTAAAATGAGTCCGTTGAAGCGATGATGAAGAGAGAGATCTTCAGTTCCCACTGTCGTTTTTATTCATTTTATTTCATAATACGTTAACAAAACTGATGTTCCTTTCTTGGTACGCTGGGTTGAGTTTGTATCTTGTAGTTAAGGGCAGTGTGTAAACGAGCGACATCGATGACGTCGTGTCTGGCCTGATCGATGGAATAGAATGCGTAAGAATGCGGAAGAAATGAGGAGTCAAATCGTATATCTGATCAAATGTAAAGAATCGAAGCTGAGGGGAAGACGACGGTAGTTTGAGGTGTAGTAAGTAGAAGGGATCTATTCTCCACGAAGCGTAACCTCACAGTTAGGGAGTACATTACGCCAACACCTGCACCAGTTGACACCTATTTCCACCTGATTTGTATGTGAAGAAGGGTTTCAAACCCTCTGCTTACGAAATTCACAATAGCCAGATTCGTAATAACCAGGAACGAACAGTACTGAGATTAGGAATCCATCTTACACTGGTTGCAACAGGGCTTGTCCTTCTCTTGATAGTCTACCATCTCGAGCGTCATATGGTGAATGCATGAAGATTGATAAGAAAGCTGCACAGTGAATGACACAATCGTGATTGAATCAAGTCTATCAAACTGGGGTATCCGAAACTCACTCTTGAAGAAATACTACACGCCGTGCAGTGTATGTAGTCGCCAAAAAAGGATCAAATCATCAACAATGCCAGCGACACCCCCGCGACTAGACTGAGATATCCTCCCACGTCCATTATTCCGATCTTTCCAGCATCATTCGCCACATCCAGTGTGCCGTTGATATACACCGTGTCATTGACAATTCGCACATCTGACGAGTTGCGGGGAGGATCCCCAATGACCTCCCGAAGCAGGGTATTGTTCTTCGTATCATGACAAGTACAGCTCAAGCCCTTCCCGCACAGGCAAACAACACGAAGGTCCCTCTTGCTTGGGTCTATCTGATTGGCGTACGGGTGCTGATAGTGGTAGTGGGTATTGAACGGGTACATATATGCTCCAGCCTGCCACACGCCAATGAAGTCCAGCGTGGGCAGGTCGGACGAGGACAACAACGACGCTGCGGGCTCATCCGAGGGGGTCACCCCGCCGGCAGGGTACGGATAGCTGCTGCCGCCTGCATAGTAGGACCCGCCACCATAGGGTCGTGGGATGTGTGTTCTGCGGAACTCATGGTAAGCTTCGTGATCTCTTCAAGACAGCATCAGCTAGGACTCACGATCCTCCGTTTCCTGCGCCAGAGCCATGGATACGGCCTCCTCCACCGCGTCGTTTTTCAAGATTTGCCGTGTCACCGTGGATGGCTACGCGATTCACTGGATCCGGTCGTGACCGTGCGGCAACCAGTGGGAGTATAACGAGCTCGAAAAGGAGCACCGTAGGTGAGAATTTCATCGCGACATGCTGAAAGTTCGATGTTGAAAGTTGAAAAGTTGTACAAGTCTGAGACAATTTAACTATGGTGATTGTATATCGACGTCGCAGACTTCTTCAAACAGCCAAACAAAGTCAGCACACCGCGTCAATTGCGATGACAAGGACGATAATGACTCCGTTATTGTCGCCATTGGCAAGTCGAATCAGGTCTGAAACAAAGAAAAACGGGAAGACCTAGATAAGCTGACGCCGGACTCGGTTACCAAGCCATTCATTCACGAGTTCACGACGTTAGAAACATGAATGATGTGTTCAACTGCTGGCCGGGCAAGAGCTTGATCGTTCCGGCTGTCCACTGGTTGGTAGTTTCACGGCTTCACTCTCTGCTCAGTAATCTGGTGAATCATAGGCCAACTAATTCTCCGCAAACGATGTCTTTGTACTTAGTGCTTGTTGTCACTTGATTTTGCTTGATTCCGTCCTCGAAATTCGGCAAGACCTGTGTTATGCAGCAATCAGTTTGTTGAATCTCAACCCTAAGGCGCAACCTATTAATGGTCGACGAAGTCGAGGACAATCAGCAATTCCATGGCTTCACAATCGAAGTCATGGAGATGATGATATAACATCGCGCTCCGACTCTAACCCAGATCGATGATTCAAGGCAGAATCAAAGCTGAGTCCCTAGTTGACGGCGCAGCAAGACTCACTTCAGTCCCATGGTGTCGCTCACCCTGGCTTGCTCGCTCAGTAACGGGCATATAAGTTTTCTGTTCCAGACTAACATGGCTGACATTCCACATTTGTGCCTGAACAATCGCTCCACCTGCTCATCATCGCCCGGCGAGGTCTCTGTACGAGCCGTACCGCCTCTTCGGCGAGCCGCATCACTTCACAAGCGATCTAGACGCTGGTTACACGCATGCCGTGACAATGCGACATCCAGCTCGGGTCTGAGAAGCATCACCGGGGACTAAGCGCTGGCGGCGATGGCAGAGCAAAGCTGGATATCGACTACACCGCCGACATCAGGCTGCCGGCTGTGGGTGCCTCGGGCTTGGTCACGGTGTCGACGCAATTGCAAATGCACAGAGGCCAGCGGGAGTCCGTATCGAAGAGAGCATATTGAGCCGCATTGTTGTTTTATTTTAGAAATTATAGCTAGCATTGACAGTTGTTGAAAGTGTGATCAAATGTACGTCTCCGTCACAAGGCATGTAAACAATGTCGGTACACGTCGATGTTGTGGCTTGCCAATCGTCCCTGGTCGACGGATTGAATAAGAGTAACAGATGGACTCTCGGATCACAAACCTGATCTCATCGCGTAGACTTGAGCCCAAGGCGGAGGACCAAGACGATTTGAGGCGTAATACGCATGGGCCCATGAAGCTTCCGTCGTGCCTGGTTATGGAGACATTCGAGGCCGACGAAATTCGGAATCACGAGGTGTTGGTAATTACCAGGTACGCCCTTAGCCATGGTATCTGGCGACGATTCAAGTAGCCTACGGAGTATTCTTCCGTAACACTGAGGCATCGTGGTTGGGGTGGCCAGGTTAGCCAGGCTTGTAAATTACCAGGTACGACTGTGTTAAGCTTTAGGCGTAAACCTAGAAAGATCCATCATAATGCACGAAAAAGTCGCAATGGGGCTTCCCCTTATGCCAAGTTCTTGGGAGCCGCACCATCGAATTGAGGTATGATGAGTGAGCGCATTAAGATTTTAGTAGTAATAACACCTGAATAGTGAATCAGCACACTCGCGATTGAAATCAAGTCTATCAAACCGGGGTATAAACGCTACTCGTACATGACTCGTGAAAAATAAAACAGACTGTCGTAGGGGACGTAGAGGATGTACATAATAGTTGAAAAGAAGGTTCAGATCATCAACACTCCTAACGACACCCCTGCTGCCAAGCCGAGGTATCCTCCCATGCCCATCATGCCGACGCTCCCCGCACCGTCCGAGGGCACCTCGTCCAATGTGCCGTTAATATAGACTTTGTGATTGACGATTCGCACGTGTGTCGAGTTGCGCGGAGGATCGCCAATGAGTTCCTTCAAAAAGGTATTGTCCCCTCTATCGTCGCAGCCGCAAGGATCGCCCTGCTGGCACAGACAGACGACCTTCATGACATTTTTGGGATTGGTCTGGTTGGCGTACGGGTGCTTGTAGTGGTAAAGCGTGTCGAATGGATACATGTATGCGCCGGCATGCCACACGCCAATGAAGCCCAGCGTGAGCAGGAAGGACAAGGGCAGCAACGTCGCCGCCGCTTTGCCTGATGGGCTCAGACCGCCCGCGACGTACGGTCTGGTGCTGCCGCCGGCGAAATATTTACCGTTTCCAAACAGTTTAGGGGAGATCGTTCTGCGGAAAATCCATTGTTACCTGCAGTTTCCTTCCGACAATGTCAGTAGGTAGAACTCACAACCCTCGGGATCCTCCGAGACCTCCTCCTCCTCTACCTCTGCCTCCCCCTCCACGGCCACCGCCACCACCACGGCCACCTCCGCCGCCACCTCCGCGACGCTTCTCGAGAGTTACAGTGTCGCCTTGGATGGCCGCGCGATTTATCGGATCCGGCTGCGACAGTGCGGCGACCAGCGCGAGAATAGAAAGCAGAAATAAAAGTACCGTAGCCGGAAATTTCATCGTGACGCGTTGTAAAGATTGTCCGACCGTAGTAGACTGGAAGAGTCGCAAAGAATCGGTCAATTTATAATGATGACTGTTATGAACCAGCGTTTCACGTGCCGGACAATCCCACAGCCCCGACACACTGCATCATAGGCGATGATGTCGATGTTGTTGTTTGTCGCCACAGGCGAGTCGAATCAGGGCCGGGAACAAACGATGATGGGGGAACTTAAATATCTTTCTTCAGCCAACCTCGAACTCTGTTGTCAAACGGTGCGCGACGTCGAAAGAAGAACGGTGAGGTGGCTGGGCAAAAAGCTTAAATTGTTGAAGCTGTTCGTGGTTGGTTGCTTCATGGGTTCCTCGTGTTTGCAAGTTGAATTGCAACTCTCTGCAGGTCAATTCCAAATCTCTCAACTCTCGTCGGCTCAGCCATTGGCGGAATCACGGCTAATCAATTTAATCAATTCTCCGCCCAATAGACGTCCTGAACGTTTTTGACGCCTGTGGGTTGACCCTTTAGCTCAATCTCCGAGTCCGGTAGGGATGTTCATTCGTGTTCATTCGTGTTCATTCGTGTTCATTCGTGTTCATTCGTGTTCATTCGTGTTAGGGCGTAATTAGCCCACTGGACGTCCACGGGGAACATGGCTCAGCTCCCAATGGTCCACCTGGTCGGGAGTAAAGTAGACATAGCCCTAACTTCGCCATTACCTACCTAATCTCCATAATCTCCATGGGAATGATG
Organism: Thermomyces lanuginosus; assembly: GCF_041956635.1. NCBI lineage: Eukaryota > Fungi > Ascomycota > Eurotiomycetes > Eurotiales > Trichocomaceae > Thermomyces > Thermomyces lanuginosus. Next base: position 650,039 of record NW_027192374.1, on the reverse strand, counting down.
GTAGTATAATGTCATGCTCCTGAGTTTCATCTGCAACGACCCAGTGCTGGACTCAAGGCTTAACCCAAGGCAGAGTCCCTAGTTTGTATGCGCAGCAAGACTCAATTCATATCCCCGCGGAGTCTCTCACTCCAACACATGCGCACACACTGGGACTTTGACTTGGTATGCCGGGGAGACAGTAAGCCGCAAATCAATTTCCTGTTCAAGGCGCATCCCACTCTATGCCTAAGCCTTTCTCCACCGCTCATCATTGCCTGGCAAGGCCTCTTCGGATTATTCCCCCTTGACAAACCGCTGCAAGTGATTTGGGCGCTGGCCTTGTGCACACCGTGCCCAGATGCAGCGCGCGGCTGAGAATGAGAGTAGCGGCGCCGGGACTGGGCCGGCAGGCTTTGATGCCGGTAGCGAGCATAGAAGCCGGCAGCGTTTCTGTGCGGGAAAGGATTGTCTCAAGGCGAATCCGGGCAAGCATAGTGGAGTTATGGCATTCTGCTGTAGCAGGCACTGTCTCTGGCGTAAGTGATTCATAATAATCTTAGTGACCAGGCTCATATTTCACTCGCCAGTATTGGACAGGCGGACAAAGACTGCATGAGCGCCCGACTGTCTGTCCACTGGCAAATGGAACAGGTGCACCTGGTATAGGCAGATGAGTCCTCAAAGACGGACAATCAGTCGGCAAACGTGCCCGAGCTGCCTTTCAAAGATATCCATGAATCGTTGGGTTAGGTTTTCGTTCCGAACAAGTCAGCACGAATGCACTTCCAGCACCATACGGAAGATACCAATGCCTCTGTCCTACTCCCCTCGTCCTGCGCGAGTCCTTTGGGCGCGAGGTCTCGAACTCGCTATTGGCGCAGACCAAAATTAAGGTGATGTTCGACAGTTCTGATTCCTCCCGACGCTACCAGAATTCTCAACAGAACCGATAGCCCATCGAAGTTCAGCCACATCAATCTCTCCGTTCAGGATCATCATAGCCGCTTGATGGATAGATTCAGTCACAAAGGTGATTGGGATGAGCTTCGGAACGCAAGTCAGGACTCCGCAGTCTCCTCAGTCGCCGATCGCCAGGGGCTAACTGTCATCGTCGAAAGGATCTCTATCCTTTGCGTGGATCAGTACCTCCTCGCCGTTGGCCATGACAATATTCGACATTCTTGCGGTGCCCATTATCGGAAACCAGCACAAGTCGCCATCTAAACGCTTCTTTCAATCAAGATCTAAAATATCGGCATCTTATCTTCGAACGAGTCCTAATAGCTTGCATCGTCATCCTTGCGAGCAGGGTAGATCCCATCAAACTTTTTGAAATGTTTCTCCGGCATCAATATACGCTTCATAGCGCATGAGATTTGGAAGATTTATAATTTCCGAGAATCTAGGGAACCCAAATCTGCATCCGATTCGCCATGAAGGAGATCTTGGTGGCATTGTCCAGGCGATTGGCATATTTGCTGGTAAGCTCGACGCATTTGGCTGTCCAGGCTCTGGATGTTTCATAGAGAGCATGCCATGGAGATTGAACTTGCAGTAGCGATTTTCAGGAAAGGTTGAGCCTTTGCTATACCAGTCTTTGAGTCGAAGAATACTTTGATATGGATGATGATCGTAGGCTTGTCGATTCTCTCGTCAATAAAACTCCATCGGACCGTTTGCTACGCAGGCGAGAAGGAATAGTTTGTTCGAGGGCAAGCTGCAAAGAAGTACGTCTTGGATCCAGCAGGATAAAATTACAAATTCAATAATTGCTGCGCCTCATCAAATGATGCGTGAGTTATCTAGGCTACTGGAGAGCAATACCCCAGATTCCAAATCGATCCAGGGCATGGCGATGGTTGCTAATAAGCACTCAGATACTCCTGCAGCTTGCAGCTGAGTTGTTGCAAATCATTGGTTGTAAAAGTAATCAACAACAAGGCAAACCGGATCTTTGCATAGATGCTTTCATCGCATCGTCGCATAATCAATCGATGGCCAGTAGTTTATTTCATGAAACTGAACTGTTTGCTTGCAGTTATGCTTAGCCTTGCGCCAAAGAATGCACAACCTATGGAATAAGGTTCCAGGAACCATTCCTTTTCTGGTTAGACCGTCGCCTTGCACGCGGACAATTTCCTCTCCTCCATCCAAAGCTTTCCTTCTGCAACGCTCAAATCATCCGACGCGCACGAAACTGAGTTTACCAGCCTTGATGCAGGCTGGCTAGGTACACAGCGCTTACAAATGATATCGAATGAGACGAGACGGTACCCGATACTCAGACGCCGACAAATTCGACCTCAATGTCTCCATGCAACCCCCCATTCGCCGCTGTTTTATTCCTATTGAACCCGAGCAGGACACCATGACACAGCCGCACGTTTTGTGCGTGTGTTGAGGTGGAGCGGATGCTGAGTGGGCTACCATTCCGTACTCAATGGTATGGAGTGGTAATGACGACGGTTGCAAGAAAAAGCTACAAGGGCCTTCATAGTTCATGTCCTCTTTCGGCCGGATCTGCAGATCTGGATGTAGATTCCACGAGGGGATGACTCCTTGAGCCCTACATTTGTACCTATCCGGTGTTCTCTTATTACATGATGGCGTTAGGGTATATTCAAGTCATAGCTTGCTAGAGGTATCAGATATCCGGACCACGACCTTCCCCCACGTGTCCCTTGCTCCAAGTGCCTGCAGCGCGTCCGGCACGCTTTCCAGGCCGACAAATCGACGATCGGAAAAGACCGTACTACGGAATTGCCCGCGGGAGATGAGGTCAAAAATGCCCTTCCAAACTGCGGTGACGGTTTCCGGCTCGTGATTGATATACTGGCCCCAATGCACGCCGACGAGGCTAACGTTCTTGAGCAAAACGCGATTCACCGCAACTTTCTCAATCTTGCCCGCTGCAAACCCGATGACCAGTAGCCGGGCGTTCCACGCAACACACTTCAGGCTCTTTTCAATTAGGCCGACGGGATCAAAGACCACGTCGACCCCCGCCTGGCCATTGCCAGAGCGGTGCTTGCGGCACAGCTGCCGGACCTGCTCCGGCCAGTCCGCCGCACGGTAGTCGATCGTAAAGTCGGCGCCAAAGTCACGAGCAATCTGGCGCTTGCGCTCCGTACCTGCGGTGGCGATGACCGTCGCGCCCTTGGCTTTGGCAATCTGCACCGCGGCAAGACCTACTCCACCCGCCGCCGCATGAACGAGGACCCATTCACCGGGCTGAACCTGGGCGCGATGCACAATACCGCCGTATGAGGTCGGCGCGGTGATGAACAAACCCGCGGCATCTTCCAGACTCCACCCGGATGGGATGGGAAGGAGGGAGTGTTCCGGCGCGAGAATGTGCGTAGAATATGCGCCTTGATAAGCACCGAATACTCGGTCGCCGACTCGGAATCGAGGAGGCGTCTTCTGCGCAGTAGGTGTTGCAACCACGATCCCTGCGAACTCCGCACCCGCGATCCACGGAAGTGGTGGCTGGTTCTGGTATTTGCCCTGGATTTGAAGCAAGTCGAAGAAGTTCGTCCCTGCTGCATGGACCTCGATCAGGTAGCGATCTGGCGACGGGGACGGCGTAGGGAGTGTCGTGACCTTGAGGTCCAGTGGGGACTTGCAACTGTCAGCTTTCCAACCAAAAAACTCGGGACAGATCAACCAGTACCTTGACGTATTCGCTAACTTGAATCGCACGCATGTTGCCCAGCAATGATTTCAATCTATCAGCTTGTTAACTTGACATGAAAGAAGGTTGATGTTCTTCAACACTATGACGAGTATGTTTAATCCTCGGACTTCAGGCCGACAGACCATAGAGATGCCGAGGTTCACGTCACAATCCCCCATGCCCATTTTCAATCACCATCTCCAACAAACATTGCGGGCGGCTCCACAAGTCTGAGAGGTTTAATAACAATTGTCAATGCGACATCTTAAGGCTAGGAAGCTCAACACTAAATGCTGGGAAAGAAGTGTGATGATGAGGCTGTTAGAGACCGAATCTCAGTGCTTAATCGCCAGCACGAGCTGTGTCTTGTGTTCTCATTAATACCTTGGCACGGCCAATGGCACACCCCCCTGCTTTAGCCTTTGCACACCCCACCCCCATTGGAACTAGGACTCATGCAGAAGAACTTTGAAGGTGTAGTCGTTCATGCAGCGGCTCCCCTCCATATTCCTGGCAGTTTTGAACCACAAGGGGTAAAATCAGCTGTACACAGCCTGATTCGTTGTCTGCTCCTCCCTCGACACGTCGGATCAATCGCGTGCCTGACCACATAGGTAGTGACCAAACCCAACTTAATGTCCTCCACTGTCCATCTTCAAGATTCAACATGGTCAACAAGCAGATATCCAGGCCGCTCTTGGGAACTAGCTTCGCAAGACTTCACAGCGACAATGAGACCTCACTAGTAACACTGTTCAATAAACTAAAACGAGAAGGACACTCGATTGAGCCATCATGTCGGAATGCATGCGAGCACTCCGTATCGAAAGTGGACTCCCAGAAAACCTTTGGCCATTTTTCCACGCCTATGCGATCTACCTGCTAAACCGAACATTGAATGAAGCCCTTGACTGGAAACCCCCGTTTGAGATCCTCAATGAACGCCTTGGCACGGAACCCACGAAACTATACCTTGGTACACTGGTCACTATCGGCTCTGCAGCATACGCTCGGATCGAGAACATACCGCATTGATGCGGCTTCCTTTCGAGAGTGACGAAGACCTTTATGGCGGCGTTCCAGGGGTTTTCGAACCACATTGTACGGAGTACTCCGTACATTTTGGCAACTTCAGTATAATTTGGATGTTCCTGCGACAATTTTTCCGTAGGTGACTCGAACGAGGTTGAGAATTTCTAGCAGGGCTGATCTGCTTGCCCATTTCGTCGTCAAGGCCTTGGATATCTTCCAATCAGGGCTTCCTTTATGACCTTGTCGTACGCCATGTATTCTGCTCTTGAGGTTGATGGCGCGACGATGGACTGTTTGGCGCTGTTCCAAGCAACGAGCGCACTTGCAAAGATGATCATGTATCCTTCCGTTGATTTTCCATCGGGGTGATCCTGATGCGAAGTGTCTGTGTAAACGCAATAGCCTTCCTTTGGGTTGGTGCCAAGGACTAGGCCGAGGTGTTTCGTGGTCTTCAAATATCGAACGATCTTCTTGGCCGCCTTCCAGTCTTCCAATGTTGCATTTTTCTGGTATATCTGGAGGTGCCTGACGGCGTACGTTATATCTGGCCTTGATCTGACAGACCGTGTGTTGTCGCATGTTGCGTGCAGGAACCAGTGGCTGTCGTCGATTCCTTTGTTCATCTCTTTGTCAAATCCAGGCGAATTTTCTCAAAAGGTCGGATGCGTTCCGCAACGAAATTGAGCACAGGGCAAGAGAAAGTGCTGTTGGCGCTATATCAAACATTTGAATGATCGAGAATTTCCCCCGAAGCCAAAGACTGTAGTGGTGAATGAGGAAATGATGATCGTGTTTTTCCTCGGGGGTTTGGGGCCATCCTATGAAACGATCAGCGACGCGATTTTGGGCAGCGACAAGATGACAAAGGCGGCTGTCCTTGCGAAGCTACAGAAGTCATGGTTCTCGCGCAAGGAATCATCGCGCCAGGAAGGAAATACATCGGAGCACGTGAGCCGAGAATCGGACATCGTGTGCTTCAAATGCGGCGAAAAGGGGCACAAGAAGAGCGAGTGCCCGAAGCTGCGAGGGAAGAAGGGGGCAGGCAAGAAGCCCCCAAAGAACCAAAAGAAGAAGGTTCGGTTCGGGAAGAGGAACAAGAGGAGCTCCGATAAGACGCGTGCAGCCGACGATGATACCGACGATGAGAGTGAAGCATTCGCCGGCCAGGTACGCGAGGTTGATTCTTGCAAAAGGAAGAGGCGCGGAGAACCTACGACTCGCGACCAAATCAGCGGCCAATTCGAGGACTGAGTCGATAAGAAGTTCGCGAGACGAGGGCAGACCGTCGACCAAAGGTGGATTGTCGACTCGGGAGCAATCACACATTGCAACGGGTATCGCGAATTATTTGCGTTAATGGACGGATCCTACCGAGGAACGCTGGGGGCTGCCAGCAAGTGGAAGACGGCTTCGCGTATTTGTGGCGACTATATCGGAAAGCGTTGAGTCGATCGATTCTATGTCCGCTACCCGAATGTCACCAATGGGGATCTGTCTGAGGTCAATATTGTTGAAGGGAAACGTCGCCGGAAGCGCTACCCAAAAACACGACCATTCGATATGAGAGCGCCAGTGAGAGTTTGAAGTAAGCCGAATGCCGACCCTGGTGGTTCTTGAGAAAGGGCAGAGGAGGGTTGAAAGTCTAGTTAAACAAGATCACTGACGAGGCTTGCAGAAGTGGTGCTAGGAGAAAAGGTACGAGGAGGCGATCTAGCCACCGAGAATATGGTTGCCTTCTGGACGAGCGTGTGATCAACCGGCCGACCAAAAGATCCCGGCATTCACGCCAGCGCACCGACAAGGACGGGAGTCCAATCATGCAGACCGTGGGTAAGGCGTCCATCAAGGCATACAGGGCGGCCATTGTCGATCTCTGGAATCAACAGACGACCCTGGGCTTGAGTGAGGAAAAGCACCCAGTCCAGGGAGGAGTGAAGGCAGTCTTGGAGACGCACTCCCGGACGGACGAGAGGCGGCGTAAAGAGCGGTACGAGGACAGGGGCGCGGGTACCTCGTTTGACGGCTACAATGACAACGACCTGCGGCGCCTGATCAACTTCTGCTGGACGGGCTGGGTTCACTCCAGGAAGAGGCAGTCTGTGGAGCCGCACCTCCGAACGGCGGTAACCTGCTGATGTTCCATTACCTGCTCGTGGGGGCAGCCTGACAGATCTGTCCATCCGCCAGCTGGTGCACGAAGGGCCGACGCCATGCTACGTGATGCAGTTAATAATGAAGCAGGGCAAACCAACAGGAAGGTCACGTCGTAGAGTGCTCGGTCACCCGCAACCTGTCCCATGTGGCCTTCAATCTTTTCTGCCGATGGGACATCGCCGGGGAGGCAGTGCCACAGTTCAATTGCCGTGGGTTGTGGCACAATCTGCATCTCCTGAAGGGCAAAACGGCCACAGCCCGAATTTCATATGAGACTCAGCTGGACTGAGTGAATCGGTATACAAGGGGACAGGTGAGTTTATCCGAAAGAAGTCCCATGCCAGGCAGTCCAACGGCGCGCGTGCCGCGAAGCTGAGGGGGGAGCAAAGCCGAAATCGGCCGGGAGGGACGTGGGAACACCGACTCGATGACGAATTGTTATCTGACCAACGTCCCGCGCGACTTTACCAAGGCAAATGGCCGGCTTTGACGCGAGGATCCCGGGAGATTACTACATCCCTCGTGCCAGGGTACCGGTACCGGAATCCCTCGAACGAGTCGTACGGTCCGGGGTCGACGACTGGCTCCGATGGTCAATGAGTACGGCAATCTCAATCCACGCTCTCCTGCTCTCAGATGCTGGAGGTGCCGCAGCGCCCGCGGTTCGACCGGGACGACCTGGGCGCGTCTTTCGCCTAGGATAACTATTTGTAGCACCAGTGCTCCCGTCAACACCAGCTTGATGAAGCGGACCCCCGATGAAGCAAGAACTACTTCGACAACAGACACATGCAGCACCATGAAGTCTTGAGGAGACCCCTCTACCTGAGCAGTGGGGTCATCCCGGCGGGCTGGGGTACAGGATCTAATGATGCGAGAACCATTTCCAGGGCGGAATCTGACGTCCCTGAGGAGCTGCGTAGTGATTATGACGACTTCCGGACTAGCTACGGAGCTGTAGACATACTGGCGGGTAACTGGCAAGACAGCATGGAGGTAAAGGAAGGAGAGTTGTATAGGACAAGTGGAGAACGCAGCAATGGCCCCAGATTTCTTTGATTCCATCAAGCTAAAACAAATCCGGAGGGGGTAGAATCACATGACCAGATGTACCCTAGAATAGTGCCCTAGAATGGCCGTCGCCCCGTGGCAGCGTGCCAGAGAGCATACCCCAGCAAGAGATCACACAGAACCAGAACCTACTCCTCGGCAACTGCAGAGGCAGGGCGCAGACATCAACGCAAGCATATCCTCCGATAAATGTAGCTACACCAAAGATAGTAGTATCCATCGAGGAGGACTGCAACACAGAAAGCCTCGACCCGAAATAAGTACTTTGGCAGATAGGACCAGAACCAGCAAACGGGGAGCCCCTAGACCGGGGAGATTTACCCAAGTCAGTTTTGTCATTTCACTCACATGAGAGATATGCAAAAGATTTAATCGGATTGGACCGGATTGGATACCTTGAACAGTGAATCATTAGTTAGTAGCTGCCATCCAAGGTATGATGGCAGTGCTGTGTGTATGCGTGTACATGTATACACTGGAATGTAAATGTTGCATGTGAGCTAAGTCTTTTTTTTTTTCTCAGCCACGACAAGCAGGGTCTAGACAAGAAAAAAAAAAAAAAGGCGGAATGACATCAGTTCTGTGTCTGCCGTTTGAGTAACATGCGATCTTTTCACCGCTAAGCCTCCACCGGCTGGTTTGGTTTGGACGCGTATGCAGTCAGTCAGTCTAGTCAAAATGCCAGCCGCACTTATCAGTGGTTACTGCTGTGTTAAACATCTGGGGAGAGATGCGGCGTGTCGGTTGCACACCGCTTCTGTTCAGGCGGTAGGGTAACTCCTTAGGCTACTGGGCATCAATCAATTGCTCTGTTGGTGCAAGGGTTTTCGAGAACACACAAACACACCCCCCTCGGCTTTGGCAGAATTGTACGGGTACTGGATACCCAACGTAAGATCTATGGACCGACCGACCTATGTACCCATTGGCGGGTATTGTTCGCATGAACCATGGTTCGTGAGGGCGATTACCAGGTGCACTGGTTAGTGGAGGATATGACAGCTATGGATCCTGAGAGCCAAATAAACTGGACTCGAAAGTACAGGTCCTCGGTAGATAATGTGAATATTAGATATTAGATCAGTCCCATTCACCGAACCGTTCGCTGACTAGGTATAGAGGTATTCACAGATTGCCGCCCAGAAACGCCTCGCGACCAAACCCACCCACCGAAATCCAGCCTATGTACAAGAAAACAAAAGCCAACCCCACCCTACTCCGTAGACAAACCCTGCCAGGGTATATGTACAAAAAGAAAAAGGCAGGACAGCAAAATGAACGACACGGATCCAAAAGACAAAAGACAAACGGAATTATTATTGAGCGACCGGCCGTTGCATCATTTGTTCTTGCGACGGATAGGAGTAGAGATTCGTCATGTATTGTTGTGGCGCAGAGACGGCGACTTGCGCTTGCGCAGGCATCGCTGTTTCGGCCTCCTTGCGCTTTGTCATTGGCTTGCGCTGGCGGGCTTGTTGATTGACGCGCGGGTGGGCGGGCGCGTCGAATTGCGAGTAGACGGCGCGCCGCCATGGCCGGAGTTGGTTGAGGTCGTTCATGTCTTGGAAGCCCGATTGGAAGGACATGTCGGGCGTCATGGGCGCCATGTGGAAGCCCATCATCGAGGAGGCACTCAGTGGCTGCGGGTAGTACGCCTGGGGCTGGGCCGCCTGCTGGCCCGGGTTCTGGTGGGTCATCTGCGGCTGGAACCAGCCGTCGGCGGACATCATGCCCGCTGCATTGGGGTCGGGTTGCATGAAATCGGTGGCCGACGGCCAGGTCATGGACGGCGCGGGTTGCGGCAGCGACATGGATGGCATGGCGTAGTCATACGAGGGCATCATGGAGCTGGGCATGGGCAACCCCGAATGTTGCATCTCGTACATTTCCGGCGCTGGCGTCATCGGTTGCATCATCGCGTAGGGATGGTTCGGCTTATCTTGGAAGGATGGTTGTTGTTGTTGCTGCTGTTGTTGCTGTTGTTGTTGCTGCTGCTGCTGCTGCTGTTGAATATCCGACATGGCAGTGGACGACGGAGTCGGCCAAGCCTGAGTGAGCTTGAGCTCGGATCCGGCTGACGTGGGAGGGCTGATCTCATGGATCTCCCCGGACGGCGGCCGTTGCTCCTGCTGCGGTGCCGCAGATGGCTGGGGCTGTTCATGCGATTCCTGGGGTGTCCAGTTTTGCGCGCGGTACCAATCGGCGGTTGTTGTTGTTGTTGTCGACTCATGCGACTGCGGCTCGCTGGTCGCAACCTCCTTCTTGTCCGACTCGCCGTCCTCCTCCGCGTTTTCCGCCTGGTCACCCGCCGGCTTCTTTCGCGTTTGCCGCGACGGCTTCGTGACGCGCCATTTCTTTAATCGGCTGCGCAATTGCGTTTCACTGTGCATGTTAGCGCAATTGCCGCCAAAAATCCCGCGTCCCCAGCGTACCTCGGATTAAAGTCCTCTGTGCGAATCTGCTTGATGACCTGCTTCAGGGGCCATTCCTCGTCCTTGTAGAGTCGCGCAATCAAGGACTTTTTCTTTTCCCACACATCCGACGGGATGGAGGTCTTCATTCTTCCGGTGGGCGACATCAATTCGCGCGTCTCTGTATGTACGGACTGTATGGACGGAGTACGGGTCTAGACGGGGGCGGGAGTGCTGGATCAATGCCCGCGACCGATCGCGAGCTGAAGAGAGATGTCGGATGGAGAGAGCATGTAAACAAAATACCAAAAGAAGAGAGAGAGAGGTGAACAGGCGGCCGGAGCGGGCGGATGGGCATTAAAAGAGGGCGGCAGAGTCTCGCAGCGCCAAAAAGCACCGACCGCAGGAGGGGGGAACCGCTCGCTGTGTGGCTGACCGCGCTTGGCTCAAGGGCGGCCAGGCGGGGAGTGGACGGCCAATCCGATCCGGCGGTGCGCGCAGGACGCTAGTCCCAAACAAGCACCCATCCGTTCCCAACGTAATTCTGTTCTGATTCTCTATTGGCCGGCGCTCGGCCTCCATGCTCCCTCCAGACCCAGTCTGGTACTGAAGCCGTTCCGGGCCGGCGCTAGCAAAACTCTAATTGGCTGCGGGTCCGGCCGCAGGAGCTCCACTCTGCACGGTGATTACGGCGAGGAGTTTATTCCAAGGTTATTCTCAGATCCGCTGCGAGAAGAAGCACAAACGACGAGTCCGAAGGAAGTAAGGTGAAGTGACGAGGAGCATCGTCGATGGAGGTCGCGGAGAATTCAGACGGAGATTAATCGCTGACAGACAGGACTGAAGCAATAGTGCCAACTTTATCCCGGGCGGATTGGGTCCCGCCGCAAGGTTCGCCGAGATGACACAGACCGGATTCAGAGATTCATTGCCCGTGCGGCCGTTTCGCACCACAATACGAGTTTCAGAACGCGGTCCTTGGAGATGCATTCCTCAGGGAACCGCTGACCGACGGCCGGGACATGCGAGGATGCTAGGGTTTGCGCAGCGCCCAAGGGACATGGCCAGAGGCAGTGTGATGGTCAGTCACATCACACACACCGGCAGAGTTCGTCACCGCCTGACCTGACATCGCTGCTGTGGACGGCGCGGTGAATCGTCCCAGCTGACAGGCTGCCGCTAAACCATCTCCGGGAGCATCTCCGAGTGGCGTCGCGGCCCAGCCAGTCACGGCACGCCGGATCCACCGACTGGCCGGGACGCTGCCAGATCTGGAGACATCGCCGAGGGCATGCGATCGCGCCTCCGCGCCCCGCTCGCTTACCCGATTGGGTTTAGGGGTGTGCGTGGACAAGGGGCACGATCCATTCCGTCGGTCTGCGGCGTGACTCGCGCGAGCCTCGCGAGATCCTGGGAGCGAGCATGTCATGGCGATCATGATCGTCCCGAGGGAACCAGCGGCATGGAACGAACATGCCATCTCACAGAGCATGAAGGACAGGATTCAATTGAAGGGAGAACAAGAAATTACTCTGTATCCGCGGAGCACTCCGTACTCGTAGAAGAGAATTGCCAGATCGGAGCTCGTTCTCATCCTCTCAGAAACTCACGGACAAAAATAAAAATTAACAGACTCCTGGAGGACGGAGTGCTCCATAGCTCTCCTCGTACTCGTAGGTTATGGCTGGATCAGCGCGTCCTGAGGCTGGCCCGATGACGACAACGCTGCACAGACGGACAGCGGTTCTCCATCCATGCACACACCTCAGCCACAGGTCGGAGATTCAATGCCCAAGCAATTCCACCGCAAAAAGCAATGCGATTCCAGAACAACCATCGTCCGCATTCCACGCAGCTAATCTTCATCAGGGCTGCTCTTCCGCAGCGTGTCCGACGGCTCCGCTCGTGTTGGATCGTCGCTATGGAGGACCGGGTACAAATCACAAATAACATTGTCGACGGCGCACACATGGATCAGGAGGATCAGGACAAGCACACACCTCGCCACGGATTGACAGCAGAACCTACGATCCGCTCGGCTGGGTCGAAGCTCCATCTCGTCCCCATCGCAGGTGGATAATATTGCTTCCACGGGGCCTCACTAAGCCTCAATCTCCATCGATGCCAGACAGGATACGGGGTTTTCCAGATGGAGGGCACTGGGGGGGGGGCCCGGTGGCCACGAACTATTGATTCGTGTCCCGGCCATCGGGCTTTTCCCCTGATCCCCTATCAGCGCGATCTCCCCCTCGTGAGGGAGGAGCTCCCAGTCGACTCGATCGAGCAGAGTCCAGGCTGCTTTAGCCTAAACTTTTCCGAACACTAGTTCGCGGGTAACGTTTCCGATTCCGAGCGTGACGCCCATCATCCCTCCCTCCCCAGATGCCAGCGGAGAATTTTGGCGATGGGGGTCCTCGCCTCGGTGATTTGTCAACTCTGTCATCGACGCCTCCTCGCGACTCGTTGGGTCACATGGCCTGCCTGGCTATTCCCTGAGTCAATTTCGGCTTCCGAGCTGGCCGGACTCCGGACTCTTCTCCGGTCCGCTCCGGCATCGGAGAACGATGCACGTGATTCCCGCGGAGCGATGAGCGATCTCTCTCTCCTCCTTGGTGCGAGTGCTCACTGTTGATAAGGTCTTTTCGTTTATGGAGGAAACTGGACAGTAGCTACCATGAACGGTTCGCCGCTCTAAGTCGTATACATAGGACAACTGTATTTGCCGAACATCATTCTGCCATTATCTTCAAAGGCAGAGCAATTCAGGAAAATGATATTGTGAACCGGACCGCAGGACAAAAACATGATGACAATCACGTTCATAGTTACATATTGGAGAAGGTGTTGGCTTTATATATTCCCAGTCGCAGCGAAAATACGTCTTGATGATGTGGACTTTTCGCAGGTTATGACATGCAAAAAGTACTCGAGGTGACAAGGAGTGTTGAACGGACACATTGAAAGATAATTTCTGGATGCCAGTTTCTCTCGTTGATATATCGTAGGAAGGAGTAGCACCTATATTCATATCGAATCATGCAGGACGCTGTAGGTCTCCATCCCTGCAGGCAATATTTGTGTGTAGAGTATCAGTCATTGTCAGGAACCAGATGATTAAATCGATAAAGATACATGCATGGCATTCCATAGATAATACATGCGCATGAAAAAAAAAAAAAAAAAAAAAAAAAAAAAAAAAAAACAAACATCCTCCGAATAAACCTCTAACCCGACCATGACAAGTACTCGTGACCTCTAACATACAATATTTAGAATCAACGCCGCCGACGCACTCGATGCTCATGCCCCCGCTTCGACTTTTTCTTCTTGCTCTTATCCACCGGGATGGGTAATGGGTCGTCGCGCATGTTCCACATCATGAACCGCACCAGGTAGTCGTCGATATGGCCGGGCTCCGACGAAGATTTTCCTTCCTCGGCGGCGTCGGTGGAGGATGATGGGACCGCCCCGACGCTGGCGCTGGTCGCGGGGGTTCCGACGCGAGTGGTACCCGCTCCGGCAGCGGTCTGGGATACGCTGCGCTCCTCAAAGTCGCCGTCGTCGGCATGCTCCATCTCCTTTTGCGCCATCTTGGCGGCGTCAATGTCTTCTTTATCCTCCGCCTGCTCGAACACGCGCGTGGTGCCGCCCGTGGCTTGTGCGTCGAGGACCCGGTCCATGGCTTTGCTGGCTTCGTCGTGGCCTGTGCGGATATCCTCGGGGAGGTGGTCCATCCGCGTGAAGTAGTCCGTTGTGAACTCGCCTTCTTGGATGACCACGTCATCCAGCATCCGCTTCTGGTTCGCCTTACGCAGGATGTTGGATTCGATTGTGTACTCCGACACGAAGCGGTAGATGTGCACATCCCGGGTTTGTCCGATACGGTGGCATCGGTCCTGGCATTGCTTGTCCATCGCCGGGTTCCAGTCGAGGTCGTAGAAGATGACCGTGTCGGCACCCGTGAGGTTGATGCCCAGACCGCCGGATCGCGTCGACAGGATGAACACCAGGATGCGCTCGTCGTTGTTGAACCGCTCCGTGAGCAGCTGCCGTTGCTCCACCTTGGTCGTCCCGTCCAGCCGCAGGTACCGATGTCCATGGATGTTGAGGAACTGTTCCAGGATATCCAGCATCTTGGTCATCTGCGTGAAAATGAGCGCCCGATGTCCCCCGGCCTGCAGCTCCCGGAGCAGCTTGTCCAGCCGCTGCAGCTTCCCGCAGTCGTACTGCAACAGTCGCTTGTCCGGAAATGCAATCGATAGCCGCGTCTGCGCCTCGTGGAACGGGTCATACTCGGCATGCGCCTGTGGCAGACTACGCAGGTACCGCGTGTCCAACGGCTTCAGTGCAGCTTCCGTCGTTCCCGCCGCAATGGCTGCCGGTGTCACACAGGCGAACCGTTGGATATACCCTTCCATCGACTTGGCTCGTTCCTCAATCGACATGATCATTGACGCCAGCACGGACGATTGACTAGCCAGCTGGTCCAGTTTCGACATTTGCCGCGACTCACGAATCGACACCTCATTGGGACCCTTGCACACCGTCAGGAAGTCGATCAAGCTCTTGCCCCAGACCGCTCGACGGCCATGTCGGTTCGACTCAAAGTACAGCGTGCTCTCCAGCTCCTCCATCCGCTGCTTACGGGACGCGTTCTCGATCGAGTCCAGCGTCGACCGTACCGTCGACCCGTCAAACCCCATCAACCAATTGGTCCGCTTGTACTGGCGTTCCCGAAGCGTCTTCAGCGGTCCAAACGCCCCGATCCGGCGACTGTCATCAAGCAAAGTCTTCGACAGATCGTCCCGGGAAATCGGCGCGAGGTTCAAAAAGTCCAAATCGAGCTTCTCAAACGGATGCTGCCACAGCAGCCGCCGACGAACAAGACGTTCCGTAGGTTCGTACTCGCGTGCCACCGACGTCTCCATGGCAAAGGACGTGTTGATCTGCCGTGTCTCGAACAGATCGGGGTGGTTGCAGACCTTTCGGAGCTGCATCAGACAGTTGATGATGGACAGGTAGTTGCCCGAGGCCAGCGTTTCCCGTGTCTGCGCTCGGGACATGAAGCCATCATAGAGGTAACGCTGCCGCTTGGACAGCCGGCAATAGACGACATGCTCGTACTTGGCAGGCATCTGCTTCTCGACGTCCGCCTTGAGGCGCCGCAGGAGATACGGCCGAAGCACGGTGTGCAGCTTCGTGACGATCTGCTTTGACTCCTCATCCATCGTCTCCCGTCCGTGTTCGAGGATCTGCTCGACCGGTCGCTTGAACCACTCGGAGAAGTTCCGCAGATCAGCAAACCCTTCGACCCCAGATTCCTCGCCGTCCGATGGCATCAGGAAGAAGAGCAGAGACCAGAGTTCGGTGAGGTTGTTTTGAAGCGGAGTGCCAGTCAGCAAGAGGCGCGCGCGCGTCTTGAACGTCAACAGCGCCTGCCATCGCTGTGAACGGAAGTTCTTGATATTATGTGCTTCGTCGAGGACCATGTAATGCCAGTTCCTCCGTTTGAGAACCTGCTGGTCCTGCAACACCAGCTGATAGGACGTAATCAGCACATCCCAGCTACTGTCATCCGTCCACCCCCGGCGCTTCTGCTTGCGCTCCTCCTGGTTCCCATAGTAGGTCATGATCTTGAAGCCCGGGCACCACTTTTTAAACTCCATCTCCCAGTTGAGGATCACACTTGTAGGCACGACAACCAGGTGTGGACCCCAAACCTCGTGTTCCACCGCTAGATGAGCGAGAAGGGCAATCGTCTGGATGGTCTTGCCCAGACCCATTTCATCGGCAAGGATGCCGTTGATGCGGTTCGTGTAGAGGCCAGCGAGCCAATCCAGCCCGTCATGCTGGTATTCACGTAGCTTGCCGCGCAGAAGATGCGGAATCGGTGTTCTTTGAGCCACCGGCACTGGTGTCGGTGTGGGCTGTTGCTTCTCTGTTGACGCTTCGTGCTCTGGACCGGACTCGGGATCGGAGGGTTTGGTTACCACGGTAGCTGGCGAAGTTTGACTCGAGGCGTCGGCGTCCTTGCTCTGATGCGACTCCGACGGTGATTCGCCGGGGCCCTCCTTTCCAGCCGGTTCCTGCTGATCGATGTCCATGGCATCGACAGCTGCATCCTCAGCGGCCTTGACGTCGTCCGCATCAGGCTTGTTGTCCTTGGTCGATTCCTCGACTGAAGCCTCCTCTTGCTTGACGGTGGTGCCAGTCGGCACTTCCGCCTTGGCCTGGTCTTCTTCGTCTCCTTCGTCCTTAGCCTTGTCGACCTCTTGAGCCTGCTCACGTTCGGTGGGCACGAGCGAAACCTCCTCTTGGTTGCTGTCTGACTCTTGCTCTCCCTCTTGTTGTTCAAACTCTTTTAATCTTACATCTTTTGAGAAAAACCCTAACAGACCCGGCCCGTCATCGCTTGCTTCACTCTCCTCCTCGTCATCTTCATCCTCTTCTTCTTCCTCTTCACTTTCTTCTTCTTCACTATCCATATCCGTCGACTCGTCGCTGTCATCAAGGAGAACCGAATCAACTTCATCCAACTCAACAGCCGGAGCTTCTTGCTGATCCGTCTCTACCTGCTGCGATGCATTTTCGTCTTCTGTTGTAGCGTCAGGCAACGGTGTGCTTCGCATAGAAGTTTCTTCTTCTTCCGAAATCTCCGTCTCTTCATCCGCAGAAAATTGAATATCCGGAAGATTGGCGTACTTTTGTCGGAGCTCCTCAGCGGTGAGCCCTTCATCATCATCCGGACCCTCATCGCTTTCGCTCTCCGTGCCCGTGGTGGACATATTGCTATCGTCCTCAAATTCCGACGACTCATCCTCCTCTTCCTCGTCCTCTTCAATTCCTTCGCTAGTGCCATCCATTTCACTCTCGACTTCGCCGAGGATTTCTTGCCGCCGCTTTTCGAACAGCATCGTTGACTGCCTGATCGCGCGGTCCAGAGCCTGCTGGTCCTCAACTTTTCTCTCTTCTTCCCATCGCGCCAATCGAATCCGGTCTACCTCCGCCCGGACAAGGTCAAACATCTTCTGGAGGTCCTTGACCACCTGACGACATTTGCTCTTGACCAGTTCTTGCTGCTCGCGAAGGATATCCTCCGGGTCTTTATGTCGTTTTCGGTAGGCCTCGGCGCACCATTGAGCAAACATGCGAGCTGTCTGTCGATGCCGTCGGTGTTCCTGATCAAGGAGCTTCCGGAAATACAATGCATGGGCGACCATATGATCTTGGTGAGAGTACTGCGGTGGTGGCTCTTCTGCCGGCTCGGGAATGCATGCAGAACAGATTTGGGGCGTCAGCAGCCCTCCCGGTTCGCCTGCATCCAAGACGCGAAGTCGCTTGGCGGCTTCCTCACGGGCTGCATCGGGTGTTAAAACGGTGACCTCACCCGCTGATGGTTCATCGCTCTCAACCCAGTCCTGGAACGACGCGTACCGCTTTGGAGGAAGCACGTTCGCTGGGTGCTGAGGGACGACAGTTGGCTTCTTTACTTTGAATCGTAGTCGGGGCAGCGTTCGCGCGGTGGGAGATGGGGGAGGTCTCGTTCCGGCGCCATCGCTGTCCGACAGCTCGGAATCTTGACTCGACGATGAGGCGACTTCGGCCGAGTCATCGTATACCTTGCGACGTGTCTGTCTGGGACTCGAACCGGTTACTCGAGACGCACGTGCATTCGAGCTGACGGAGCCGCGGGACCGCGTGCGTGTCTTTTGTGGCGTCGACGTTGCAGAGTTGCTGCTCTTGTTATTCCGGGACACTTTCGAGCTCGGCTTTCGAGCGGATGACTGCTTCGGCGACTCGGTCGTGCCATTCGGCGCGGCCTTTGCTTTACGCGCTGCGGTGCTCGTTTGCGTCGAGACGGACGACAGCGGCGAGGGCGCGGGCAAGGACGACCGCATCGAACCGGATCGCTCGCGATACTCGGAACGAGTCTGTCGCTTGTCCGATGGCGGCTGCAGTTCGAGAGGAAGCGCGTTGACTCTCGTTGACTTGCGGCGCCCATTCTCGTAGAATGACGTCGGGCCATCAATGCCTACTTTCTTCCACGGTGGCGAGGGCGGTCGGGACGCGCGCCGCGACCCGGAGCCCTGATTAAGCCGCCGCTTCTTCGCGGGAGGCTCATCGGGCGTATCCTTGTCCGCGGTAGGGTTTTGTGGATCGGTGGCGGTGTCGGTCACGTCGACCAGGCTGGACGGGGGCTCGGAGGCGGACGGGACGCGACATTGCTCGGTGGAATCGGGAGTTTGGCGATGGTTGTGCGAGGAACCGTTTGGAGTGCCGTTGAGCATATCTCGTCTCTGGGACCGACAGGGGCCTGGATAGCAGTAGACCCCAACTTTCCCAGCACACGCGAGAGAGGAACGGGCAAATCGGGCATCAATAGATAGGTAGCATCGAGTCGAAGCAGCACCAGAAGTTTGGCATCGTTATCGGCCCTGGAGCGTGAGTAAAACGGCCAAAAACCACAACAGAGCCAAATCTGGAGCAAAGGAGCGAAATTTGCTTTTCCCGCCTCAAAAAAGAAAAGCGCGTCAGGCTCGCTGCCACTTGATGCCTCAGGCAGATTATCTCTCCAGCTCATCGATGCTTAGTCATACAATGATCAAGTCAAATCAAGTCACGTGCTCCGGTATCTCCAGCCCAGTGCTGCGTGCGGTCATCGATCCCAGTCCTTCCCTGCGATCGTTCTCCAAACGCCCGCCCTGGTGGAACGGTATGCAATGTTGCCTTTGTCGGCCCATTGGTGACTACGACTGACGGGTTCTGGTCTCAGATGCTGTCCCGACGACTAGTGACGGGGCGTCTGCCCCAAGCGGCTTTTCGCTATACTTATCCCCGCGCCTTTTCGCAGGTGCGTCCGCTGCAGGCCGAAGCCCAGCTGGACGATCCGCTTCAGGTATAATCGTGTCATTGAGAGTCAGTTGTGGACAATGGCTGACGTAGGCGTCCAGAATGGGAACTATCCAAACCCGCCGCGGGTGAAGCGCCAATTCCGTGACCCCCATGCCGACTGGTGGGATAAGCAGGAGCGCCGAAACTTTGGCGAGCCGGTGCATGAGGATAATGATATTCTGGGTGTGTTCAGTCCCGAGCAGTACACACACGTTACGCCCAAGAAGGCCTTCCTGTCCATTGGGACTTTTGTGGCAGCCTTTTTGGGACTCTGTGGTGTGGTGAGCCTCTACTACCCCGACAAGCCGTCGGCGCCACGAACATTCCCAGGAGGTCTTGAGAAAGAGCTGGGTGGTCCGTCTGCGGTGTCGGTAAGTATCCTTTCATTGAGATGGCCGTGCGAAGGAATTTCGGCTAATCAGTATTGTGGTGATAGGCACGCAAACCCGGCGAGGACAGCTGGTGAGACTTCTGTGTTGATGTACATATAAAATAGAGGACTTGCTCTTTGACGCCAATGGGTATCCATGGTACTGCGTTGCCGCCGAACGCTGTCGGGGCATTTCTACACCGCCGATGGGACACAAATTCTACGTATGGGCTTGCTCGATGGGATGGCCGAGTAGTCAGAATCAGACTTGCCGCTTTTCCTATGTACAATACAGTATTTCTATCAAACAAAAGATCTGAGCTGCTCATCGTATGAATGGGTTGTTGATTCCTTGCGTGGTGCGCGTAAATAAAGTAACAGGAGAGTCAACGGCAGCAAGTGACTGTTAAATCCGGACAATGACGCCAAAGAGCTTCCCGTAGGCTCATCTTGAGACATTTCGCAGTCTTCAGAATCCTCGATCCTCCAATCCAGCACTTTGGTTGCGCGCCGCCAGCCACCTCGACCGATGGTGTTGCGTTGTTTCAGGCCCTTCGCCCCTCCGTGCGATATTCGCTTCTTCACCTCCAGCTCACCGCGCCAGCGCCCGCAAGCAAAGCATCCTCCTCAGAGACCGAGCCTCCTTGTCTCTTGAAGGATTTTGCTTTGATTTCCCACCGCTGCTGGGCCAAATAAAATCCGCATCGTCGGTTCCGTGTCCCCCCCTTGGATTTTTGGGTCGCGTGTTCTCCACGGGCTGACGACAGCAACCGCACTGCGTCCAGGGACCAGAACGTAAATTCAAAATAAACAAATCGATACCTCATGTCGGTATCCTCTGTTCAGTCCGGCATACATCGCCGGCTAAACAGCGTCCAAAGTGACGCTCGACATTCCCGCAGCCTCTCGCTCCATCGCCGACGGCTACACAATCCCAACGATGCGTACACCTACGCTCTCCGCGTCGCCTATTTGTCGTATCTTCTGCAGCCACGAGCGCGGCGCGCGCAGACCGTGCCGCAGACTCATGTTCGTCGCTCGTCGAGTTCATTACAGGATCTAATTGCGGATTTCCGGCTGGGACGGGATTCCAAGAGCACGCGGCTTCCGCATGGGTTCGTGTCGGAGCTGGAGAGTCGGCTGACGGGGGTGCTGGTGGGCAAGGAGAAGAGAAAGGAGTACCAGGATCCGTTGGTGGTTAGGACCTTTGCCGTGTTCTTGAATGCGCTCAAGGAGGAGACGTTTAAGAAGCGTATGGAGAAAGACCGGCGCGTTGAGGATCTGGTACTGATCTTCTTCTCCAACGCGACCAAGGAGCTTTCACGAGGCAAGGCCCCCAACGATGACAGCTGGAGCCTCATGGTGGATCGCCATGTCGCGCTCTTCGTGCGCCTGATCTCGCTCATCCTGAAGGACCATGACTGGGCAAAGGAGAAGCCCGAGTTGACCAGCAAACTGGCTGTGCTGGAGAGCAAGCTCCTGGCCCATGACCAGGACTTGGCCGCCGACGGATCGCAGACCACCCACGAGACATTGGCTCCGCTGTCCTACGATGTGAAGGACATGCCGATGGTGCAAACCGTGGCCCGCATCTTCGGTATCAGCACCTTCCAGGCGCAGGACGACATCAACCGGAACAAATCGACCTGGACGACCCAGGCGGCGTTGCAGGACCTGAAGAACTATCAGGCGCACCTGACGCTCAACACGGGGCGGACGCTCTCCCGAGACGACTTTCCGGATGATGAATCCTACGAGGCCTGGAAGAAAGGCGAAGGGCCGGAGCTCTCGCAAATGATGCTCACGATTATGCAGTCCAATCCAGATCTGGCCAAGAGTACGCCGGGTTCGCTGCCGCAGTTTCAAGACCCTACGCGGTCGCATCGCGCCTCGTACATGCCCGACACTCCCGTGGACATCAGCTCTTTGTCTCTGGGAGAAGGGGGTGATCCAGGGGAAAACATCTACACGTTCATTCCACCGGATCCGCGCTCCTATTACCGCGCCGTGCTTGCACGTGCTCTGACCTATGACCTGCAGGATCAGAACACCGGGGATACGACACCAGAAGCGCTGTCGACGATGCTACTCTCCAAGCAGTCCACGGAGCTACTCAACGAGCTTTGCCAGCGATGGCGTATTCCAGCCTCGTCGCGGGTCGTGCTCTTTCTCGACGTCGTGCGGGAGAAGTTCATGGACCAGGAAATCAACGTCAACACCGTCGACTCGGCCTTTACGTACATCAAGGAAACGCCCTTGCCGGAAGGGAAGAAGCGGTCGAGCGTCGTGATGTCGACTGTTGCGTATGACCGGACGCGGTGGCTTCTGGCGGATGCCCAGTTGATGAAGGAGGCGCTTTCCTCGCTGCACGATGCACTGCTGCGGGAGCTGTATGATGTGATGATGCACTGTTACGACCCAAAGCCTCATCCTATCGGCCAAGTCATGTACGTCTTGGACCATCATATTCGACTCGACCCGTACTACGTGGAGAACACGGATGTGTACGACCAATTCATATCGTCGGTCCATGATGGCCTGACGGGCAAGGCAAAGGAGGCATATCAGCAGCTGCTTCAGCAAGAGATTCCTCCCCAGCAGGATCAGTGGGAGTTGTTCCATGTTACGCAGCTCGGTGAAGCGATCATGAAGCTGGGCCAGAAGATCAAGAAACGCTACAGGAACAACCCGGAGATTATGGGGTGAGTGTGACCGAAGCAGGCAATCTCCTCTGACGGACTTGCTAACTTCGATTGCAGGGTGAGTCCGCTGGACATTCTCCTTCATACTGTTCTCCCGATGTTTGCAGAGGACGCCCACGATATGATCAACAGGATCACACAGACTTCTCGAGAGAGGGGGGAAGAACTTCCAATCGAAGATGGATTCGAGCTGTATAAAACGCTAAAGGGAATTCGGCGTTTGTACGCGGAGGCAATTCAAGAGTAAGACTTTCCATATGTCTCAATGATTGTGTGTTCAGTTCTGACTTTTGCAGCCAACCGTTCCCATTCCATGTCGAAGGGCTTCTCGCCGACTGTGTGTGGCGGTGGCTTCGACTCACGGACAGCAAGATCACCGAATGGGTCGACCATGCCTACAAGCAAGATGCATTCCGTGTGCGCAGTGATGACCCCGAGAACCTGCCACCGGACGATCTGCGGCACAGCGTGTCTGTGATTGATATCTTCCGGTCGTTCAACCAGGTCGTGGAGCAGCTGATCAACCTGGAGTGGGAGGATACCTATCAGCATGCATTGTTTATGACGGCGCTGTCCAAGTCCATCGGCCGTGGCGTGGCGCAATACTGCGAGTTACTGGAGCAAGCCTTTACAAAGGAAATGGACCGTCCCTCGCCGGAGCAGGAAGCGGCTATGAATCAGACGCGGCAGGAGAGGCTGATGCAGATGGCCAAAGATGCTTGGTCGAGCAAGGAGAAAGTTGAGCCGTTTCAATTCTATCCTGAGGTGGGTAACATCCCCATGTATCGCCACGAACGATTGCCTAATAGTCCATCAGTCTCTAGTGAAGCTAAACAATATCGAATACGCTCTCGTCCAGCTTGATCGACTAGAGCGTGAGATCAACGTCGATGGATGTGCGGCGGAGATTGCCAAGCACAACCCGCCGACTGCGCAGCAAGCGCGCAGGGCCACAACATATGTGTTCACGGTCAAGCTGGTCGAAGGCGAGGACCTCAAGGCATGCGACATCAACGGCGCCAGCGATCCATACGTCGTGCTGACGGACGAGTACCAAAAGCGGATCGCAAAGACGCATGTGGTATACAACAACCTGAACCCGCGGTGGGATACGTCGGTGGATATAACGACGCGGAGCGCGTTGAATATTATCGCTACCGTGTGGGACTGGGATGCAGTGGGCGACCATGACTACGTGGGTCGCACGTCGCTCAAGCTCGACCCGGCGCACTTTGGCGACTTTTTGCCGCGGGAGTTTTGGCTTGACCTCGACACGCAGGGCCGGATCCTGCTGCGGGTGAGCATGGAAGGGGAGCGAGATGATATTCAGTTCTACTTTGGCAAAGCATTCCGGACGCTGAAGCGGACGGAGAAGGAGATGACGCGGAGGATTACGGAGAAGGTAAGAATCAGAATCTTTATATGAGAGAAAGGAACAGGGCTGACGATATAGCTCTCTGCGTACATTAACCACTGTCTGTCGCGGCGCACTCTGAAGGCGCTGCAGAACCGTGGACTGACAATCTCCAGCTTCCTGGGTCGCGGCCGTGGCCAGTCGACCAGCGGGATGCCGACGCGGGAGGAGATTGAGAATGCCCTTGAGACGCTGTTTACGTACTTTAACGACAACTTTGCGATTATGAACAAGACGTTGACGTCGGACGCGATGAAAATGGTGATGGCCCGGCTGTGGAAGGAAGTTTTGGTGACGATCGAGGGGCTTTACGTACCGCCGTTGTCGGACAAGCCGTCGAGTCAGCGACCGCTGACGCCGACGGAGGTCGACATTGTATCGCGGTGGCTCGGCCTTCTGCTGAACTTCTTCCACGCGCCGGACGAAGAAACGGGCGAGGCGAACGGCGTGCCGCTCGACATCCTCAAGTCGCCCAAGTATCATGAAATCCAGTCCCTCAATTTCTTCTACTTTGAGCCGACGGAGAATCTGATCCGGACATCCGAGCGGATGGCCTCTGCGACGTTGGCGCGGCAGCAGCAGCAGCAACAGCAACGGAACCGACTGGGTGTGCCGGGCGGTTCTCCGGCCTCTGGCGGTCCAGGTGCAGGCGGTGGCGCAGGTGGTGTCTTTGGCGTGCCCGTCCGTCGCGCCAAGAGCATCATGCTCGTCCGCAACCTGGGCACGATGCGGAAAGCCAAGGAGGAGAAGCGGCGCGAGGCACAGGCCGAGCCCAATGACGACATGATCCTGCGCATCCTCCGCATGCGGCCCGAAGCCGCCGGATACCTCCGTGACCGAAGCCGGCAGAAAGAACGACTGGCAGCCGCCGCCGCAGCCGATGCCATTGTCAAGCAGAGTCTGATGGCTAGCACTGGTGGAAGAATGGCGGGAACCTTACGCTGATCTGATCTTTTTTTTCTTCTTCCCTTCTCTACTAATGACCACGTTTTTGATGATGTTTATTATACCCTGAACTGACTCGCTTTTTGTTTTTGTTTCGGAAACATCCCATGAATATCGTACATGTACATAACACACACAGTACCGTAGCTACCTAGTTCCAAGTTTTATTGCAACGCAACAACCTCCATCTCCACCGGCACCCCCTTGGGCAACTCCTTCACCGCAACACAGCTCCGCGCAGGCTTATGCGTGAAATGCTTCTCATACTCGGCATTCATAGCCGGGAAGTTGGCCATATCCGTCAAAAACACCTAAATATCATCAGTTCCCAATCCATTAACAACCCCTAGGGCAAGAACAAAACATACCGTAACTTTAACAACCTTATCGAGGCTCGTCCCCGCAGCCTCCAGAACAGCTTTCACGTTCTGAATGACGAGGGCGGTTTTCTCGCCAATGCTGCCCTCGGTGAGGATCTGTCCGTCTGCGGTGCAGGGGATTTGGCCGGAGGCGAAGACAAGGCCGTTGGCTTTGATTGCGTGGCTCTGTATTTTCCTCAATTAGCTTTTGAGAGAAAGGGGTAGGGAGGGAAGTGAGGCGTACGTATGGGCCGGCAGCTGTATATATATAGATATAATTGTTAGTAATGTATGGAGAAAGAGAGTTTGAGGGAATGCCTTACGCGGCGCAGCGTCCTTTGCGAAAACGGTTTCGTACGGAGCAGCCATTGTGGTTGAGGTTGAGAAGAAGAATGACGCGTTGCGGGGAAGGGTTCGTGGAGGAGGGGTAGTAGTAGAAGTTTGGTTCCGGAGAGGAATGAGAGAAACCGGTCGGGGAAGGAGACGAAAGGGCGTGGAAGGAATTGAGGGAATGAGACTCGTGCTTCTCCGTAGAATCATTGCAGAGGTGGGAGGTTCGTGGTTGTTACTTATATAACAGATCCGGCGGACGGAGTAGAAGTGGATCGAGGCGATGTTAGCGGGCGGAGTCGGAGCGGTTTCCCGCGGGTTCTGACGTGAAGAGTCTACGGTGTTGGATTTTTGAGCGAACAAAATTGGTCTGGTGGATTCTACAATGGTTTCATTGCTACTGTAAGAGTATTCTAAGTCTTACTAAGGTTCAATTGCTGCAGCATTGCCATGGCATCCTGCGCGGAATACCCAAAGAACACCGGCCCATTAAACACCATCGTGGGCTGGTCCGTGTCTTTGGCCCGCTGCTCGGGCTGCTGTTCTGGCCGCTGTTTTGGATTTTGCTCGGCCGCCGGCTCGTCCTTGGCGGACTCCTTCATCGGACCCTTGACTGGCTCCGGGCTCTCCGGACGTCCCCGAGTTGGCGGGATCGGAATGCCCCATGGCCGGCTGGGCGACTCGCCCACCCGCACATCCCGCAGCGGCCGCTCGAAATGTCCAACGCGCTCATTCGCTTCTTCTTCGGGACGACTCGGCGGCTCCGCGCCGAGTGACTTGTCCTGGACATCCTTGGCCCATTCCTCAACCCGTTGCGTTGACGCCACTTGCCCGTTGGCGGGTTCGTGATCGAGAAACGGCTTATGTTTCTGTCCAAGGCCGCGAATCATATTGACCAAATCACCGTACTTGGCGTCCATCTCCCGCATGCTCGCGTCCGTCCGGTACCGCCTCACGCAGATCTCGTGGCTGCGGGGAATCTCGTGCTTGTGGTTTTCAACAAACTGCGCGATTTCCTCCGGCGAGTGCTGGTCCATGTACCGGATCGGGCAGCGTGCGACAGCAGAGGACCGCGCCGAACGGCCCACACTTGATCCTTTGTCCTGACTCAACTCTGCCTGGATTGGATCGTAGGCGCATGTGTTGCTATTATTTTGCTGTGCATTCTGTCCATCCTGGGCGCCGTTCACCTGGTTGCCCGCTTGTTTCGCAAACGGACACCGCAGGCTGCCACGGCGGACGCCGTTGGTGGTAAAGTCCACCTCCGTTGTTGACCGTGCATTGGCTGCCACCAAGCACGGGTTGTTCGAAGTCTCCTTATTGCGATTCTCGGAGATCGCGCGGGAGCACTGTACTCCCTCTGACACGAGACTCAACAACCTGTCCGGCACCACGCCAGACTGACGGAGATTGTGGACAACATCATCCGGTTGCAAGGAAGGATCTAACTTGGGTCTCTCCCAGTCCGCAAGACGCAGCTTCTCAGCCACGTCATCTGTGGCGGATTTGTCATCTCCGCTCACACGGGCCGCTAATTTCAAATACTGCTCTCGTCAGCCTTGCACAACACGATCGAAACCGAAACAGAGCACAAGAACAAACTAAACAATCAGCTAATACATGCATAGCTGTCATTGCGGCCGAAGCGGCTCCGATCTAGAGCTAAAATTTGCTCATCATGCAAATCCGAAGAAGTATTGGGGAAAAAAAAAAACATTTGAACCTACCTCATCATGGGCATA
The DNA here is from genome assembly GCF_041956635.1 of Thermomyces lanuginosus. Taxonomy (NCBI): domain Eukaryota; kingdom Fungi; phylum Ascomycota; class Eurotiomycetes; order Eurotiales; family Trichocomaceae; genus Thermomyces; species Thermomyces lanuginosus. The sequence continues at coordinate 622,959 of NW_027192374.1, read as the reverse complement.
TTCTACCCTCCGTCGTAGATCTCGTTCCCGCAGGCAGAGTTGATGCGCCGTTAACAACAGCGCATCAAACGCCCGCGCCAGCGTCTGGAGCTGTTGTTCTTGCTGGCTGGGGGTTTCAGCCTCGCCAGCAGGCGACATGATGCATCATGGCCGACCTGCCCATGGATACGAGGTCGACTGTGGACATGGCAAGTCGGACGGGAAAAGAAGCTGAGAGAAGAGGATGAATAAGCGAAGGAAATCCTCCCGTAGTGGCCTGATGCCTAATCTGTGCGTGGCATTAAGCCACACGATCTTGGCATGGTCACGTGATTTACGTTGGTTGACAACGTTCGGCGGTTTATTTGTTCGACGAGTCGAGATCATTATGGTATTATATAATGGATGGATGTATGTACATTGAGCAACTCTATCGGGAATCATGACAGGTATTAGGTCGTAACAAGAGCGACATCGAACCGATCAGTCGTCAAGATGAATCATTTTTGTTGCAACGGTGAATGCAAAAAGGTTCGTGCGATAATAAAAAGAAAAAAAAGGCGCGACTGTCGCCATTCAGAATTTAAATGCGACGCGACCGAGTCTAGGCCTTGCCCTCCTGGCCGTGGAACAGGGTAAATACAGGCGCAGGCAGCTTCTCCCGGCCTTTGAGAAAATCCAACTCGAGGATGAACACGTAACCCAGAAGTGTGGCCCCAAGCTTTTTAACCAGCGATCCTGCCGCGGCGGCCGAGCCTCCTGTGGACACGTCAGTCAATCTGACACAACGGAAGTAACCTAACGAATTTGAATGAGGGGGAAGGAGGGGGAAAATTACCTGTTGCAATGATGTCGTCCACAATCACCACTTTTTGGCCCGGTTTCAGGGCATCCGCCTGCATCTGGAAGTAATCCTCGCCGTATTCCTTCTTGTACGTCTCGGTCTCGCAGGGGCCGGGCAATTTGCCCTTCTTCCGTACGGGCACGAAACTAGCACCGAGGCGCAAGGCCAGGCTGGGTCCGAATAGAAACCCGCGAGCCTCCAGCCCGACAATAACGTCGGGTTTCTCGCCGTAGGTTTCGAGGATGTGCAGCTCGAGCGACCGGATCAGAGCCTCGTGCAGAGTTGGGTCGGCAAAAATGGGCATAATATCTTCAAAGAGAACGCCTGGAGAGGGGAAGTCGGGGAATTGACGCAACGCCGCCCGCAGTCTTATCTTAAGACTGGCGAGTTCGGTGGTGCGGGCGGGATGGGCGGCGGGCTGTCCGGAGACTTCGGCGGTTCCGGTGGCATCTTGGGCTGCTTGGGACATGCTGCGGGGGGGACGGCATGCGAGGGGGAAAGAAGAGGGAAAAGGTTCGAAGAAGCGGGATGGTTGAGGGCTTTATAATAGGGAAGAGAATGGAGGGGAAAAAAGCGAAAAATTAACCTTAGAAAAAAAAAAAATAAAAAAATTTAGCACAGGACAAGTCAGCCCGCGGTGATCTGATCCGAATGTCACGAATTAAGTCGAGTGTATGTCATTGAGTTGGATCAGCACTCTCTTGTCAGATTCTGGACTTTTTTCTATTTATTTCACGTTGTATCATTCAATTCAATTGTTCCATTTGTTCCATTGTTCCGTCCAAGCATCGTCCATCTCGGTCCGTCAAGCCGCGTCTCGAACGCAACGCTCAAGCCCATGGGTGAATCTCACCACCGAACCGAATTCATTTTGACCGTCTCCCGAGGTCGATAAGTTCCCCTACACCGTAAAGTTATCAAGCCCTCGTAAGCTTGCAGCCTCTAGTATCCACTTGGACTCGGACAGCGAACAAAATCCAATAGGCCAACGAACCAGGGCAACGGGCGCTAAGTAGATTACATGGCCTTGACTGCTTTGAGTCTGGGGCCCATATATGGGCCAGGCCCCAGTCAGCCATCAAGTAAGTTAGCAAAATTCCCGGCAGTTATTGCAACATGTATGTCTCCGTACTTAGCCGGTGTGGAATTGTCATCGTGTCCTATCAGTTTGGCCGTTTTCTGGTCGACTATCAAGGAAGAGAGCTAATATCAATCAATCACACCCTCAAATTCCGCCCCCTTCCACTCATATTATTTATCCCTCGCACTTGAGTTCAGTGCACTGTCCGCAAGTGAGTCGACTTGGTTGCTCATGTTTCTCGCACGGAACCCCAACCTCTACCGTCGGCCTGTCTAGACTCTTTGCAGGGTTCTCCATTAACAATATCCCCCCGTCATTTATAATCGCCGAACACAGGACCGTGTTTTTTGACGGGTGAATCATTAGGCCATTCGGAGGGGTGGAATGGTGGAGTCACCGTAGACAATTCTCATATCGGTAGAACTGTTGGCCATGATGGACAAAGGATGATTCATCGCCTATCAAACAGCACACACGCACTGATCGTCGGCCCGCTATCGTCCCACCGGCGCCGCCATGAACCAGAGATACAGACTGTGTCTATTCGCCCTTGTTTCAGAAGGGAAATGCCGAAGCGGTCGATGGCCGGTCCAAGCCTCATGGGCGTCGTTAGGAACCATAGACCACCTTGGTGGCTGTTTTACGATCGTTTGTGTGGCTCTGTTGAGATATCGGGAAGATAGAGTTCCGAGTCAAATTCGATTTGATTATGTACAATATCAGAAGAAATCTCTCATTGAGGTACAACACTTCCACTGCATAGTGTTATAATCATGGAAGGTTGCAACAGTAAATTCAGCAGTATTTATTGTCAATCACAAGCATGGAACCCCTCGCTTCGCTCGGGGATATCAAATAGCGAGTCAGAAAAAAAAAAAAAATTGCTCGTAGATCGCAATCACCGACAGGAACCATGGGATGGCCCGCTACTGGCGCTGTTGGTGTTCTCACACGAGGGATAGAAAAACGCCGCCACCGCAATGATCACGTAGGCCGCGATAAGCAGCGCCCCCTCGAGGTAATTACTGCGTCCGTCCAACATGAGGTAGTTCACGATAAAGGCGGACGCAAACAGCGAGATCGTCTCGAAGAGGCTAAAGTAGAGCGACATTTCCGTGTTCAAAATCCACCCCAGAAGCACAATCACCGGCGTCACAAACAACGCAATCTGAATACTGCTACCAAGCGCCACGCCAATGGCAAGATCCATTTTGTTCTTTCCCGCAAACAAGACGGCGGTGAAATGCTCGGCCGCATTGCCGACGATCGGCAGGATGATAAGCCCAATAAACGCCTCGCTCACCCCGGTGTTGTTTACCATGTAGTCGATGGAGTCCACAAGGAACTCTGCGCACGCCGCAACCAATCCGGTCGAAATCAGCAGCAAAATCACCGCAGACAAGCGAGACAGCTTGGGCTTGCCACCGGTCACTTCGTCATCTTTCAAATCGACGTGGCCCCTAGACGGCACCAGGTGAGGCAGCGGCTGAATCGGGATGGCTGCAATGGGCCGGACAGCGGTTCTGTTGAGGCCCTCTGGCAAAGACCTTGCGCGACGAAGATTGGACCGTTCCTGTCCAGAAGGACGAAGTTCTGGCGTGCCAGGCTGCGTCGCCAGCCTATTCGACGTCAAAACTCGAGGCAGGTTCGCCCGGTAAGAAAGGCTGCGGAGATTGAACGCCCGCCTTTCCTGGCCGCCGGGCGCCGGTGAAGGCTCAGGCACGGCCTCGATGGAAAATCTGCCCGGAAGCTTACTCTCATCTTGAGCAGGTTCGTCTCCACTCTCTGCGTTTCTCTTATGGCTCTTCGAGCGACGGAGAGACTTTCGCTTCGACTTCTTGGTAGAACCCTCATTTGCATTGAATTGACCAACCTCGAAGTCACGGGAGGTGATGTCGGACGGGAGATCGGAGGACGACGGAGCCGGCCGGCCCACGCTGGATGGCCGTCGTTGAGCGTCCCTCTCCCGGTCGCGGGGAACGCTGGAGGTGTTCACTGACTGCGTATCGATTGCATACGAACCCGTCGACGTAGTCCGATCGACCGGGACCAACGAGGGTACCGAACTCGTCTCCTTGGAGGCAGCGCTGGACTTGCGTCTCTTCTTTTGCAGCGCCCGCCGGAGGCGCTTGGCAGTGGTGCTGGAACCAGATGTGGAGTCGCTCTCATCGCTGGAGCTCTCGGAACTCGAGCTTGAGTTCAGGATATCGGCCAACACGCCCGGATGGGACTCCTCATCGATAATGTGTTGTGGCGTGCTCTCGTAGATATAGGCATGCGACTTGAGCTGGAAAAGTAGATACAAAATATAAACCACGAGTAGGATGATGCTGGTACCCCGGCTCACTTTGATCACCGCGGCATCCGCAATTTCAATCGAGCGGAAAGAGGCGTGGAACGCCGTCGGGAGCAGCAGACTGATCACGCTCAGACTCAAGAGACAGGCGCTCATTTGCGTGATGGCGGAGTTGTAGAGCTGCTCGCGGAAGCGCAAGCCACCAAACAAGAAGCACATTCCCAGGATCAACAGAAGATTGGCGAGTATGGATCCCAGCAGAGACGCCTGCACGATGGAGATTTCATTGGCAACGAGTGCAATGATAAAGATAATCAGCTCGACCGCGTTGCCAAAGGTCACGTTCAATAGGGCACCGATGGTGTCCCCCATGTTGGCGGCCACGCACTCGGTGGCATAGCCCAGCATCCATGCCAGCGGGATGATGGCCAGAGCATTTACCACAAAGATCACTGTGGGGGAGATGGAACTATGCTCTCCCTCGCTCCGGTGGAGCGCTCCGAGCGCAATTCCCACGGGAACAAAGACAAGGAGCACATTAATCCAACTGGACATAATAATGCCCTTGATGGTCTTGCAGATCTTGCGTGGTATGGATGGTTCATCTTCTTCTACGGTGGAAACCTCCTTTCGGTCCAACGAATCCATCGAGATGGATCCCGCAACAGGTCTGGCTGTTGCGGCATCCTTGTCGAGAGGCCCGGACGCCTCCGTCTTGTCTGGCGGCGCGTGACGGACCTCCGTGGCTGATTGGCTGCTGTCGGAGCCATTGCTAGCATGACTGGGGGCCTGCTTCTCTGAAGCGGCAGAATTTACGACGGGAAGAAGGGCTGGTTCACGTCGATTGCTACCACGATGAGCAAGATTGGATGCATAAGCTTTCGTTCGATCCCACAAGCCGACATGTATAGGGGGTTCGTCGGGCGATTCGCTCATCGAGAAGAGTCCGGAGTGTCGACCGAGTGAGTGGGATCACCAGGAAAGATGAATGCGAGGGAGTTAAAAAAAAAAAGAAGCCAAAGGCCTTTGGGCTTGGACACTGGGGGGAGCGAAGAGGGAGAGTTATTTAAGGAACAGAGAGCCCCGACTGATGACGACTGAGCTTTAGGCTTCTCTATTCCTCGACTCAGAACTGGATCCATCATGGCTCCATCCATGGGCGGATGTGGCAACCCGCCGATGTTGAGGTGGGCTCCCCCGTCCCAACAGGCCCTGCCAAGTCAAGATCTGATTGGTCGTCACATCTGGCATTCCAGAATCTTGGATGTCGACTGAACCAATGAGAATGAAGTTTGGTCCACTCCAGTCATGTGACTCGTTCATTCCATATTCAGCTCATGGGTGGAATGGGCTGGAATTTCGACATTCTGTGATCCTTTGGTCGAGACGATATGGGCTTTTCCTGACGACTGGATGAGTATTGATGAGGAATGGGAGTCGTATGCTGGAATAATGGAATCTTAGATTCAAAATTGAGACGACTTCGGTGTAATTTACCTCGAGTGCTAGAGGAATCCCGAAAGCCGAAGGTGGGAACCGACGCCGAGGGTTCGGAGACGGGAGCAACGGATCCGGCGGCACTCTTAGCTCGAAGAGCTGATCTGCAATGAGAAATGCGGAGCTCGATCTGAATGTTGCATATAGGGTGCTCGTACGGAGTACTCTTTCGAGAGATGAGACGCCTGGAGGAGCCACAATGGCGAAAGGGAATGCACTCGTGGGTTCGAGTTGTCATGGGTACGTGGGGTTGACACGGGTTTCTCTCAGCAACCTCTCAGCCAAACACCTGCTCGACAGTGTACTCGGTGTTAGTACGGTCTGATAGACAGTTTGCAATCCTGCCGCGGAGGGATGAGCTTCTGGTTGCGTTCGTGGGATAAGATGGTTCCTGGAAATGATGCGGACCAGATGGGATTGGTCAACTGCACGACTAAGAGTCGGCCAGCGCAGCCGCAGAGCAAAAGATGCCCCGCGGCTCTGCACGGTTTTGGAGCTCTCACTGAATCCTGGGATACTATTGATTGAGAACGATACTATTTAATCCATATCAGTCATCAGATAGACAAGATGACATGTACCGGCGGATGCTGGACATCCAAGAGAAGATACCAGGGCTTGAACATTCGGACACTGTCGAAACTATCACCAACACTGGGTTGATTCTTATAGATCAGGGAACGTACGAAGAGGCAGAGACAATGCTTCAGAAGGCTCTGGAAATCCAGGAGAAAATGCCATGCCCTGAACATTCATCGTCATGCATCCTCGACATCGTCGACAGCCTTGGTTCATCCTTCCTAAAGCATGGCGAATATAAAGAGGCCGAGACAATGCATCAGCGGGCACTACAGATCCGAGAGGAAGAACTGGGCTCTGAGCATCCCGACACCCTCATCAGCCTCGATGGCCTTGCCTCCGTGTTCGCCTGTCTGGGAAAGTATGATGAGGCTGAGGCAGCGTATCGGTGGGCTTTTGGGACCCGGAAGAGGGTGCTCGGACCTTAGCATTCACACACCCTCGCCAGCGCCCAAAATCATGACTTAGTCCGTCTGCAGCGGCAGGGCCGACAAGTCTAGCGAAGACCGAGTGGCGAATTTGCGGGTGCTTAAGATTCGAGTAGAGGTATGTGGGCTCAAGCTCTCCACATCAAAACCTTGGCTTACTCCTGATAGACAGAAATGTACATATAGAGAGGAACTTGTTTAAAACCAATTGAAAGAAGACGCCAGTGAGCACGAGGATATCTAGACCTACTGCTAGCGGAATAGATACCCGCAGCATAGCTCACAGGAAAATTGAACATAGTCAAAGACAAAACCATCGGAACGGCTGTTCAGCACTGAAAACAAATATACAATGCTCTCTCCGTAAGGACAGCTCTGCCTATGACATCCGCTGAAGAAACTTGTTCTGCAACAGAACGATCTCAGGATTGTTGGTTGAGGGTTTTACTACACCCCAATCGCAACACTCGACAAGGCCCATCATGGCTGCGGTAGCCTTGTGGTGATCCATCCACATAAATCTATGACTGGTCGCATAAAAGGAGCACCTGTAAACATGGAGCACCTACGGAGTACTCTGATAGCAATCATGCCTGTGAAATCCGATACCCCAAAGTCCCTCAAACCAGTTGCTGTTTAGGGAATGTATGGTTATGATGTACCTAACTATCGATTGCATGGTTTCTCATGCTAATAAAGCCTCTCTAGAGGTATGTCACTGCTATCGGCCTGAAAATGAAGCGGCCCGAGTACTGACTTTCGCCAGTTGTTGCTGGCACGATGAACCACGGAATGAACTGGTGGGTGTTCCTGGCCATGGCTTACCATAGAAGGCTAAGCTTAACGCTAACCATATGTGCTTTAGCTGGTTCTATTTAGGACTGAAGAACCGTATGACTTACATAATCAATCACCCCAATTTGCGGAGCCAAGACTGCCAAGCAAACTAAGCTCATTCAACAAAAATGGGATCAATACACGACTCAATGGAGTCTTCTGAGACTGAGACGGCGTCGGCTAGCCTGGCAGTCGAAAGCCACGTCCAGCCTCCCAGAACAATACCTCTTTTTCCCTCTCAGATTAGGTTTGAGTGATCGAACTCGTGATTGTCCATGATCAGTTTGGGTGCTTCGGTATGCGATGAAAGGATCAGTATCTACGATCTCGGGTTTAGGTACCAGGAACATGTTGGTCGATCTTCTGATCTGAAGAACATCCGTCCTGGACTCGATCCAGCCCCGCATATACGGAGTCCTGCACGTCTTTCCCAGAGTCACCAGCCATGGATACACAGCAGCAGCCTCCTCGCCGGCAACGGCGCTTCTCTTTTAGTCGGCGGCCTCTCAAGTCGGAACCGGCTGCAGCTTCGGACGCACCACCTCAATCTTCCTCAGCGCCGGCCGTATCTTCCCAACCGGCTTCAAAAGGTACCCGCTTTTATGCCCATGTCAAGATACACAATATCCCAGCATCAGGCAGTGATTCGAATTCGCTGCCGAGCCAGCGTCCGCCATCTCGGGCTAACACAGCCCCTGCAGGCGTTTCAGACCCGCCCCGGCGTCGTTTGACAAAGAAGAAGAGATTACCGGACAAGGATCCTCAACCATCTCGTCGTCGCTTTTCGATTGATTCTTCCGTGTTGTCGCAGGATGGCAGCAAGGTACCCTTCCTGTCCAACGTGGCTGCTCGCTTCCGTGGCAGGCGTGGGAGTGTGGACAGCGCAACGGATCGCTGGTTTGGCGGAAATACGGGTGCCAGTGGTGGAGAGAATCTTAGTCGCACGACCAGCCATGAAATCAAAGCCGGGGTCCCAAAATCTATCAATTCAATCGATGTTCGCCGTTATACTTTTGATTCGAGAACAATTCTGAAGGGCTCGTCCAAGGTGCCAACTCCGCCACAAGCAACATTGTCTAACTCGCAAACTTCCCTGTCTCTTGGGACGACTGCCATCAATAAGACCTCTGGAGCCAATCAGTTGCATTTGAAGGCGAACGAGGGGTCGGTGACAACTTTACCTCGTGCCAAGGAGGAATCAGACCAGCCAACCGGGTCTTTTTCAAAGCTGCCAAGCGGCACCACAGCGGAGGCGAACACTCGAGAGAGAGCTCCTAGACATGTCACTGCAAGTAGCGGATTGAGAGATGCCTACAATTCCTCCCGTGCGCCAGAACCAGGCAAGAAACAAGCCGGTTCGTCTGCGGCGGGCAACTCGGAAATGAACGGTTCGCAGAGCAAGCAGCAGTCGTCGGCTACGTCAGTGTACTTTACCCCGGATAATGGATCCATTTCGTCGTCGCGCTCCTCATTGCAGAAGACCCCGGAAATGTCGTCTGCCGGTGCGTCACGGCCAGTCAACGGTTTGCACGCTCAGATGGTCGACCGATCCTCCCAGACCGACGTGAACGCTGACAGCTCGGCGAGCCCCAAGTCGTCGGCTGTCAGAGACTCTGCCAAGCGCGGTACTGGACGCCCGACGTCACCCAAATCCCGCAAGCCAGAAGAGAGAGCCTCGGGTCAATCGCGCTCGCGCGGTTCGAAACCCAAATACCTGACTAAGATTTTCGTGATCTGCTGCAGCTGCAAGTCCTGGCATGATCTTCCCTCCGATGTTTATGCGCGCATGGTGATTCCCGACACTCTCGTGGAACGCAAGTTGTCCGGATCGCCCACCGCGGCTGGTGTCAATGGATCATCCCGTGACCGCCGACGCCATTCCCTGGTATCTCCGTCCCAGGCCCCAGCGCTGGCGCTGGACAACACAGTCAAGTGCGCATGGTGCTACCACGGGATGTCCAAAACGTGCTGCGAGAGTTGGACGACGCTCGTTCATTTGTTGGAAAAGCATCATTGATTATTTGGTGGATATTGTGCTTGACACTGGCCATGAGTTACGATGTTATGGTTTCTTAGCGATGCTTTTGGTCCATTGGCTGTTATGATATGATTCTGATGCCGTTATGACATTTGTATGACTTATGAAATTATGCTATACTCATGACATACGCCATGCCCTGAAACGAAACGAAGTGAGTGAAAGGGTCCAAAGGCCGCAGGAAAGCGGAATTGGCTGGCTTCAAATGTACTATCACGTGATCCCCCGAGCAGTAGGCG
>NW_027192374.1:551831-612476 GCF_041956635.1 Thermomyces lanuginosus | reverse complement strand
TGTTTAGCAGTTTGGCAAAAACAAGTCTTGTGACCTACATTTATGTGCTGTGACTTGTGGTATCTATCGAGAATGGTACAAAACTGCCCTTTCTTCCTTAGGCATCTCTTTCCCGCCTCTGACCAGGAAAACAGAGTAAATAGGCAGCCTTCGATCGAGATATAGATTTCAAACCTTTGTGAGCAACCTGAGCAGGTGAGAGATACGAGTCAGCAGCCAAGCCCCGCTACGGTTGATCGACCGAATCGACAGCCGAGCATATGAAATCAAGCTAAGAAACCGCTAGGTTACTGTGGGATTCTTAGTCTAACTTGGGGGGCGGAGGGACCCGTATGGCATCAGCGACATTCATCGTATCACCGTATCATGGACTGTTTCATGCTACTACCATCACTCAATAACTTGGACAAAGAAAAAAATCAATAATAAGAAAAAATAATTCTACTTCAGCATGAAAGAAGAACCACCATCATGACTCGTCCACGGAATGTCTCGAATGCGTCGTCGACGTCGTCGGTTCCTGACCGCAATCAGGTCAGTTCGATTTGCTTTTCCCCGGTTTCGCCCGTGATTTTTCGTTTTGTTTTTGCTGACGGTTTCGGGGCGGGTGATTAAATAGGAACTCGAGAGTATGTATGATTATCTCGCGAAAGTGATTCTTGTTGGTCCAAGTGGTGCGGGAAAGTAAGAGCGCTGGAATCGAACACCACAAGAGGGGGAGAATATTAAGCTCATTCTGGGGGTTTTCTAGGTCGTGTTTACTCCATCGCTTCGTGAAGAATGAATGTAGGATTCCCCTGGTAGTGGATAGTGACCGCGTTCTAGTTGACCTGGCTTTTTTTTGGGCTTCAGGGAGAGTCCTCTCCTCGCAAACCATCGGCGTTGAGTTCTCGTCCAAGATTGTCAAGATTGGCAGCGGCGCTCGCCGGAAACGGATCAAGCTGCAGCTCTGGGACACGGCAGGCACTGAGCGATTCCGGTCCGTCTCGCGGTCGTATTATCGCGGCGCAGCTGGTGCCATTCTCGTCTACGATGTCTCCTCGTACGCGTCATTCGGCGGCCTGCCGACATTCCTCATGGATGCGCGCGCGCTGGCGTCGCCGAATCTCACCGTGGTGCTTGCGGGGAATAAGAGTGACTTAGCCCATCCGGAAGACCACAGCAGCGCGGCGACATCCTTTATCGATGATCCCCACAAGTTCACACCGAGTTCTGTCAGCACCACGTCGACCAGCAGACAGTCATCGTCTGTCACCCAACCACCACCACTGCCGTTTGATTCCGCCGGTGGATCGGTTCGCTCGACCCACAGCAACGCCGCTGTCGCAATGGGCACTCGCTGGACAGCCACCAAGTCCTCGCACGGCCGCGAGGTCGACCCGCAGGAGGCGCTGGATTGGGCAACAAAGTCAAATATCCCCGTTGCGGTCGAAGTCTCCGCGCTCTCCGGCGAGAACGTCGAAGAGCTCTTCACGCGGCTGGCGCGCATCATCCTGACCAAGATCGAGCTGGGAGAGATCGACCCGGACGATCCGCAGAGCGGAATCCAGTACGGTGATGGCGGAATGTGGATGGGCGGTTCGAGGACTGCCAGTGACGGTGGGAGCATCCGCAGCGCGCTCACCTTGGACGATCCCCTGCCGCATCATCACCATCATCATCATCGGAGACGTCCGCGGAGAAAGAATGATTGGATGGGAGAGTGGGAGGATGTCTTTCGGCTCACAGCGTCTCGGAATCGGGGCGGGCGTGGGTGCTGTTGAGCATTCTTTTAATGATTTTTCCCCTGTGTTGATTGATTTTCTACTACTTGTTTTAGTTTTGATACCCCTCTACGATCGTTTCTTTTCATGTGTGCATGTTGCATGTCCTAGCATGACCATAGACTAATGTATGTACGACTTCAAGAACTTCATTCCTGTTTGGATAGGGTATACAACTATAGTCCAGCAATGAGCGTCTTGATCCCCTTCCCTGCCTTGACGTCCGTAATGGCTGTCTCGGCCTCCTCAAACTTGACCTCGTTCGTAATGAGTTCCTTGACGCTGACTTTGCCCGTGGCAACCAGATCGACGGCCAGACTGTAGTCGCCGCTGCTGTATCGGAAGCTACCCTTGACGGTCAGCTCCTTGGTGCAGGCCGCCATGATGGGGAACGTCATCTCATTTTTGCCCATGCCGCCCTGGACGTATGTGCCGCCCGTCCGCAGGACATGGATACCGGTGTGTACTGACGGCTCTGCGCCCGAGGCATCCAGTACCACATCGGCGCCGGGGCCCAGGTCGTTCTCCTCCTTGATCCGCTGCGCATTCTCCTGGGCAGACACGCGCTGCGGGAGATAGATACCCGTAGCAGTGTACTTCTTGGCAAAGTCCAGGCGCGGCTTCTGGATGTCGACCAAGACGATCTTGCTGGCGCCGAACGCCCGTGCGACGGCACCGCACAGCAACCCGACGGGTCCGGCGCCGAATACCACCACCGAGTTGCCGGGACGGATATTACCCTGCTTGGCGATGTGCACTGCCACGCTGAGCGGCTCAATCAGCGCGCCCTCTTGCAACGTCATGGAATCCGGCAGCTTGTAGCAAAAGTCCTCCGGCAGGCGGTAGTACTTGGCCAGCGTACCATCGATCGGCGGCGTCGCGGCAAACGCCATCCGAATGCACAGGTTATACCGGCCCGACTTGCATGGGTCGCACCGCCGGCAAGGGACACCAGGCTCCAACGCGACCCGGTCCCCGGGCTTGAGTGTCGTCACTCCGGAACCGACCTTAACAACCACGCCGGAGGATTCGTGGCCCAGCACCATGGGATCCTTGACGATGAAGTCGCCGATCGCGCCATGTTCCCAGTAGTGGACCTGCCAATTCGTGAGTATTTCTGTCAGTCAATGAGATCTATGCTCCGCTTACATCACTGCCACAGACACCCGTGTACTTCACATTGATGAGTACATCATGTGGATCGACGAGTTCTGGAATCGGCCGGTCCTCGAACTTGACCTGCTTGATGCCTTCGAGGACGAAGGAAAGATTCTGTCATTTGTCTGTCAGCAGTGCGGGGTTCCATAGCTGTACGAGGGGCTTCGAACCTGTGCTGTGGCCGTGGACGTCATGGCGGCGGGGAGATCTGATAGTACACTCTACCTCTCAACTCGTATTTCAAGCGGGCGACGTGGTGGCTTTTGAGGCAGCGGGAAAATTCCTTCGCACCAGAAGAAATCTGGCCTGTGTCTCTGAGCTCGTGACATCTGTGGTTCCCCTCATTCTGCATTTGATACCGACCGATCGAGGCCTGTGAAAGCGGGGAACGGAGATCAGATGTCCGGAGCTTGAATCCTGGAAGCTCTGGTTAAATTAGCCGCTGAGAGAGTAATTTAGCCGCGTCGGCGATTTGTCCGAGCAGGCTATTCCGCGATTGTGATTGGCCGAGGGGAAATTGCCCCGTCCACTCAGAATGCTTGAATTGGTAAATTCGGATCATTGTTTTTTCCGAAACTGGATTATGTAAGCATCGGGACCCGTTCAGCGTCAAAAGTCCCGGATGATGAAGTGCAGACGAGCATCGTCGTTCAAAGAGGAAAGCTTGCCGAGTCTGGCATGGCCCTCGTCGCAGCTCACCCTAATTGATGCTGCCACGGCCACCTTTGCCCGCCATGATGCGCCCCTTTCGGGTGCCGCTGCCGCGGACAATTCCTCAACGGCAGCCGGTCCGCACAGTACAAGCTCGCATCGCCGACAATGACCGTCTTCCGCTTCGATTCGCCCGCGGCTTCAGTGCCGCGCGCCCGCGCCTTGACGACAAGCGTCAGTCGTTCATGTCGCAGCTGTACGAAAGTACCCAGCAGCGAATACAGCGCGAGCGCGCCGAACAGGAGCGGTACTCGCAATACCAGACCCGGTCGATGGGCTCACGGTTCATGGGGACGCTATTCGGTATGAAACTCGTGCTAGGCGAGAAGTTTTAAGGCAATCCTAATGGTTATAGTCCTGGCATTCTTCTCCGCCGGTTCATACTATCTCGGTACATTGAGACCAGCTCCGCCGCCTAGCTCGTCGACAACGCCGTTGTCGGAGCTGCCGCCCGTTCAGCACAATACGTCCGTTGCAAACTTGCAGGCTGCATGGGCGGATTTCGTAGCGATCCTGGGTCGGGAAAATGTTTCGACGGACGAGCAGGACTTGGTGTTGCATTCCGGATCGGATTGGTCGTCGTACTCTCGCAAGGAAAACGAAAAACCGTTCATTGTCCTGTACCCGTCGACAACGGAAGAAGTATCCAAGATTATGAAAGTCTGCCACGAGCGAGTTATTCCCGTGACAGCGTATTCGGGTGGAACGAGTCTGGAGGGCCACTATGCTCCAACGCGGGGCGGTGTGTGCATTGACTTCCGGCGGATGAACCAGGTGCTGGCGGTGCACAAGGAGGATCTAGATGCGGTGGTGCAGCCGGCGGTCGGGTGGGAAGAGTTGAATGAGCAGCTTTCAGCCGACGGTCTGTTTTTCCCACCAGACCCAGGTCCCGGCGCGATGATCGGCGGCATGGTCGGTACGGGATGCTCGGGCACGAACGCGTACCGGTACGGGACAATGCGTGAGTGGGTTGCATCGCTGACAGTTGTGCTTGCGGACGGCACTGTGATCAAAACTCGGCAACGGCCAAAGAAGTCGAGTGCCGGGTACGATCTGACGCGGTTGTTCATTGGTAGCGAGGGTACACTTGGCCTGGTGACCGAGGCCACGCTCAAGCTGGCTGTCAAGCCGCAGAGTCAGAACGTCGCCGTCGCGAGTTTCCCTAGCGTGCATCACGCGGCGGACTGCGCGCGTCGCGTCGTCGAGCAGGGCATTCCCGTCGCTGGCCTGGAGATCCTCGACGATGTGCAGATGAAGTGCGTCAACGCCAGCGGCGCAACCCGCCGCCACTGGGCAGAGGCTCCGACACTGTTCTTCAAGTTCGCCGGCACACCCAACGGAGTCAAGGAGCAGATCGGTCAGGTCCAGAAGCTGGCCAAGGCTGCCGGCGGCCGCTCGTTTGAATTCGCTCGCGATAGCAATGAGATGCAGGAGCTGTGGAGCGCGCGCAAGGATGCCCTCTGGAGCATCATGGCCATGCGCCGCGACGAGAACGATCGCGTCTGGACCACCGATGTCGCCGTACCAATCAGCCGTCTACCGGACATTGTCGAGGCAACCAAGAAGGACCTCGTGCAGAGCGGGCTCCTCGCGGGCATTTGCGGGCATGTCGGAGATGGAAACTTTCACGGTAGCCTTCCCTTCCCTGCATAAATCCGACTAGTCGAAACTAATCATCATGTAGCAATCCTCCTCTTCAACGAAAAAGAGAAGCACCTTGCCGAGCAAGTCGTCCATCGCATGGTCAAGAATGCCGTTGCCATGGAAGGCACCGTCACCGGCGAACATGGTGTCGGCCTCATCAAGCGCGACTACCTTCCTCACGAACTCGGCGACAGCACAGTGGATACCATGCGTCGGGTAAGTCTTTTTCTTTCTCCTCCCCCCTTTTTCCGAATCAATACTTTGTAGAATCCTCATGAAGCTAATCGTGCCGGATTTGTAAATAGTTGAAATTGGCGCTCGACCCGCTGTGTCTGTTGAACTCGGATAAAGTCGTCCGGATTGAGCGTCCGTTGCCTGGGGAGGTTAAGGAATGGTAATGATGGCCCGTGATGATCTCTTGCGGGGCTTTTTGTACAATATCGAAAATAGGAGATTGTAGTTGAGTATCTCTTGGATACCAAAGTTACGATCATGGTGGGATGTATTTTTCTTCAGAAAAGGAATGAAATTCGTTAGATTCAGAGTGGCTAGTTCACTTGCTCTCAATGATTAGCTAGCATACATGACAGTTGTATTCAAGCCTTCATTGATCTGATCTGATCTGATTCCATCGATCAGTCAATAATCCAGAGAGAATCATCCAATATCCATCCTCCATTCTGTAGTCGAATCTCGCGAAAATAGATAGGCGAGTTCAGTAAAAGAAGAAAATCACAGATTCAACGCGCTTCATCCTGCGCCGCAGTCCATAAGTGACTCGTAGATGCCGGCATCCATCCGAGAGTATTCTTCCATCTTCTTGCTCCAGGCAGAAATCGATAAATCACAATAACATAGTAGAAAATCCAGGAGATACGAGGAATATTCGCCCCGCTATGAGCACATTCTTCGTTTGAGTTTGAAGAGGCGCGTTCGCAGCCAGGTTAGGAATCGGATCCATGCGTTGTTGGCTGGGTTCGCGCTGTGCGGTTTCTTGACGGGAGTATATTCTTCCTCTTCCTCCTCGAAGTTGTTGTGATCGTTATGATGTTGCTCCCGCGTGCCAGACGACGGTGGGGTATTGGGGATCTCTTGCGGCCACGAGACGATCGGCTCTGGCGTCGGCGTGGCGCGCGTTGTTGATGGGGAGATGGCGTCCGCTGAATTATCTGCGCTGTGCTGCCTGGATCGACGCCGGCGGTTCTCACGGTCTTGGGATTTGCGGCGCTGCTTCTCCAGTTTCAGCGCTTTGGCCGCCTCTTTCTCTTCAAACGCCCGTCGGGCCGCGTTTACTGTCGCGGCATGCGACGCGGCATCCACAACCGTTGGCCGGTTTGACTTCCGGCGGAGGCGTAACGAATCGAGGTCTGTGATGGAGCGTCGCCCCGACGTAACCGTTGATGACTCACTGGTGAACAACTTAAAGTCACTCCGTGAGAGCTCCTCAGAGAACCGAACGGTGGTATCACCGCTGCGTGTGAACGAGAGGCTGTTTGCATCTGGGCTCGCGGCGATGGTCGAGTCTTCCAGATCTTGCGAGTTGGTGCCCTCGAGATAGCTCTCCTCGACCGAGTTGCTCAACGAGTGCGTTACCGACGGTGCAAACGGCCGGGGAGTCTGACGCTTCGGGTGCACGTAATACTGCCCCCCAGGACGATGGTATGTCGAGGTTGTCGAAGTCGACGTCGTGTAGGCGGTTGACGCATCGCTGATGGATCGGTGGTGAGGGCCCGACACAACGCGGTCGCAGAAACGTGTGTCGCGTTCGGGGTTGGTGAAGATGCCAAGGCCCTCGTACTCGAGCGACGACCGCGACAGGTCGATCGACAGCGAGGACCGGTCATCTCGTGACCGGCCCTTGAGCAGCGGCTTGATCGGTACCGACACTTTGGCGCTCGTCCGCCGCGACTTCTTGGGATGAAGAAAGAGATCGGGCGCCGCAGCTACGTCCCAGGTCGACGACTTGGACCCGTCGATCGAGTGCCGCCCGGGCGCTCTCCTGGTGAGATCGGGGGTCGACGTCCCCGAACAGGAGCCCTCCCGCAGGGAGAGGTTGGATGGCGAGGCGTGGACATACATTCCGAGTGGCTAGATGGCGGGGACGCGGGAAAAAGGGGGTGAGGGAGCGAGAGGGCGAGGGTTATGACGGGAGAGCCACACGCGAGAGGAACAAGAGGCCGCTGTCCATCGTCTGTTTGGGAGAAGTCGAGCAGCGAACACCGATAAGGGAGGGAGGGAGGAAACAGGAGCGTGGAGGGGGGGTTCAGGGATTTCGTATTAAAAGCAGAGAGTCTTAACGTTGCCCCGGAGGCTTCAGTTGGACCCCATCAGATGGGAGGCTATGCGAGGCCTAGATTTAGTCCGTCTCAAGACGTGAACGCGAGTTTAAACCGGCCGGAATCGTCGGATGTTGGATCCCTCTGGTCCGCGACCCAGGTCGATGGCTCTTGCCACTCACTTTATTGCCCCTGGCGATGTCCGAGCGACGAGTTTAAATGTCTCGTGCGGATTCAATAGTTGCTGATCCTCAGACTCAAAAATGAATCTTAAATCTTCACCGTGCTTCGGGCCTGGGGCACTCCGTATCCTCCGTACAAAAAGGCGGTATCAGTATTTGTAATACCGCCTTTCCCCCGTATGAAACCCCCCTTATCGGGCGGAATGAAACCTGCCCGGTATCGTACTGACAATTACAATACCAACCTAATCACGCGGCCCTCTCATTCGCGGTTTCCACAATCATGTGATCAAGGGAAAAATGCACACTTGTTCCCTCTGCCCTCCCAGAGTCACCCCTGGTTCAGTGACATCTCATCACCTCACGTGGAGGAAAACCACGACCCAGGGCTCGGTCTTTTGGAGGTTACATCGCGGTCTGGATTGCTCTACTCCGCTATTTCATAGCGTTGTCGTCAAGTCTCATCCAGTCCCGCCAGCGGGGTAGCTTTTTGCTTGGCTACTTTCACCGCCACTTCATCTATTACGGCGCACCGCAGAGCCACAAGTGCTTCTGAGTACGGGAGACCACACGACCTCAAACAGCTTCGGACAATCAGCCGGTGATAACCGCTTATCAGTTCAATCAGAGACAGGTGAACAAGGCCCGCGGGGCCATTGCCCACCATGGTGTACGACTGGGAAGGGAAGCGGGACATCTGCTATCAGATGTACATTGTGGATAAGAAGGCGCTGGAGGAGATTATGGAATACATGAAAAACACCTACCAGTTTGCGCCGAGGTACGGGATCGGAAGAGCGGAGAACGTGATAGCTTCACCAAGCTAACTAAGCTTCGCGGGGCAGTAAACGAGCTTTCCAAACTCAATTCAAGCGCTGGGGTTTCCCCTCAAAGCAGAATCCCGCTCACAAAAATCCCGCTCTTGTTGCTCGAGTTAAGGAACTGTGGGAACGAAATGTCAGCCAGCGGGAGATGCTCCGCATCCTCAATGAGGAGGGCTTCAACATCAAGGAGCGCGAGCTGATGCGCGTTCGCGCCAAGAATCGCTGGTTGCTACGCGTCCCCAATGGCATGAAATCGCAGACCACGGCGCAACCGTCGCAGGAGCAGCAGGGCGTAGAGGATGGCCTGTTGGCCTTGCAAAATGAACTGTACAATGGAAACAATGCGCTTCCCGATCAACCTAGCACCCAGCCATCGTCGTCGCCGACTGTCCCTCCGGAGATTCTCGCCAAACGCAAAGAGCGGTTGGAGCGATTGCGAATAGAGAGTGAAGAACGCTGGGCTGCTCGAAAGCGACGACGGCGAACGCGGGGCTGGGCCGGGCTGCCGGCAGATCCTCCGGGGCCTCCTCGATTCCCGTCGGAGACGACGATAGACGAGAGTAAGCAATA
Organism: Thermomyces lanuginosus; assembly: GCF_041956635.1. Classification (NCBI taxonomy): domain Eukaryota; kingdom Fungi; phylum Ascomycota; class Eurotiomycetes; order Eurotiales; family Trichocomaceae; genus Thermomyces; species Thermomyces lanuginosus. The sequence goes on along the minus strand of NW_027192374.1, from coordinate 603,348 downwards.
TCTGCAACTAGATAATGCGATGTACAAACAAATCCGTGACCAATTCCAACGGATATGCGAGGAAATGGGCTTGATCAAGAAGACGGTCGCAGGTCCAGAGCGATGGCAGGCAGCGAAGGAGAGACTGATTCGAGAATCGCCGCATCTTAGCGCTCTCTTTGCGAACAATGACAGCAATCCTCGCGATCCCAACCAGCGGGACGCGAAAGCGCTGGCCCTTGACATTGTCTGCACCGACGTGACGAAACGAATGCGCACGCTGGAGCGAAGAATGACGATTGCAGAGGCCAAGAATGCGCTTGGTATTAATCCGGAAGAAAGCCGCCAGATCCGCAATGCTTTTTACAACACCCTCAAGGCCGCCCATTTCACTAGCAAGCTGGAGGCCGGGGATGAACAATGGCAAGAGCTCAAGGAGCGATGGATTCAGGGCTCCGAACTTTTGCAGCGCATCCTGGCCCCAGGACCGGCAGATCCAGAGCACGCTACGAAACTTCGGGCGCTTGAGGTGCTCTGTCGGGACGTCATGAAACGACTACGAGATGACCAATCGAAACGTAACCCAGAACGGAAACGAGCCACCTCGCAGCGGACCACCGAGCAACCCAGGCCGCCGGCAGCCGCGCCGCTGGCCAACACATACAGCCAGGGAATGACTAACGGGATCAGCAACGGAATCAGCACTTTGGCCTCGCAGGCGTTGGCCAGTGCTCCGGTGGCGACTGGCGACCTTGGAGACATCCAAATCGACCCGTCGCTCCTCCAGGCTGCCAACAACACCTCGTTTGACCCGGGGCAGGCCTTTGGATATGAAGAGCCGCTCTTCACCAGCCCGCCCGTGCCGGTCTATATCCGTGTCAGCCCTCGCAGCGCCATTCACGCCAACTCCAAGACGTGGGTTGAAAAGCTGACCTCCATTACGGTCGCGGAGCTGCGGCAGCTCGTGACCGCCCGGTATCCGGATTCCACCGTGACCCGGATCGAGGGTGTCGAAAAGGAAGAAAATGGCAAGGAAGTATCCTTTGTCATTGACGAGGATCACGAGTTGGATGCATATTTGACACATATGCAGGGCAAAAAGGCCTCTTTTGTCGTGCGGTTGAACCCGCTCCAATAGATCATGCTGTACTAGTACATATTCCCTATCAACGCCGTACGCCTGTAATATAGACCCAACGACCATCGAATCTATCGTCATCCATAGGATGAATACCCATCCAGGCACTTTACATCTGAGCCTTAGCACGCTCCCGCTCCGCGGGGTTGTATCTAGAGTACGTTGTCAGCATCCCGCCCGAACAACCATCGCCAACACCAAAGCACATACCGCAGCAGCTTCTCGATCAGGTCGACATGAGTCATGATCATTCTTCGGCAGCAGTAGCGCTTGCAGCCGAGCTGGTCCATCGCATCACTAAAACCATCACAGAAACCCCCGTCAATGATCGATCTCCGAGAAGCATCCGTCATCGCGGCACGCTTACCCATCCGGAACGCCCTCATCAAGCAGCTGCAGGTAGCGCTCCCACATATCACCAACCACCTAAACAACAATTAGTCGTTTCCTGTCATCGGTTCAAACCCGGGGATTCAAGTCGCACCTTTCCGCAGGAGAAACACCGGATTGGAATGATCATTTTGACAGGTGGATGACTCTTGACACCGCTTCTCCGAGGCTTATCTCCGCACGCGGCCAGAAATGATACCAGATCGAGCCAAAGAAATTCAAAGCTTGCTGCGACGAGCTCGAAAAGGAACCCTACTCTGCCGTCAGAGTGGTTCAGTTTTTCAAAGGTTATCTGGATCTCGCGCTATACCATATCGGGACTAGCGCGTTGATAACGGCCCGCAGCCTCGACATTTTGATTTTTCTTGCAGAGAAAAACTTCAAGAGCTCCCCAAGATCGGACTTTGGGCGCTTCAATTTTCGCGGTTTCGCCCTATTGATTATCGCCCTGGATCATGGCGCCCGTGCCAGATCGTCCGTCTCGGTCGTCGAAAAGATCACGGACGCGCGATGCCGCCGCCGATGGTTTGACACCGGAGAGACAGAAGCGTCTCAAAGTTTCGCAAGAGGAAAACGCGGAAAATGCAGACAGTAATATGCTGACTCCGACCCCGGATACGGCGCCAATCGCGGCCGAAAAGGCTGTAGACGAGACGGCGCCGCAATGGTCACTGCATCACGTCTTTAGTGGTCGCTTCGGCGACACCGAGCCGCTGCTCTCGGCGGATGAGAAGTGAGTCTGCGGTGACTATGAATCCCTGAAGGGATAGGAGGCTAATGTCGGGTTAAGTTACTTGTTCTTGACGCTGGGTGGCACAGTTCAGGTCTTTTCCATGTCGACGCAGCGGCCGGTTCGGCGCCTTCAATTAAAGGGCTCGGCGTACGTTACCGGCTTGAGACTGTCGCCGTCGTCGCCGACAAATCTCTACGTGCTGACCTCCGCCGGCGATCTGATTCAATGGGACTGGGAGTCAGATAAGGAAATCGCCAGCTGGGCCAAATTTCGGAAAGTGCAGTCATTCGAGGTTGTGAAGAAGGGATCGCCGAAAAAAGATGAAGACGAGGAAGAAGAGGAGGAGGAGGAACGCGTAGAAATTTTCTATCTGCAGGAGAAGAAGGAAGGCCGCAGGGCCATTGCGGTCAGTGCGTTGGAAAAGTCTTCGTCAGAACGTCCTGACCAGACCGTTCTACTGGATACGGCAAGACCCTTGACCCATTTGCGGGTCCTCTCCAGTGGCCGGTCTGTAGTCGCCTGCAGCAGTTCTCATCTGCTCGTTGGAACCCGAAACTCGAGCGATAGTTTTGAGTACACATGGCGGGAGGTTCAAGTGCCCGTGAGAATCACGGCGTTGGATGTCCGTCAACCGACTCCTTTGGCAGCCGTTGACTTGGCTATTGGAGAGTCGAACGGCTCAATACTGGTCTACCAGGACATAGTCAATGCGTTGTCTAGAAACGAAAAAGCGTCCGATGCTGAAAAACAAGGTCTCCCGCTCCTTCGTAAACTACATTGGCATCGAGAAGCCGTCGGCACATTACGATGGACAAGAGATGGTGCGTTTTCATTTTCTGGGAACGGAGTGGATGGACGTCGCTAATCTACGCCAGGAAACTATATCATCTCTGGAGGCAAGGAATCCGTCCTCGTCTTCTGGCAGCTGGATACCGGTCGCAAGAACTTCTTGCCCCATTTCCCATCTGCCATCCGTGAGTTGGTAATCTCTCCTACTGGCAGGCTGTATGTTTGCCGGCTGGCGGACAATTCCACCATTGTCTTGTCCGCCGCCGAGCTGCGGCCCATCGCCACGATCAATGGTTTGCAATTACCGTCATCGACGCCAAAACAAGGTCGTACAGCTGAATCTGGGGCCATTGCCGGGCTCTCGGTCCCGGCCATATTCCATCCGCAGAAGCCGGAACACCTGCTGGTCGCTATTCCGGCGCGCGGAGACGACTCAGAGGACAATGTCTCGATGCTCCAGACATTTAATGTCCAGACTGGGTCGCACATTTCGCGCCAATCGCTTACCCGGACAAACATCACAGTGCTTAACAAGGGCCCAGAAGGGACAGTCATCACGACGCCCAACATTCAACATCTCGACATAAGCGAGGATGGCAAATGGCTGGCTACGGTCGAGCGATGGCAGCCGCATAGAGCGGATGTCGATGCGCTTAACAGGACGTCTCTGCACGAGACCTCCAACAGTCACGGCCATGCGGAAATCTTTCTCAAATTCTGGACCTGGAACGACTCGACCATGCTCTGGGAGCTGGCAACGCGAATTGACACCCCTCACTTCCGGGCCGCCATCTCTGCCTCCGGTCCCGCCGAGGTCCTGTGCCTCGCATCGCGACCCGGTAGGCACGAGTTTGCCACATTTGGTGCCGACGGGGTCCTGCGAATCTGGCAGGTCGTTGCACGGTATCCCAGTTCGGCGAAGAAGAATAAACAAGTCCAGCGCGGACGCATGGAGCATACGTGGAAGTGCCAGACGGTCATGGATTTGGCTGGCAATGCTGGACTCGAGAGCGACACCGCCGGGGCGTTATCCGTTGCATCCATGTGCTATTCTGGGGATGGCTCCGTTCTGGCCATTTGTGTCAGAGATGCGGTTCACCTCATCGACGCCCATCGATGGGCCCTCCACGCGACGCGCAGCGGCATCTCTTCGGGAGACGCCTTCTCTGTGAAATTTCTCGGCCGTTTCGTGGTCGTCGTTTCGAAGCAATCAATAACGCTCTGGGACGTTGTTGACGACGTCGTCCAACCGATTTCCCCATCTCAATCCAGTCCTGACAGCGGCGACAACGATGGTGATGACGATTCTGCCGCTCCAAACGACGATAACATCCTCCTCGCTGTGAACCCCACCACGGATACCTTCGCCGTAGCAACCCAGCGCGCGGCCAAGAGCAACAAGTCTAACAAATCTAAATCCAAGGCGCACCGCAAGGCAAAGACTTGGGCCGTTTCCGTCTACAGCCGACTACAATCATCAACTTCGGGACCCGTCTTCAAAGCCACTCTGGGCGCCGCCCCGCGGGCTCTGCTCGCGGACCCGTCGAGAGGCGACTACGTGGTCCTCGACGCCGAGGCAAACGTCAAACGGCTAATGAGCGCCGCCGCCGTTGGGGCGCACAGCGAGGACGGTGTGCAGTCCGTGACCATTTCAGCCGATGTCGCGGAGCAGCTCCAGGCCGGTCTGCAGCGGATGTTTGGCTCGATCGTCGCCGGAAAATCGACGACGACGACGGTCAATGACGAGGACGCGGCGCATGGTGGAAGCGGCAAGTCACGAATCGACGCGATTTTCGATCGCGTGCCGGCGTACGCGCTACCTCCGGTGGATGCGCTATTTGGGGATGTGGTCAAGTCTCTCGTTATGGCGTCGTGAGGGGTCAGTACATGAACAGTAAATCAAATCCGGTCGATGATGGTGGGTTTGGAGTTTGTTTCTGGTCGCATGCTACATTGTACATAGAGTAAAGGCATTCATTGCCAATGGCATTTTTCTGTTGTCGGTTCAGTTGAAACTATATCGCCGATCGAGAATGATTTATCGTAGAAAACTTTCTCCCGTAGCCATTGATGCATGCATGCCAGCCCGATGCGATTAACTCATGCGGATTTCGCCCGTCGCGGCTGACTCGATAGCTCGATTAGTTTGCTTGTCCTGGCAACTACAGCGTCAATGCATATGCATATCGATATTCTTCGTATTCAAAGTGCGCCGATCAACTTAAACTGTTCAAGAAACGATCGGATCAATCATCAACAACCACCACCATGGCCATGGGAGCTTTGACAGCTTAAACCTTAACAAGCAACAAATCTGCAAGCCCAGCTTTCCCGACCGTTCCGTTACTCGTTGCAGATACTTATGTCGACTAAAGTTGGCCGCAACCGCCGGCGTTGGGGGCCCAGTCTTTTTTAGTGGCGCTTAGTAGAGCGCAGACGTTCGTCCGCGCTCCAATGGAGACGGCGCGGCACTGGCCGCAGCCAGCCCAACAGCCTGGTTCCAACCTTCCACTCAATTCCCGAGTCCCGACCGCCAACGAGAGGCTCCATTGAACCCATGCATGCTGGTCACACCATGCCACTTCCCGGCGCCTAAAGCGACGGCCGTTATGGGCTTCTGGGCGCCCCCTCCCCCGTCGTAATCTAATCCCTCCCCTCTCGGCTTCTCGTCCCATGGGCCCCTCTTCGTTGCTTTTTTTTTTTTCCATTATCGTTTCTTTTACCCTCTCGATTAGGTCAAAAGGCGCGTTTGTGTCTCCTCTTTCCGTCTGTTTCGTTTCGTCCAAACGTGGACTCGATTGCCGGAACCTTGGCCAAACGCGGCGCTGCTGCATGAACCTGGGACTAGAGCTGCCGAGAGCCTGGGCTAATTGATCCTGGGTTAATTAGTCCAGAATCACGACACAGGGATGAACTGGCTGGGAGAGCGACGATAACTTGGTAGGCTCAGAGTTCGTCCATCTTCGCGCATCTATCAGGAAGCCCCTCGTCGCTTTTCGCTTCCCTTCTCCTCTCTTGAAGGTGCCCTACGGTATTGATAATAAGATCAAGGCATTGCTGCTCGGCGCCGGCGCGAAGCGATCCTTGCTCGCGTTCTGGCGTCCAATGCTACCACCCCTGGTCTGGTCGCTGACAGTGCGTGTCCTTCTAGAGACCAGGTGAAGTCGCATTACTTTCCCGATCCCAGATAGTTATCGCAAGTCTCTCTCGCCGAGGAGCGGATAGACACGGGAGACATCTCGCCTCTGTGTTTGCGGCGAGGTCCATGTCCTACTGCCTCTGCTGTTCTCTCTTCCCGGCCCGGACTGGCTTCGTCCATCCCCGGATTCGAGGTCCATCGCCAACATGATCGCTCTCAAATCCCCGGTGCCCGTCTCTCCAAACAAGCTTGCATCTATTCATCAATATCATGACTCCGTCCCGACTGTATCTACCGATACCTCTTCAAAGTACAGCCTCTCCCCTCCGAGTAGCCTCCTACATCCGCTGACGACCAAACGATTCAGTATGGAGAACGCGTCCGAGACAGACTCGAACGTTCAATCCAGTGTTTCCTCTGAGGCTCAATTCCATACTCCCACTATGAACGGCAGTACGCCGGACAAGACAAGTCCAAAGAAATCCTCCCAGGGCAATCACCCGGAACTGAGTGTAGGTCCAGCGATGTCTACAAGTGATCTCGACCCAGCTCTGACGGGATCCCAGATACGTATATCCGATACTGCTTTTCTGGGCTTTCGCCCCCGATCGGACGAGGATGACCCGCCGCAGTCGGTCATCCATGCGCCCCCCGGGTTTGGGGAATTTGTAAGAAATCAATGCTTCTATACTCGAACAAAGTCTCTAATCTGTCGCCTAGAAGCCAGCCAGTTCACCAGCACCCGCGCCCGCGCCCGAGAAGAGAGGGAGCCCAGCGCCCAAAAGCGCGACTGCGAAGAACTCCCCCGTCGAGGCGGAGAAAGATGCGACAAAGGTACCATTCTGCTTGAAATTAACACCTGAATCATGCTGATAGTGGATATGGAAACCCAATGGCGACCCAACATCAACACCGCCTTTGACGACCACAATTCCTCCCGCCAGGGGCGGTTTGGAGCGGCCCACCCCTCAGGCACAGACCTGGAAGGAGTCTGGGGAACGGCCAAACAGTCTGGAAGGTGCGGGCGTATGATATTTCATTACTAGGATTTCAGGCTGATTCTGCTAAGGCATTCCCGAAGGAACTGGGCATGCTGAAACCGAGGATGAAAACCGCGTGTTCCCGGCCAGCCAGACGAACAGCGACCTCGATGCTTTGCGCAACGCTCTCGCTGAGTGCTGGACACTGTGCAACACGCTGGCGAACCTTAGCAATAGCCATCGCGAACGTCTGTTTCATGGCAACCCCAGAGGTGATAAGCAGCAGATGGCGTGGCAATCATGCTGGAAGCTGTGCCAGAAGCTGTACTACAGCCAGGAAGACGAGACCGGTTCACAGATTCTGCCAACGCTCGACTTGTGTCGGGATTTTTGTCAAGCGCTTTTCGAAGTGCGGGTGCGGGAAAACGAGATGTCAGACTCGGTCCTGCGAGTGAGCTTTGAGCTCAATAATCATCTATACAACATCTCCGACCGCAGCCTTCCGGATGCATTCCGAGAGAGGACGCTGGACTTTTACATCACTCTGTGCCACCGGCTCATGAAGCAGCGCATGCATCTGGCCGAGGAGGCCGACTCGCTGCTGTACGCCTGCTGGTCGCTCGCCGAGATGCTGTTCAGCATCCGCCAGAACCGACGTGAGGGCCGAAACCCAGACGAGGAACTGCTGGGCTCGGCAATCCAAGCATGCTGGGAGCTCTGTGACTTGTTCCGTGAAGGCTGGACGCAGATCCGGCCCGACCGCGGTACACCTCGGCCGAGCCAGACCACATTCACGCAGGCATTTCACCAAGCGAGTCAGACTGCTAGTGCCCGCACCACCACAGATGACAACACCAGCGGCCAGAGAAACCCCGAAACACCTACGACGATCTTCGAGGACTCGACCACCGCCTCGCCGGACGAAGCCTCGGTTCCAAACATCCTGGTTCTGGGTCACGCACATGGCCAGCAACAAGGAGGCAGCAAATCTTCCGGGACGGGTAGACTGTCGTCGACTGCGTCTAACCGTTCCCGCTCGTCCGAACGCACCTCATCGACGCACACCGTCACTACCCCTTCCGAGGACCCGAACCTTCGCTGTCTCAAGTTGCTCATTACCAAGGCGGCCCTCAACAGTGGCTACCACCGCGACTCGAATCAGAACTTGGCGTCCTTTGCCAAGTCCCTACCACCGGACTCCTTTGGCTCTTTACCATGGCAAATGAATCTCCTGGACGAGTACAAGAAGCTCGTCTCGTCCGACCCGGCCTTCCGCGTCATTGGCCCTCCGGGCCGTGCAGGAGCTCTCGAAGTAGCACGCGCTGTGTCGATGATGGTTCAGAGTGGGCAGTTCACATGGCTCCGGGATCTATATCGGCTAGTGTTTGGGTTTCATCTTGATGCGGCGGCACGCAGTAATGTTGTTATTCAGACATGATTTTCCTTTGTCGGGAGTTATTCAGGACCTCTGAACTTTCTTGTTGCATTGTACCACAGTTTTTGCATGTGAAATGAACAGGGATTAATCGAAACAGCTGCCTGATATGAATACTAGCTATGTCCATTCATCGTCATCGGTCGTCGCTGTGTCTTGCTGGACGACCTCTTCATGAAATTCATATTTCGGAGCCCGACTCAGAGACTCTTGAGTGTTGAGCTTGTGTGGCGGTTTTAGCTCGACAGCTGTCAAAACGTATTCTTTACTGTCATCCATCGGCGGACGCAATACCGACAGAATGCCGTTTCCTGGCGTTGGAGCAGGGAACGCCAATCCTGCGGCGACTGCAAATACCAAGTCGAAGTTCAGGGGTCACCCAGAAGTCATCGGGGTGTTGGGAGCCTCCAACCGCCGACTTCTCTGCTCATCAGTTGATGCAGAGGGAGGCCATAATACCATTTGCAACGCCAGCAAGTTATAGACCGCGCGTTGCTTTATCTCTCTAAGTACTCCTTAGGCAATGTAAGTTATATCTTCAAGGTCCGGGAACGTTTGGGATCCTAACGTCTCCAACTGAGAATAGTAGTCATTGTTGATGCATAACAGTGGCGAGCATTCTTAACATGTTGAATTTTGACAATTCCGCTTAAATCCCATTTGAGATTTCCCGTAAGACTGCGGTTCGATAATGATCCAGGTGTCCTTAACAACTTTTGGGCTCATATGGCACAAGAATGGGCCATATTTGGCTCTGAGATAGTAGAGTGATTGAAAAAGATTCGAAAATGCTGAAAACAGGACATTATTTATATCTTCATCGACGGAAGGTGCTGTTTCTGTTTCTGGAAGGCACGCTATCGTGCCTTCATTTCCACCCGTCTATCTTGCTGTACCTTCTTTGCTTCTTTGCGGATACTTCTTCTGAACCCTGCTATATATAACGCGCATTATCCTTACTACCTGCTTCAGTTCGGTCATTCATGCCTAGCACTGGTCTAGGGCATATCAGGTCATGTGACGCCAAATGTAAGGTACGCGATGATAAAAAAGCCCCCCTTCCTGATCGATGTTACTGTTCCTGGACATCAGATCAGGCCTGAACATGCAGTCCAATCAGTCCATTTGTTTGCCACACCCCTGACCTCGCTTGATTAGTTATCACCTCACCATGACGGGCTGCCGACGCCCTCCCCGACGAACCCCGACGAAGAATCGGTAATTGGTACCTTGCCACACGAGAACAGCCGAAACCGGAACCGGGGACTTGGCCCTAGGGGCCATTCGGCAAGCCTTCCTGCAGCGAGACTGCGAGGGTCGCTCGCTCGGATGGAGTTCATCCACGTGGGTGATTGCATGGACCGAGGAGCCATGGGGGCAATCGTGCACGGAGCAGTTACCTACTCCGTGAGAATACTCCATAATGTCTCTCGTACGAGCACTTCATACTCCGCAAGTTGTTGGCCCCCAGTTCTGATCTACTTCAATTGCTCAAGATTCTCGCTCTAATTGGCGCTGGTCCCTTGATCTCTGTCTGACAACAGATGTTCCAACCTAAGTAACTCCGTCGCTGCATAGATTTTGCATCGCAGTCCGTATACCCGTTATCTCGCGTAGGCTGATGCTTACAAGATGGACCCTGTTCATTAAGACTGAGAATCGACGTCATGATCTTAACCTAATCGGGAGATTGATGACAAGTTCCTCGGAATGGCGTCTCCAGGGTGCAGATCTGTGGGGAGCCCGCAGCCAATGTCTGATTTGAATTGCCATTTTCTTGAAAGCTTGACCAATTAATCCAATGAAAATCATGTGGAGAAGCGGAGATTAACGAAAAACTTTTCGAATTTTCGATCCATAGCAAAGTATATCCACTTGTCGTATTTGGAAATTTCTTTACGTGTTAGGGCTTGCGATGGGTTCGACCCTGAATCTTTCTCCAATTTTTCCCTTGCCTCTCTGTCATCTCTTCGAATGACATTCCGCCCTGGAGATCACCTTCGCGCTAGAGTTTCGTAGGATAGGCTACCAATCCCATGGATGCAACTTCATATGGCCATGGCGGGTTCTCTGATCGGTTGTCTGTACTAGTTGGTTCCACTATGGTCATCCTGGAAATGCAAAAGATGCATGTCATCTCCGAGCGATATAAGAGAGAGAGGTCTCCTGCCTTGACTTCTGACCTCCGAACCCACTGCATATCTTTATTCTCAGCACTAGTCTTTGCGGCTGGATTATCGCATCTATTGAGCGACCTGGCTGGTCCGGCGTTCGATCATCATGTCCGCTCCCACCTATGCCGGCTTGTCCGGCAAGAAACTGCTGTGGGCAGTATCCTCAGTTGCGACCACCGGCTTTCTTCTTTTCGGCTATGACCGTATGTAGCCTTCCCGGCATGATCGCCCTGATCGTCCAGGAGCTGACTGAGGCATGATCCAGAGGGTATCATGAGCGGAATCATCAGCGCGGAACCGTTCAATAAAGTCTTTCCCGAGACCAAGGATGATTCGACGATGCAGGGTTTGGTGACGGCTATTTACGAAATCGGCATGTTCCTCCATCTGCTTGCAATCAATATTCCAATTTGCAAAGGAATTGGTGATTGACGTCCGCAGGCTGTCTTATGGGCGCCGCCCTGATTCTTTGGTGCGGTGACATGCTGGGCCGGCGGCGGTCCATCATGCTCGGTGCCACTGTCATGATCATTGGTGTCATCATTCAGGTGACGGCATTCCCTGGCTCCGGGCCATTGGCACAATTCATTGTCGGCCGGGTGGTCACTGGAATCGGCAACGGTATCAACACATCGACGATTCCCACGTATCAGGCCGAGTGCTCGCCTACAGCCAACCGTGGTCTCCTCATTTGCATTGAGGGCGCCATGATCGCGTTCGGCACGCTCATCGCGTATTGGATCGACTACGGTGCCTCGTATGGCCCCGACGACCTCACCTGGCGATTCCCAATTGCGTTCCAGATCTTGTTTGGTCTGATCATCATCGTCGGCATGTACGTCTTGCCCGACTCGCCACGGTGGCTTTTTGTGCGCGAGCACTACGAGCAGGGCGAGAAGGTCGTTGCCGCGCTGTTCGGCAAGGAGATTCAGCACCATGATGTCCAGATGCAAAAGACAGTCATTCTGGACTCGATCCGAGCGTATGTTACCAAAACTCACGCGAAAATCAAAATAACCATTGCTGACGATGACACTAGCTCCGGACAATCTGGCTCCAGCAAGACTCCCATCTCTGCCGTTTTCACCGGTGGCAAGACACAGCACCTGCGGCGCATGCTTTTGGGAGCATCCTCGCAATTCATGCAGCAGGTTGGTGGCTGCAACGCCGTCATCTACTACTTCCCAATCCTTTTCGAGCACTCGATCAAAGAGACACACAACATGTCGATGCTGCTGGGCGGCGTCAACATGATCGTATACTCGATCTTCGCGACCCTATCGTGGTTCCTGGTCGAACGCGTCGGACGGCGTAAGCTCTTCCTCTACGGCACTGTGGGCCAGTGCCTGTCGATGGTGCTCACCTTCGCCTGCCTGATCCCCGGTACCCGCAACACCGCCAAGGGCGCTGCCGTCGGCCTGTTCACGTACATTGCCAGCTTCGGCGCCACCTGGCTGCCCCTGCCTTGGCTGTACCCGGCGGAGATCAACCCGCTGCGCACCCGAGCGCGTGCCAACGCCATCTCCACCTGCTCCAACTGGCTGTTCAACTTTGTCATCGTCATGATCACCCCGGTCATGATCGATAACATCGGATGGGGTACCTACCTGTTCTTCGCCGTCGTCAATGCTTGCTTCTTGCCCATCATTTACTTCTTCTACCCCGAGACTGCCGGCCGTTCCCTCGAGGAGATCGACATCATCTTCGCAAAAGGTTACACAGAGAACATCAACTACGTCACCGCAGCGAAGCAGCTGCCGAAGCTGTCCGACGAGGAGGTCGAGCAGGCCGCCATCCAGTACGGCTTCGCCGGCCCGGATGCCGCCGAGAAGCAGGCGTCCAGCAGCGCCAGCGCAAGCGATGCCGAAGAGGCCGTGGGCGCTGTGAGCAAACACGAATAAAAAGTTGGCGTTCAGTCAGTTTCAGTTAGAGCATTTGTTTCTGTGACTTTCCTTTTCATGATGCATGTTCTATAGACCGGGTTGGGGTTTTCATGCATGTTGCGGGTATAGATAGGTAGTGAATGCAATAGACTTGCGAACATGACGCAGCGAGCTGATGTATAGCCTGTTCCATTCAGTGGCAAGTGTTTAATAACAGTTCATTCTGTAGCCAGATGGATGCTCCTCTGATTTTGGTGGCGATGTTCGATTTCCTACTGCCGTCCCCTCGATTTTACGAGCATGAACCTAATGATAACCCAGCAATGTCTGCTGCGGACTGCCTTCGGGCTAGATTTTACCTTCCTCCCTCGGCCACCCTAAGCCAATCACCTCGAAACCTCAATCACTACCTTTCCAAAATGCGAGCCACTCTCTAGATATTTCAACGCCTCCTTCGCCTGCTCAAACGCAAAAACCTTACAAATCACAGGACGGATTTCGTGCTTCTCCACGAAGCGGATCAACTCCTCGAACCTATCTGTGGGGCCATTCAGAATGCCCTGCAGGGTGAGGGCTTTACTGATCGCAAGAACATTGATATTAAGCTGCTGCTGTTCCACCGACTGCGACTTTCCCGACGTGTAGCCGATGCAATTGATCAGCCCGCCATACGCAGCACAGCAGAAGCTCTTGGGCAGCGTCTTCTCCCCGCCAGTCTCAAGGATGATATCCGCACCGTGCCCGCTAGTTAGGTCGAGCACGGCGCGGTCCCAGTCGGGAGTCGTGCGGTAGTTGATGGTGAAGTCGGCGCCGAGTTCGTTTTTGGCTCGGGCGAGTTTGTCGTCCGATGAGGAGGTGATGATTACTACCTCATCTTGTCAGCACTCTGACGCTGTGAAACGGAGTGAATGAGGTTATGTACCCTTTGCACCAGCCGCCTTTGCCAGCAACAACCCGGCAATACTTACCCCGCCAGTCCCCTGGAGCAGAACATATTTATCGGGGTTCAGCGGCTCGCGCCCATTCAATGCCATCCACGCAGTGACGTACGCGATTGGCAGCGTGCATGCTTCTTGGTCCGACAGCGCTGCGGGCGCAGGTACGAGTTCATGCTCCTTGAAGACGCGGTGCGTTGCCAACACCCCGTCCCGTGGCAGCCCCAGGCCACTGGCTAGTGCCTCCTCGCGGATCGGCCCGCTACGGTGCTCCGGGAGGAAGGTTGAGAGGACCCGGTCCCCGACCGTCCATCGCGTGACATCGGTGCCGACCTGCTCGATCACTCCGCACATGTCCGAGCAGGGTACGATGGCAGCGGCTCCTCCGCTGCCGGTCACCGAACGGTGGTGGGTGTATTCGCCGCGGATAACTGAGCAACCCTTTAGCATCAAACATAGTCCAATTAAAATGTGTCTACTCAATGGGTCTTTCTGGGCAATGTTGGGAAGCTAGGAAAGCTTACCTTCGGCATCCCGGTAATTAAGCGACACAGCTTTGATCCGTACCAGAACCTCACCCGGCCCTGGAGCCGACCGTGGTACCTCGACTTTTTGGAGGTTGTCGATGCCGTCGAGACGGGTGGTGTACTGCTGGATTGTGCTGCTCATTTTCCGAACTGTTAAGGGACGAACGTGTCTCGATGGAAAAAGTCGTAGGACTCGTAGGATACAGGATTATAGGATGATGTCAATTTCCGGATAAATCTGTAGAATTGTGGAGCCGACGACAATACTGGTCAACATCGTAAGGAATCCTATCTCATCGTCACTGGTGGCTTGCCGACCAAGAGAGAGGCTATTATTGGCAAATGCCATGAGCTGAAGCCGTCCGATTCGACGCTCTACTACTGTATGGATCTGATTGACAACTACGATTGATCGGACCCGGTATGATCATGGATTTACCAAACCACATTCAACGCATACATTGCGTACATTCTGCCATTTTATCATCCATAAAAAACCAGACCGATAGTTGGTTTAAACCGACTCGAGAACCCGCTCCTTGAACTCCCGTTCCACCTTGTGACCCTTGTCATCCGTCGACGACTCTCCGTGCAGAGCCAGCAGGGCACCCAGGTCGAACTTGGGTTGCTTCAGAAGCTTGACCTTGCGGATGTGAACCTACCAGAGTTAGCCTATTGCAGATACCAACGTAATTTGTAAGATAAAACGCACATTCTGGAGAGGGTAGATGCCCTGGGTCGCCTTCTCAATCTCGCGGCCAATAACCTCCGGGATCAGCTTGGTGGTCAGCTGCGTGAGCGTGCAGCTGGAGGCCTCGCGCTGCATGATCTCGGTCATCTTCTTGCGGATAGCGCGGATCTGGGAGGAGCGCGCGTAGGTGGTCTTGCGGATCTGGTTCGGGCGGCGCTTGGTGAAGGCAATGGCGAACAGGCGGATGAGGTAGTCGTCAGTCGTCTTGACGGTGACGTTGGCCTCAATCAGCGTCTGCCACTTGCGCACCAGCGAGCGCAGCTTGTCCGACGTGAAGTCCAGGCCGTGGAAGTTGGTCAAGCAGTTCTTGCCCTGCACCTCATCGACACGGAGCTTGATCTTGCGGAACGCATGGTCCTCGTCGTTCTGGAGGTCCGCGAGCGACACCTCGAAGATTCGGCCCTTCAGGGAGTCATTGGCGTTCTTCAGACCGGCCGTTCGGTTGACCAGAGTTTTCCCGACACTTGTTTTCGTGTTAGTTTTCGTCTCCTCATCGTTTGTTCCGTTGGACAAGGGCAGAAGGCATACTCTCGGATCTGGAAGGTGGAAGGAGCCTGTTCAACGATATTAGATTAGAGTAATCCAATTGAATTCCTCCAGAACAAATCCAGCCGTACCTTGACATTGTACTCGTCCTTCCGCGAGAAGGGATCCACGGTCCTCTTCTTCACGCCCTTCTTACCCTTGGACAACCGCTTGTTTCTGACGGAGTCAGCGTCAATCCGATTGCGCGCACATAACCGAAGCGGCACGAAAATGTCTTACTTTCCAACAGCCATGGTTGCGACTCGAGTCTATCTATACCGTAGACAGACGGGGGACCGTAGAGTTGGAGTGGGCGAATTCGAGTCGAAACGGTTGATGGTCGTCGCTCGGAGTCGCTTCGGGAAGCGCAAAAAATCGCACACAACAGGGCTAAGCGAGGTCTCCGCCCTAAGATTACATAAGAATTCATTCTTGGCACAATCAATTATTCCGTTTTAGATTTAGCTTAGAACTCGAAACACGTGAATATTGATTACGTAATCGTCGTCTGCTACTCTCCATTTACTCGAGAACGCCATAGATCGGAATCAGACAGGCGCATTTTGAGATCCAGTTAATATCGTTCAGGCGATGTTGCCTTAGTGCATACTTTCCCGACGAGAAGTGTGCATTCGTAACTGATAAATACTCCGTCTGATCTGACAACAAAGGACTAGAAGTCAACATTCGCCATGGTAAGTCACACTGCGTGCAATCTACAAGCCCTATTGTAGTGGCTGATATCGCTGCAGGGTAAACGAAAGAAGAGCACCAGATCAATCAAGCCGAAGAAACAGGTAGGCAGACACTGTTGTGCTGTACGTCGAGATTTCTTGCTAAGCGTGCCGACAGAAAGAAGGCCTTCCGACATCCTTTGCTTGTCTCTTTTGTAACCATGAGAACTCTGTGATAGTAAAGTTGGATAAGAAAGTGGGAGTTGGAAATTTATCCTGCAAAGTGTGCGGACAACGATTTCAGACTGGTATCAATTGTGAGTGTGCTCCTTCTGAGTCACGCTACATAAAGCTTGCTGACGTCGACCGCAGACTTGTCCGCCGCCGTCGACGTTTATTCGGATTGGGTCGATGCTTGCGATGCAGTCGCCAAAACTACGGCCAGTAAATACGAGCAAGGAGAGCGCAATACGTCCGGCGGGCCGGCGGCGGATGATAACCGAGAAGCAAATGCTGGTTATGATGACGAGTTTGAATAAATACGGGTTCCTGAACACCGCAATATCGACATAATGTCATAACACGTGGTATCATCTAGTATAGGTTATGGTCGGGCTGTGGCGTTTGTCTATTCAAAGCTGCGGGCGTTAGTGTTGCCATTTGGAGTTTTGCTTGAAATGCAGTTGAGATGCACTCGAGTAGTACTCACTGCTTCATGCCATGCACGGGGTTCACAAGGTGTAGAACCGATCACCAAAATCGCCGAGTCCGGGAACCACGAATCTGAACATGTTAGCACGACGACGATTCAGATTTTGCACTGTCAGGCGTACTTCTTCTCATCGAGACCCTGGTCAATGAATGCTGTAACCACCCGTAGCTTGGGGAAGCGCTCAGCGAAATCGGCAACGCCGTTTGGACTGGCAATGAGGTTCAGGAAGAGAATCCGCTCTTCAGGCACCCCCTTGGACTTGAGGATCTCAACCGCCAACGTCGCCGAGCCCCCTGTTGTTCCCATCAGCCGGGTGATAACCCACACAGCTCCTGCTCCACCATACCTGTGGCGAACATTGGGTCCAGAAGAAGAACCCAGCGCTGGGCGATATCCTTTGGCAGCTTCTCATAGAACAACTTCGGCTTGCACGTCTCTTCGTCCCTCTGGATGAGCAGCTTCCCTATCCGCACCGAACGGCAGCAATCTCGTAGTCCTTGTTCCATGGCCTCGCCCGCTCGCATGATCGAGACACCGCAGATCTTGCCCTGGAACTTCACCCCCAAATATTGTCTCCCGACAGGCGTCGTCACAGTCTGCTCGACCACTGGCAGGTGGTTCAAGCCCTCCTCAACCAGGAGCCGAATGATGCGATTCGAGTAAAAGATGAAGTCGGCACGACCCGTTCTTTGATCTCGAATCATTCTGGCCGGGGAGAAATAAGTCAGCGAGCTCAGCTTTCAGTGGCGGGGTCCGATAATGCACAGATTGGCTCACGTTAGCAAGGCGATCAGTTGCGGTGTCTGCGGTAGGACATGGACGTTCTCATAAGGGACTTCTTTGGACACCGTTGCCCGCGGCTTCTCCCAGTCTGGCCGATAGATTGGGCCAACACCCTGGGCTGGCGAGGGAACATGATCTTCGGAGGAGGCCATAGTTAATACAAGCGTAGCATGCAATTGTTAATGGGTTGTGCGTGTGTGGAGGTTGTAGTGGAAAAATGGGGAGCTTAGGCCTTCTTGTGCGGCGGAGAGGAGAATGGACGTTCAAATGATCTCCGTTCTGTACACAGCTTCAAGAAACATATAACCTCAAGTCTATCAACATCATTGAAGGGGTATTTATCAGAGAATTTGGCGCATTGATAACCTTCAACACTGATAATTACGATATTGATACGACGGTAAATATCCCGGCTCTGGTCGCGATCCTGGCCCCGCTAGCCAACGACTAGCTGCATAGCCTCCGGATTGTCAGGGATTGAAGGGTCCTGGAATGATTTCTCTTTAGTCTGACTCTCTGATCCAATCCCAGAGCGCGTGGTTGATCCAACGAAATCACATGCTCTGCCTGTGCTCCATGTTTGATCTGATTCATGCGTGCAAAACACAACGACAGTCTGTCTCACAACGAGGATCGATTCGCAAACTCACCATGACTACCCTATCCTGATTGCTACATTCTCGGTCTTGAGTGATTGTTGGTAGCAGCGCATCAATTCCAGGAATGCTGCCCCCATTACGCACGATTCTCCTCCAAGTGCAGCGGCGGAACCGTCATCCTGATCGATCATGGAGTGGAATGCGCCCGATCGCCGGCGCAAGCTAGTGACATATGGGAAGTCAAGGGCGCGGCGGGTTCCAGCGCCTGGAAGGAGTCATAGTCTTTTCAGTCCCAGCTATGGCTCAGAGGAACCTGCGCGATCGCCCCCTCCCACGCGACCAAAAACCCAATCGCCTTCCAGCGATGCTCCGAGCCCCCGGAGTATCAAGGCTTCGAACGAGAGTCACGACATAGTAAAGTCGCCGAAGCGTCGCAAGACGGCTGTTGATGAGCCCGACACCCATGAGCTTCCTGTCCGTCGTACGCGCCCAGCTCGCCAGCGTCAATTGGCCCCTCAATTGGAAGGCTGTAAGAGATTCGCCGTCAGAGTTTGTATTCTATGTGATCGCTGACTGTCCCGAAGCTGATACACCCGATGTTGCTGTTGCGATGGAGTCAGATTCATGCGCCATCGAGGTTGTCGTCCCTAATCAGAATCGCAAACCTACTCGGACAGAAGAGTTTACATCTTCTCGTCCCTGTACTCCCGAGCCCGTGCCCGATGTCCCCGTTTTGCATCGCGAACCAAGTTCTCAGCGCAAAAGACTAGTAGATCTTTTGGGAGATGACAACGTGGATGAGAAGGATTCTGTGGAGGATGGGCACCATCACCAACCATCGTCCAGCGATGTCGAGTCCGCGAGTTCTCCATCAACCGTTCGGGGGCATGATCTCTGTAGGTCTGGACAGGAGGTACCGCATGAGAAGGGGGACGTGTCGCAGGCCTTGACGACGCCCCGTTCGGCCTTGAGAGTTACTTATGCGCGGCAGCGGTCATTTCTTTCCAATGATGTAGACAGTCTGGAACCGTTGACTGCGGAGAGCATCAACCGACGGCTTGATTTTGCGGCAGAACGGCCCAGTTTGGTGCTTGACACGGAGGAAGATGATCTCAATACAGGCACTGTTAGAAGTATACACGAACTACGACGAGCCGGCGCAAATGCGCGCTTTCAAGGCATTGTTGATTCGATTTTTGAGGACATTGAAGACTCTGGCGGTACAGCGTCTGCTCGAAGAAGCGCACTCATTCATCTATGCGAAAAGCTAACAGAAGATGATTACGCACGACGCTTCCTGCAGACAAACGGCGTAGATCGCCTGGCAAACTGCGTTACGGAGCGTCTGGACGATATGGCCGCTTATCTTGCTATCTGTGCATACGTCTTGGTGCTGGGCCACCAACCTCTGCCGACAAGCGTCTATGCGATCTTCTGGCCGAGGATTGTGAAAGTTGTATCTTCTTTGGTGGCCTTAGATGCGGACATTGCGAAGCTCGTCCCGCAGCGACGGTTCGGACTCTCCAAAGCGAATCAAGCTGCTGTGCGTGATATATCTTTGCGGGTTGGAGAGTCACAACCCCTGGCAGGGCAGGCACTGAGCAAGATTTCGCCACAGCGGGTTGTGCTGCGCGCTGTACAGTTAACTGTCCAAAAAGTGACAGAAAGGGACATTGTCGAAGCATTCCCAGACAGTGCTGTGTCGCAGCTGGTGAACTTGTTGCTGAAGCATTCGGCACACGTCACCGACCTCGAACCATCCTCGTACGAGATGGTGATTCTGGATTCTGTCTTTTCGATATTGGAGGCGGTCACGACTGTGTCGAGAGCGTTGGGGCGTCAGCACCAACAAGCTCTCAAACCCCTCTCAGAGACCAGCCATCTGCTCTCTTCCCTCAGCCAGGCAAACGAGGAACCGTTTGCGCACCTGCTTGTTCTACTTCTCAAAGTGATTCTCAACGTTACCAACAACAATCCGTATCTCTGCGATAATTTTGCAACTCCAGAGCTCATTCAAGCATTGACCGATATCGTGTTGTCCAACTTCCGAATATCCTCGGGCGAGTTTATTGAAGAAACGAATCACACCTTGGATATTGTGATTCTGTGCCTCGGAGGCCTAATCAATCTGACGGAGGAAAGCGAGCGCGCGCGCCAAGTGATTCTTCATCACAAAGATGACTCGCGCACTCTGCTGGAGAAGCTTCTGGACTTGTTTTCCACAGGTTTTGACAATATATCCGAGGTAGGCTGCCCTTACAGCTAACTCATGTGATTTTCATTGACCAACGCCACCCTTCGTAGGCGCACTCCGTGGTCCAAACTCATTCGAATGTCGCTTTTGGATATCTATCCATCCTCCTCTGCACAGCCAGTCTCGATGCCGAGGTTCGGGCGTTTACGGCCGGCTCGCTGGAGGGCCAGGGGTTGACCAAGATCTTGGCAACGGTCGACGAGTTCCTGCATTATCACCGCAAGGTCGACGAAGAGTTACAGCATTCCCAAGCAATGACAGAGTTTACGACGCGACTACAGGGCATAGTGAATCAAATCCGGGCGATGTGATGTTCTCGAACGTGATAGACTTGTGTTTTTATACCTATACCATGACTTGACGATTGTTGTATTGTATGACGCATCATGATTCCGTGCATGAAAATGTGAAAATCAACAACGAACACATCGCAAGCAGCCAGTATATTCTTATTCAGCACCGCATATTGTTTCTCATTTCATGGGCGCAAGTCGACCCACATGCAACTGGACTCTCGCCATCATCAACTGGTCTCGGTCGCGTAAATTGATTTACCAAATCGGGTTATTCATACAGAAATCGGTCTCCTCCTGCACGCGCATATTGCTTGGCCCTTTTTGCCGCTTCCATTAGATTAATGATCGTCTGGTGGCTCCCATCGGCGATGTGTTCAGCTCCAGTGTCTCGGATCGAGACCGTCTTAGAACCAAGTATTAAGGGAAGATCAATATTTTAGTTTTTTGCTTTTTCCTTTCCGCCGCCGCTGGGCTGGCAACCAAGTCTCCAGGAACCTTCACACTTCCACAGCAACCATCAACAACCAGCTTTTCCAATTTTCTTCAGTTCGAGAATTTAAAAATATAACCCAACATGCCGGCGCCGCCCAAACAGCGCAAGATCGCCATCGTCGGCAGCCGATCCGTCGGTGAGTCCTTTTCAAATAGCTTTTTGGCCCCCTTTCTCCGAAGAGATTCACTAATGTTCCGGTTGATTGATGTCCAGGCAAATCGTCCCTGACCGTCCGTTTCGTCGACCACCACTTTGTCGAGAGCTATTATCCGACGATTGAAAACACATTCAGCTGCACGATCAAGCACAAGGGGCAAGAGTTTGCGACAGAGATCGTCGACACAGCCGGGCAGGTATGAAAGATCGCAAAGGCACAGTAGGAATCACACGGAAATTCCCATGCTAAGTTTATTGTGACGATTGCAGGATGAGTATAGCATCCTCAACTCGAAGCACTTCATTGGCATCCATGGATACATGATCGTCTACTCGGTGGCGTCGCGGCAGTCGTTCGACATGGTGTCAGTCATTCGCGACAAGATCCTGAACCATCTGGTAACGGCTTTCTTCGCACTGATGTTCGAGATTTCGAGCTAACTTCTGTTTTCAGGGCGCAGAATGGGTTCCCATCGCCATCGTCGGCAACAAGAGCGATCTCAAACCCGAGCAACGCCAGGTCTCCCTCGAAGAAGGCCGTCAAATCGCCGAGCAGTTCAACGCCGCATTCACTGAGGCCAGTGCTCGAAATGACTACAACGTCGCCAAGGCGTTTGACTTGATGATCGGGGAGATCGAGAAGGCGCAGGACCCGGGGCAACCGACTGCTGGCGGGAAATGTGTTGTCATGTGATGGGTCACTGCAGTTTGTTATCGCTATCTACGATGTCCTCTCGTATTCTTTTATGCTGTGCTTTTCAGGCGAGTGCTTCCTTCTGGCCATCTGGTGTACTTTTATGGTTGCAAGTTTCGCTGGGATGTCTTTTACGATCATGCACTGATTACGGTTGTCTTTTCGTACGGAACGAGGCAGGTAATGATTGATAGAGTTGGATAGCTCGGTGCGATTGAGTTTGCAATGTACCTAGGCACTGCTAGCTACGTATCATATCGAATGTCTGGTCTTGAGCAGGTGGCCATTCGTGTCTCACTCTGGTCGTTCTCAGGGATCACATGAAAGATGATTGTCCCCGATCCGTTTGCAATTTGCATAGTGCCATGAATGGAAATTCTATGAAATTGCATCCATATCTTTCAATTGAATAGTTGAAAAAGGATTTGCTTCAGATGCGGCTCCACCAATGACTGCCCCTCCATCTGGAGCCTATCAACACACCCCTTTCTAGGAAAAACAATTTCCAGCCCCTCAGTCCGGCCCAACATCGATAGAAGCTTCAGCGAGACCGCGTCAGACTTCGCCGCGCCCACGCGAACGGATTGAATCCAAACATCTCCTTCCTTGAGCGATCGTCCGGCTCGAATTCTTCTCCGCCATGCTCGATTTCAACGACTTCATTGCCGAACGCGGCGGGGATCCGGAAAAGATCCGTGAGAGTCAAAGACGCCGATTTAAGCCCGTGGAGGCTGTCGATGAGGTGGTTGCGCTGTTTGAGGAGGCGCGAAGATGTAAGCTAGTTTTTGTCGACATGGACGATCTCTCAATGGCCGTGTGGGCTGACTGATGGTCGGTTTTTGTGTGTGAATAGTGCGGTACGAGACGGTGCAGATTGGTTCGCGGCTGAATGCGATTCAGAAGGAGATTGGTCTGAAGAAGAAGGTTCGCTGTGAAAGCACAAGGGCTGAGGAGTTCGACTCGATTGCTGATAAGAGATAGAACAAAGAGGATGCCTCGGAACTGCTGAAGCAAAAGGCGGAGATTGAGGAGGAGCGAAGAAAGGCCGACGAGCGCGCATCTGCAAAGGAGGCGGAGCGTGATGCGAAGATCAGGTCTATTGGCAATTACGTCCACGATTCCGTTCCCGTCAGCAACAACGAGGTGCGTGATATATAATGGGCCTTGAGCACGACGGCCAGAGCTGATTCGCCCAGGATGACAACGTGGTGATCAGAACCTGGGCCCCGGAGGGCGCCAAAGTTGAGAAGCGTGACTGCCTCTCCCATCACGAAGTCCTCACCCGTATTGACGGTTACGATCCCGAGCGGGGTGTCAAGGTCGTGGGACACCGTGGGTACTGCTTGACGGGCTACGGGCTGTTCCTGAACCAAGCCCTGATCAACTACGGTCTGGAGTTCCTTTGGCGGAAAGGCTACAAGCCGAACCAGCCGCCGCAGTTTATGCTCAAGGATGTCATGGCCAAGACGGCGCAGCTCGAGCAATTCGACGAAGAGCTGTACAAGGTGACGGAAAGCGAGGACAAGTCGACCGACAAGTACCTCATCGCCACCTCGGAGCAGCCCATCTCTGCCCTGCATGCTGGCGAGTGGCTACAAGATAAGGACCTGCCGATCAAGTGAGTTTCCTGTCCATTTAGGGAGCGCCGGAGTCCTGTCTGACGGGTATTCAGATATGCTGGTTACAGCACATGCTACCGCAAAGAAGCCGGTGCGCACGGGAAGGACGCCTGGGGCGTCTTCCGTGTCCATCAGTTCGAGAAGGTACAAGCGCTGAACAACCTACACTGCAGATCGTTTCTAATTTTGCTATCTGTAGGTCGAGCAATTCGTCTTTACTAAGCCAGATGACTCCTGGAAAGCCTTTGACGAAATGATTGCCACTTCGGAAGAATTCTATCAGTCTCTGGGCCTCCCCTACCAGATCGTCGCAATCGTGTCCGGCGCGTTGAACAACGCGGCGTCCAAGAAGTACGATCTTGAGGCATGGTTCCCGTTCCAGGGCGAGTACAAGGAGCTCGTCTCTTGCTCCAACTGCACGGACTATCAGTCGCGCGCTTTGGAGATCCGGTACGGCGTCGCCAGTAAGGACGCTAAGAAGACCTACGTCCACGCGCTCAACGCGACCCTGTGCGCCACAGAGCGGACCCTGTGCTGTATTCTCGAGAATTACCAGACCGAAGATGTGAGTATCCCAACCGCCATCATCTGCGAGTATTCTTGTCGACTGACGATCTTTCAGGGCCTTGTCGTCCCAGAGCCTCTTCGTAAATACATCCCAGGTGCTCCCGACTTCATCCCTTACACAAAGGAGCTGCCCAAGGATACGACTTCGCAGAAACCGCGAGGGAAGACTGGCGGCAAGGGCGGGCCAGCATCCTCTTTGGCTCGCGGCGTAGAGAACCTCAAAGTGTGACTTTAACCGTTTTTCAGTAACGATATTAAACGGAATGATATCAATTCAATAGTAGATCAAAAGGGGCCAAATGAAGTGATTATTCGTAGGTGGTTACTCTAGTGATTCTACTGCATTTTCAGATATGCAATTAACCATAACCCACCCTAACCCATACAAATGTAATCTACGCTCATGCAGTCGTGCAATTAAGCCAGGCCGGCCAGGCGCCGGGAAGGGAGAACGGAGCTGTAGGCAAGATCTGTCCGTGTGGCAATTGACTCGAACAGCGACAGTCGAAGGGGCACCCCCATGTTGAACCTGAATTCGTTTTATTTTAGCTCCAGGAGCAAGCGAGCCATGTTCTAATGGAACGGTGAATGTGCTCAACAAATTTCATAAGATTTGGCGTATCGTCAAAGCATTCTCAAGGGAGAGGCTGGACGTAAGGGTGAGTTATCCTCGACGAATCGCTTCCACTTCTTCGTACTTTCCCTGCGCCCTGAGGATTAGCGCAAGGCTCCTGAGCGACGCGCTGGGAAGGAATGTACACCAGAAGAGCGTCCACCGGCTCACCCGTTTGCCTCTCCGCTGGTGATGGGCCATTTGCGTCCGGGTCTGGAATCATTCCACATGCCGCACCAACAAGGCTTGGGGAAAACTTCTGATTATATGTCGGATGGAATCGTCGAATGCCCTGCCAGAGAAAGCCTCAGGAAATTGTGCATATGATCATGAGGCTTCTTCTTCGTATAGTTCCGCTGGACGATACACTCGGATAGATTCGTTGGTACTCATTCGCAACCTTCCAAGAATGATTACAATGATTATAAGTCCGTGTCAGCCAGTTCTGCCAGGCATATTGGAAGAATGGCAGCAGGCTTCTGTGATGGGCCCGGTCAAGCCAAAAAGAATCCACTTTTCAATTATATTTTCCACAGTGAGGAGGGCTGACTGAGTCCCTCCGGTCTCAGATTCGGTCAGCAAATACAAAGATTCGACGTTCTTAGTTGGAGTCGGACCATCCGTTAAAACCGAGATAGAGCATCCTCGGCAGGTCGTGAGAAGCCATCTCGAATCAGTCTCTGTTGAATCGATTTCTACCAATCCTGAAAATCCAAATATCGTCCTTGGGCTACTCTGTGTCCAAAGAGTTTGAAAGGTTTCGGCAAACATATCTTAGGGCTTGTTACCCCGTCGGATGGCAGCACCAATTCTTACTGTTCATGCTGTCCAGTGTGAACTGTCACGGGTGTTGTTGCATGTGGAAATCAGAAACCGTCCTAGGAAAGAAGGTGCTTTCCTCTAACCCGTCTTAGGAAAGGCCAAAAGTTTATCTGGAGATGACGTGAGAATCACGTGCTGATAATCGGCGGGGCTACGACATATCGGGAAAGTATGGGTAAATTCTGTAATTTTTTTCCTGCTTCGAGTCATCGGTGAAGTCCCCAGTCGTCAGACGATCAGAGAGACGAATATCCGAGTCAATTGCTTGTATGACTCATCGCGCTGTATCTTCAACTACAAAACGTGTCTCCAATCCACCATTGACACCTTTGAGCCGTCGTCCGAATTGAATCGAAAGTTTGCACACTCTTTGAGCAGACGATGACACCGCCAAAAGACATCAAGCACTCCCCCACCGATATCGCTCATCATCTGTCGCGCATGTCGACGTCGGGCTCGCCCACCCTTTCCCCGCCGTCCAGCTACGGTTTCCAAGGGTTGCAGGCAAGGCGCAGCAGCGCAGCTGCCGCGAAGCACTTGAAACCCTTTGCCACAGAGGATATTAAAATTCTGCTGCTGGAGAATGTGAATAAGACTGGCCGGGACATCCTGGAGCAGCAGGGATATCAAGTCGAATTCTTGAAGACGTCCCTGCCGGAGGATCAGTTGATTGAGAAGATTCGGTAGGAACACAACTTTCACTCTTTAAGATTGGTGATTGACGGAAGAATTGCCTAGAGATGTCCATGTTATTGGGATTCGCTCTAAGACCAAGCTCACAGCGCGAGTCCTCAAAGAGGCGCGCAATCTGATTGTCATTGGATGCTTCTGCATTGGCACGAATCAAGTGGATTTGCAGTATGCGGCAGAGCACGGGATTGCCGTGTTCAATTCGCCATTCAGCAACTCGCGCAGTGTTGCGGAGCTGGTGATAGCCGAGATCATTGCGTTGGCCCGACAGCTTTGCGATCGCTCGAATGAGATGCACAATGGGACATGGAACAAGATCAGCGCAGGGTGCTGGGAGATTCGAGGAAAGACGCTCGGTATGGCTCTTATGTTTGTTTTCGTCATTGTTCGAGTGCTGATATCCCGATAAGGAATTATTGGATACGGTCACATTGGATCGCAGCTGTCGGTACTGGCCGAGGCCATGGGCATGTCGGTCATCTACTACGACGTTGTCAACCTCATGGGGCTTGGCACTGCGCGTCAGGTGTCATCGCTGGAGGAGCTGCTGCGGGAATCGGACTTTGTGACGCTCCACGTTCCAGAGTTGCCTGAGACGAAGAACTTGATCGGACCGGAGCAGTTTGAGCTGATGAAGCCCGGCAGCTACCTGATCAACGCTAGCCGGGGCAGCGTGGTGGATATCCCGGCACTGATCCAGGCGTCGCGCACGGGCAAGCTCGCCGGGGCCGCGCTGGACGTGTACCCGAACGAGCCGACCGGCAACGGCGACTACTTCAACAACGAACTGAACAGCTGGGCATCGGATCTGCGCAGCCTCAAGAACGTCATCCTCACGCCCCACATTGGTGGCAGCACAGAGGAAGCGCAGAGGGCGATCGGTATCGAGGTAGCCACCGCATTGGTCCGGTATGTGAACGAGGGCACGACGGTGGGCGCCGTCAACCTGCCGGAGGTGAACCTGCGCTCGTTGACGACGGACGAGCCGGACACCGCACGGGTATGTGCAATGAGACCCCATGTCTCTCTAGAGCTCTCCCGGCTAACCAACCATACAGGTGATTTTCATCCATCAAAACATCCCTGGTGTGCTTCGAAAGGGTAATTCCTCTTCATTCTTGCTGAAGAAAAACACATCACTAATCAATTTGCAGTCAACGAAATTCTGAGCGACCACAACGTCGACAAGCAAATGACCGACAGCCGCGGTGACGTGAGTTCCCGTTCCCTTCCGTCCTACTAACCTCACTGACACTCGTCCCCTTAACTAGGTCGCATACCTCATGGCCGATATCAGCAACGTCAAACCTCCGGCCATCAAAGAACTCTACGAACGACTCGAGAGCTTGTCCTGTACGCCGTTCTCTCCCCCCATCTCTCTCACAATACCTCCCCGACTAACAACTCGTACCAGCGAGAATCATGACCCGGATTCTGTACTAATATATTCAACCTTTTCCCCGATGATACGCATTTGTAACTACCTTCTTTTCAACACGACATGATATCAAGGCGCACACCGGAAAAAGAAATCGGTCGGACGTCGCTTGGATATGTTTCAACACTGGCGTTTGGGTGATTGCGGGTTTAAACAAAAAGAATTTATGATTTCATGAGATGAATCAGGACAGGGTATAAGCACGAAGGTAGATACAATTGTTAGAGACGGTTTGAAAATGAAACAAAAGATGAAGATTAATCAAGCTTTGGTCATAAAACTCCTGTTGTTGATGTATAAGTAATGCCAACACGGCATGCAATGTGTGTCCAAGAGCCTGTATCTGAACACGCGAGGGAAACATTGAATCAACCCATTCCATTGCCTGATATACTCCTCCAGTACATAGGGTAGCTGAAACAGAAAGTCCTTTCTCCATTAAAACAAACGAGACCATCCATACATCCATGCGAGAGCAAATCGAGAAAGCTATAATACACTCCATCTCCCAACCAAGGCCAAAACAGTCCCATGCACCGCTGAGAAAAACATAAAATTGTGTAAAAACAGATAAACTTCTTAGAACACTTATCGTCGGTAAACTTCTCGATTCACATCTTCCCAGCTCCCAGTCGTCGATCGTTCCCCGTCCCGATCACGGTCTCGGTCTCGGTCACGGTCCCGGTCCCGGTCCCGAGGGTAGTAGTGATGATCCCGGTCTCTGCGAGACGGACTTTGACTACGCGTGCGGCTCCGGCTGTAGCTTCGTTGCCGTCTCCGGTCTTGCCAGGAGTCGCGTTCTCGATAGTCGCGGTCTCGATCGCGATAATCGCGGTCACGATCTCTTCGGCTGGAGCCGGAAGAGGAATGGTAGCGCGCGTACGCGTCGTCGTCATAGGAGAGGTGGTTGTAGTTCGGAGGGTGGGCGTGTGATGGGGGGTACCGGTCACGGTCCCGGTCTCGGCCGCGCTCGCGGTCTCTGTCTCGGTCCCAGTCACGGTCTCGGTCGTGTCTTGGTCCTCCTTCTGGACGTCGAGAGGCCCATGGCGGGGGTTGCTGACCGGAACGGTAAGGAGGGTTATCCTGGATCGTCGATTTTTCGTGGTTAGCTTTTGGTGAAAGCCCTGGTACTAGGTGGTAGACTCACGTCTCGTCGTCCTCCCATAAACCCTCCTCGCATCCCCCGCGCTGCTCCGGGGATTCGCGAATTGTGTGAGCCCGAGCGAACCTCGCCCGTACCGTCGTTTGGTGGACCAGGAGCCCGCGGGCGTTGTGAGCGGAACTGTCGTCGATCAAACTCGTGCGAGTCCTCAAAATGCGGCAGGTCGCCAGGCTTTGCGGGAAGCGGCTCCGTCGTAAAGTACGGGTGCCTCAGGGCATCTATGGCGTTAATCCGACGCCGCCAGTCGAGTTTTAGGAGCTCGCTCAGCAAAGAAATCGCCAGCGGCCCTTGGCTTTTTTTTTGGAGAAGCCGATCGGTCAGCTGGCGGCTATGAATTGCGAGCACCAACAGGGGGTACAAACTCTTTGAAGACCTGGCTGAGATTGCCAGATTTATTCCCAAAGTTCTTGACTCCCTCGCACCCGGGTAACGCACTCCACCCGGGCATATTCTCCTCCGTCGGAGTCCCAACCAGGTTGAAGATCAGCTGTGCTTGGTTCAAGTCGCTATTTCCAGTGAGAATTGGCTTTCCCTTGAACATCTCTCCAAACACGCAGCTAATAGGGGTTAGTTAGCGACTGTGCCGTATCTGCAGCCCCTGGTGCATCCTTACCCGACACCCCACATGTCAATGGCCGTCGTGTACCGTCGAAGCTGCAGGAGCAGCTCCGGAGGTCGGTACCATCGCGTCACGACGAGGGGCGTGTAGTCTCGCCGAGCCTCTCCACCACCGCCACCGGGGCGCGGCGGTGGCTCGTCGTACGGTCTGGCGAGGCCAAAGTCCGCAATTTGCAAGATTCCCTGATTGTTGATGAGGAGATTTGCAGCTGAACTGCCTCAGCAAACAGTTCGGACCGAAGTTTGCTAAACTCACCTTTCATGTCGCGGTGTAAAATTTGGTTCTGCACAATTAGCATATATCTTTTGACGTCTAGAATAGCCGCATGCGTACCTCGTGTAGATACTTAATTCCCTCTAGCAACTGCAACATATAACACTTGATCTGAGGCTCGGTGAGTTTGACATTGGGATTCTCCAGCAGGCCAGAGAGATCATGCTCCATGTACGGCATAACCATGTACATGCTGGGTTTTTTCCTTCCTTCGCCTGTAACGTGTATCAGCGATGCACTCTGTTAAACTCGAGCTGATATTCCCACCCTTGGGTCGCTCAATAGCCATTTCTCGTAGCTGAAGAATATTCGGATGCGAGAGCATCTTGAGCAACTTAATCTCCCGGAGGGCGGTAATTGGAAACTAGACACACCCCTTCAGCACGCGCCACTACAATTGTTTCCTTCAGAAAGAAAGAACACACCCCATCCTTTTCATTATGCAAAAGAATCTTCTTCAGCGCCACGAGCTGGCCATCTCGCTTTGACCGTCCCTTGTAGACTTCTCTGTGTCGGGCCGTCAGCCAACAGAGCACTTTCCTCTGACCATAAAACTCTCCAGAAAAACGAACCCAAAAGTCCCCTCGCCTAGTTTACCCAGGAACTCAAACTCCAAAATATTTGAGCAGCCACGAAAACGCGGGCGACCGGAGGGGTCACGTTCTAGGGAGGCCGGGTTACGAGACGACGCCATGGCGCGTCTTATTGCTCTCAACGCGTGGCTTGCTTGTACCGGAGGGTCAAGGGAGCTGTCGGCTCGCGCCGCGTATGTCGCGTCTACCGAGAGGAGGAGGGGGAGCAGAAAGAATCACCTCGGACCAGCGTTTGGGAAGTTTCGCAGCATGCTGTTACGGCGCATCCGCAGTCCGAATCCAATATTTTAAATTCTTGATCAATAATAATCTTAGGTCAGTGACAAGTGAATCACAATGACTGCACGGTACAATAGGGCTTACCTAGATTGTCCCTATAAGTGAGGGGAGAACGCAAAATCCCTCAGTCCATCCACCAATTCTTACTATCCCAAAGATCCCAGGAGCAAACAAATCACCGAAAGAAGCGGGAATAGGAGGAAAACCACTTCTTGAATGCCCAAGAATGAAGCGCCACGCGCAAGATCACCAGAAGCCGTCGAAGAACATTGATGTCACGTGATGCCAAGCCATGATCCTCGGATGACAGATCCATGACCTGATTGGCCGCGACTTTCTCACTTACTGGACGATCAAGACGACGAGGAATCACTCCGCAAAAGCACAGGACGAATTCATTGCACAAAGCAAACACATTCAAGGTATGTGCTTGTTCAATTTTTGAAATTCCCTGGCCTTTTGCTGATTGATGCAGCCATGGCGTCCTCCTCCGGTGCCGGCGGTCCCGGCAAGCACCCCATCACTGTCCCTCCCGTTCGGCCATTCTACCGGTTCGCTGCCACTGCATTGGGCGCTTCCATGTGGTTTTTCGTAAGCATCCTTCTCCTCGGAATGTTGTGAAGGGAAAAGCGGTGCTGACTGTTTGCGTGTGTTGCAGTTGATGTACCGAGCAAAGAAGGATGGTCCGGCGTTGTTGGGGTGGAAGCACCCGTGGGATCATTAAAAGAGTCGACTTTTTGCACTACGGTGCGGCATCGAAGATGTGCGGATCGTTTCTTTCCTTTGCCGAAAGAATGCGCGATTGAGCGAACCGGCGCGTGCGGGTGGGATATTTGGTCAGTCCGCCTCGGTTGCGGTTGCGGGAATGGCTCGGAGCATTGTACATATAAGATTACAGGGATTACGGCAATTCATCATCGAATCGAATGTTTGACTCAAGACTATATATTTTCAATCTATATGCTGTTGTGGTATAAATAAAATCATGAGCTCAGACATGATGAATTTTAAAGCATCGAAACATGGCACTCATGAACTCATCTCCATCGTTTCTAGCAAGACCTTGTACTCGCGGCGCTTCTTCTTCCGGGACGGTCGGAGACGCTGAAGCAGGTCACCCAAGCCACGTGCGATCTTCGGGAAGACGTAATGTTCGGCTACCCAAGATACTGCAAAGGCGCATATCGCAAGTGCCAAAAGAAACGCTTTGTAACCGTCAGACATCCACGTAAGCTGCATCACCTCGGTGACAATGCTAGGTGGCCGAGCTAGCATGAACGTGGAAACTGCCAAATCCACCGCGAATGTCGCCAGGAAAGGCACTGGAAACGTCAGTTGTTGACCAAGAGACACGGATAAGAGAGACGTACCGTTGTGATACAGAGGCTGACGGAACGGTGGACCTACGCTGATCACTACACTTGTTGTAATATACTGGTAGCAGGATACGAGGAACAACGCCGTGTTCTCTGAATTCGCAATGTTCGGTTCGTCCAGGTCGACCCTTGGTGGTATAAACCTATTTCCAGTGTCAATGAACCCTCGAGTTGATCCCAGATATCGTCTACTTACCATGGCTTGGACTGTACCGTTTCGAAGACAACCAGCTGTGTCAATAAAGAGAGTACAATCTGTCCTAGTAATGGAGTTAAGACCTTTCGCGACACAAGGTCTGCGGTAGGCCGTTTTCTGGACAGAACTGGATATGGATCGTTCCAACCCACTGGACACAAGTCAGCTGTGGCTCGTGAACTCACAGGTAATTCACGTACTGAAGATGGCGATTGGGAGAATCAGAGCCAGATCAATGAACAGATACTGATTTCGTTAGCCCCGCGTCACTCCAAAACTGATATAATACTGACCTGGAAGTCTCCAAGATTCGAAGCCGATGTGTACAAAAAGCTCACACTCGTAAACTGAATAGCCGAGTACAAGCTCATGTACTTGAAACAGCAGAAACTTGTGACCAAGGCCGCCCGGCCCTCCCTGCCCACGGTTAGCATTCAAACCGAGACTGATGGCTTTACGAGTACTTACTTGATCAACCGAGGCACGCAGGAGATGTCGAACACACGACTGGTAAATGGCGCAGCAACCGAAGCCTCAGCGTCGGAAAGCGAAACTCCTACGTCGGCGGCTTTAAGCGCCCCGCAGTCGTTGGCGCCATCGCCGCAGAATCCACAGCAGTAATCTAACGATTGCAGCTTTTCGACCAGTTCATGTTTTTCGTCTGGGGACATGCGGGCGAATACTTGACCCTTGACAAGTGCCTGATTATTGTTAGCTTCAGCTTGCATAGTCCGATTCTCATGACCTACTCTTTTAAGAACCTCCTCGCTCGCGTAGTCCACGAGCCACCGAAATACCTCGCCAGTCAGGGCGATCGAATAATCGTTCATGTTGAGACGATTGAACGGAACCGACACATCCATATTATTTGCACCAGGGACAGGCTGGTTCCGGCGTTAGTATCTCAGCATCTCCGGCTTAAAGATAACAATACCGTGAGAGTCTTTTCGTCAAGCGTCATATTTGGGTCGTCGACGCTTTCCCAGACAAGTTTGTTATTGCCCTCTTCTTCCACAGAATCTGCAACCCGTCAGCCACTGCTGCAGCTCAACAGATACAATGAAGGATACGTACTGTTCACAAAGCGCGGCACAAAGCATGGAGAACCTGACTTGATCAACCCACACTCTCGTGCCACGCTGATGGCAGTAAGGATGTTGTCCCCGGTACACATCACACAGCGAATTCCAGCCGTTTTCAGTTCCGAAATGACAGGTGTCGTAGTTGGCTTCAGTTTGTTCTCGAAAATGATAAAGCCAAGGAAGACAAGGTCAGACTCGGCCTGTTCGCGGGTCATTTTCTGGATCTTGACCCAGCTAAGCTTCTTGTGATACTTGGCAGCACAGGCAATGACTCGATATCCCCTGTGGGTGTAGTGGCTCAGCAGATCGTCAAAGTCCGCTGGCACTGCGCGCAAATCGTTAGCATGCTTACTTCAGGATTAATATAGCGTTACTCACGGGTCTCTGGGAGGCAAATGTCTCGCATGCACTCCGGTGCCCCCTTCACAAAGACGCTCGCTCCTTGGTCCCCGAATCGTCTGACGATCACGCTGGTGCGTCGAAGTTGGGAAACAAATTCGAACGACCGCAGAACGCCAAGCTCCAAGTTGCTCTGATGTTCTGTCAGAAAGATCCAGTGTTCCCCTAATGGATGTGGAAGCCTCACCTGCTCATCCGGGACTTGATAGCCTCCTTGAGGAGGCCGGGCCACAGACGGAGCAATGGTATCGCCCTTGTCAGGATCCTGATCATCGGAACTCGTTCCGCCCTCTTCGTACGACCAGCCTGTGAACTCGAACATCTTGACGTCCAGTGGGTCTCCGAGGAACTCTCCATCAACCACCCTCAGAGAGTGGCAAGTTGCCATTGTAAAAATGATATCCTTGCATTTGCTGTAGTCTATGGCTGTATCGTCTCGACGTTGATATGAGGCGGACACCATGTGCTTCGGGTCACTCAGCAGGTCCGTAAACCTGTGCGCAAGATCAGTCAACTATGCTAGGCGGCTTGCACAAACTCAAACCTACCGCATATTACGATCAACGGGTCTCACACCAAGCACATCCAACCCATCTTCTGTCAGGGTTCCCGTTTTGTCGAAACATATCACATCTAACTTGCCTCCGACATTCACTCTTGAGGTAGTTAGCGAATTCCACAACACGACCTGGAACGGCTTACCTCTGAGGACTGATACAAAATATCTGCTGCTTTCTCAGACGGGAAAGGGCAAAATTGGTTCCAATCGTCAATGTCGCAGGTAGCGCTGGTGGCACGACGATCGTGACAAGATCGAGGGCTCGGATAATGATGTACTTCCACGACAGCTAAAACAGATCAATTCCGATTCAACAAGAGAGAGATTGGGTCAATTACTCACCCCAAGGCGCGCAAAATTAATAACGGACGCAGTGAATCCACAAGCAGCGATAACGGCCATGACCGAGATGTAGCGGAACGAATCCCGATAGAACTTGAAGCCGGAAGGCTTAGGAAACAGCATAGACCGGACTAGAGACCCTTTTGTTGTTGCGAAGCCGCTCCGCACAACCACCGCAAGCGCAACCGCCTCATCCCCAGCATCCTGGGGCTTCCGCACACGTATGATCTTGGTGCCACAGAACAGAAAGTGCTTTGCGATAACGGGATTCATTGATGTCGCTTTCAGATCAAGATAATCGAGGGCCAGGTCGGTAACAGGTGTTTTGGACACCGGAACAGATTCACCTACGATTGTTAGGATTCAAAGATTAAGGTGCACATCGTTCGAGAAACTATACCCGTCAGCATGCTTTCGTTGATGATGCAATCCCCAGAGAGAAGAAGGCAATCAGCGGGTACTTGAGTGAGCGAGGGATCGGAAACTTCGAACACGTCACCAGGGACCATCTCCCTCGACAAAACAGTTCGCCCTAATCACCGTCAATTCGCAAGTTCCAGTTGACGTAGATTTTCGATGCGAGACATACAAAATCCATTCCGTAAGACTCTGACCGTGCACTCAAAGTGGGAGATCTCTCTCAATCTAGCCATAGTCTATGAAAATCAGCTACG
The DNA here is from genome assembly GCF_041956635.1 of Thermomyces lanuginosus. Lineage (NCBI taxonomy): Eukaryota > Fungi > Ascomycota > Eurotiomycetes > Eurotiales > Trichocomaceae > Thermomyces > Thermomyces lanuginosus. The sequence continues at coordinate 568,006 of NW_027192374.1, read as the reverse complement.
AACGAGATCATTGACGACGGTCCAGCGTACCGAACGGGTTTCCAAAATGGTCGCCGTGATGCTGAAGACGGAAATGAGGAAGATACAGATAGCGTAGTAGTAGTATTCGTCCAGGGACCACAGCGTGAGACTGGCGATCTGAAAGATATAGAACGGGTGAAGGACCTAATCAATGAGCCATTAATTCAAAGGCAGTTATTGCATCTTGATCACTCACCTCGTTCACGAGCAGCTGTAGCAAGGGCGGCTGTTTAAGGTCAATGAGATTCTGACCAAACACCAGCTCCCTGCTATCTCTCTCATCGGCATCTAGGCCTGCTCGCATGACTTTCGTATTCACCCAGGCCGGGTCTTTCCAGCCGTTTACCAGCTGGAATTGATCGTCCAGAGGGTTATAAACGAAATTCAGATATCGATAGACAATTACACGTAGGGTAGGGACGACAGGATCAACGTCTTCTTCGTTCTCATACTGGCTAGGATCCTGGGCCGTCGTACCGAAAACAGTCGAGAGAGGGCGCCCATACTCTTTGACATCGACATTATGGACTACGAATTGGTTCCATTGATCCTATCATGGAGCCAATCAGCCTCCATGCTCCCACATCGGCTCCTGCGGCGCGCGACTTACCTCAATGGCCACCCATTGACAGTCCCGCAATGGCGTCGGTGCTCCGACCAACTTCAGCCGCCATTTGGGGATCCATCGAAACACCAGGTACGCTACACCTAGGGACAGCACGCACAATGCAATGTAGATTGCAAAGCCCACGGTGTTCGTCGAGAAGCCCGTGATAACGGCAGTCAGATCCTCCGTCACGATGTAGACTTTCTGGTTGACACGCCCGCCGGCCCGTTTCTTACTGAGCAGCGAACGGGCTGATTCGGCACGGGACAGCAGAGGCAGGTCATCCAAAGACATTGAATATGAACGTCGCTTGGGCACTGTCGAACCCCTCGCCGACTCCAGGTCGTCAGAGACACCCTCAATATCACTCTCTACCTCCACGGCCTCCTCGTCATACTCCAATGGAATGGACTCCGCTGCTTCGTCTTCCCCACGGTAGTAGGTAAAACTGACGGTCGAACCCTGACGGGAGCGGCGATGCGCGAACGAAATCACACTGGACGGGACACTCTCAGACATTGGACCGGAGAACACCTGGCTGGTGATTAGAACACAAGACCCTCTGTTGCACAGAAAGTGAAACACCAACCTCATCCTGTGCCATCTCGACCCCCGAAGCTATGCTGAGACTGGAATGGGTTAGCACCACGTCCATATCCCTCTTATCAGTCAGTCAATTCGTGCGACCTCGTACCTGCTCCTCATGGAGTCGCGCCGGCCGGCGGAGGGCGACGCCCAGGGCCCGGGCGCTGGGACCGGAGACGTCATTGTGCCCGACGCGGTGTCCGAGACTGTCCTTGTCCGCACGAAGCCAGCGATCGCAACATAATCCTTGGTTGCCGCAAGGCTGGCTGGTATGATCCTCCGCAATGTTCGTCATAGTTATCATCACGTGATCTAGCGTATCAATTCACGTATTTTGGTTCCTTGTTTAGTCTAGCGCGAAAGATTTTCCTGTGTTGATGCCTGAGGCTGCCCAGATACTTGGAGACCGATCGACCTGGCGAACCATGCAAATGGATCGGACGGGCGATGCGCTAAGGAAATCTTGTTGGCTTTGTGCCTTGCCGTCCCCGCTTGAATCACGGGGTCCCTTGGCATGCATTGATACATTGATACAAGAGAGTGTATCTCCGAGGGAGGAGCGGTGTGTTTGCAGGACCGCTAGATGTGTTGTCCTGCAAGGGAGGATGGCGAATGCACGGACATGAATTGCGACTCAAAGCATCCAGCGAAGCGGCCCAGCCCATAAAACGCTACAGGGAGCATTCAAGAAGACGGGCTCTATTCTGGGATTTTATCAGAATTAGACGTATCATCTATCAACGTAGTATGCACTCATCATAGAGTCGGAAAATATGCTAGATATAATTCTCGATCGCGGTCCAAGATGCACAGATAGCAAATATCTCGCTAGAGCCTAAAGCAAAATTCGAGGCCTCTCTGGCCCTAACCCTTGATGGAGCCCTGACTGTGAAAATTCGATCCAGCTTGAAGTATTTTTTCTGTCTTGTTGGGCTGGACTCAACAGTCACCATCCGCCAAGCCTGGAACCGTTTCCCACCATCCGCCAGACTCATCTTGACAAAAAATCCTTTTTTGCGGATACCCTTCTTTTTCTCTCCAATCTGCCTGTTTATTGATCAATTTGGTTCTTGATTCTGCCAGCCCATCATGTCGGAGCCCATCAGGAACAAGAGAAACGACTACCCGGTCGCGCCGTAAGTCCCATTCGGACCCTTGCCAGCAGCCCCTCCCTGCGCTCTGGCTTGCTCAGTGAAGACGGAGAAAAAGTGATCAGAACTGACATGTCATCGTCTGGACAGGACCCCCCAGAATACCCCGGCGAGTAATGCCCCAATCTCCTCTCGTGCGCAGCAGCCCGGCGTCTCGAGCATCAGCGAGGGTACGTGGTGTTCCGGTCCCTTTGCCACTAGCCGCAGACTGACCCTGCTGCAGAAAATTTCGACAATGCGGCTGCGGCCAACTTGCTCGCGAGAAACCCCGGCCTGGTCAACATGATCCAAGGCCGTTTGGGTCAGCTCGTCGGTCGCTCGTCGGGGTACATTGAGTCGCTACCCGCCCCCGTGCGCCGCCGGGTTGCTGGTCTCAAGGGCATCCAGAAGGAACACGCCAAGCTGGAGGCTGAGTTCCAGGAGGAGGTCCTGCAGCTGGAGAAGAAGTATTTCCAGAAGTTCTCGCCCCTCTACGAGCGGCGTGCCGCCATTGTCAACGGCAAGGCTGAACCCACGGATGCCGAGGTTGAGGCGGGGAAGAGCGATGAGGAGGAGGAAGAGCAGAAGGAAGAGGGAGCGAAGCCGCAGGAGGAAACCGTCGAAGAATCTCCGAAGGACTACTCCGGTATTCCCGAGTTCTGGCTGTCGGCCATGAAGAACCAGGTGTCGCTGGCGGAGATGATTACGGAGCGCGATGAAGCTGCTCTCAAGCATCTGACCGACATCCGCATGGAATACCTGGACAAGCCGGGCTTCCGTCTTATCTTCGAGTTCTCGGAAAATGAATTCTTCACCAACAAGACCATCACCAAGACCTACTACTATCAGGAGCAGACTGGATACGGCGGCGACTTCATCTACGACCATGCTGAGGGCGACAAGATTGACTGGAAGCCCGACCGTGACCTCACAGTGCGTGTGGAGAGCAAGAAGCAAAGAAACAAGAGTATGTCTTGAACATTCTTATTTCTAATCTTACACTAACCAGTCTGCAGCCACGAAGCAAACACGTGTGGTCAAGATCACCGTGCCGACTGAGTCGTTCTTCAACTTCTTCTCGCCGCCGAAGCCGCCGACGGATGACGATGAATCGGTTCCCAGCGACATCGAAGAGCGCCTGGAGCTCGACTACCAGCTGGGCGAAGACATCAAGGAGAAACTCATTCCTCGCGCCATCGATTGGTTCACTGGCGAAGCCCTCCAGTACGAGGGTGTTGAGGAAGTCGACCAGGGCGAGTTTGAGGATGACGAGGATGATGAGGATGACGACGAGGATGACGAGGATGACGACCGGCGGTCGGACAACGCAGACGATGACTCGGATGATGATGTAGGGAACCGCCAATCGCCCGCTTTTGTATTCTCTACTGACCCGTGGCAGGATGATACGTCCAAACCGAAGAAGGAGGCTGCCGAGTGCAAGACCAGCTAAGCGTCTGAGCTCCTGATTGAAAAAAAAGACTAGATTTCCTGTGGACGGTGATGGCTAGGCCTGGTTGTTCGATTTTTCCTGTTTTCTGGCTGCGATGAGATGAGATTCTGCATTGATTTTACGTTTCATATCATTAATTCCCCATGTCCCTGTCCCCTGTTCCTGAGTAGACTCCGGGGACATTAATCGCGTCGCGAGAACGCCCTCCGGTGTTCTTCCGACCTTTAATCCCCGTTGAATGATGCGTGAATGTATTACTGGCGGAGTTGAGGTGATTTTGTCTTGTCTACCGCGAGCTGTCATCCGACCAGATAAAATCCATCAGAAAATGAGTTGAATCGTCCACCAGACATTCCATTATTGAGATGCTTCAATACAGCCATTAGAGTACAAGTAGAGAATTTCATCCATCTGTTCTCAGCACGTCCTGCAAAAAGCAGTAGTCTACAGATGACTCGCAGCTCACCGACACTCCACCGCTGGAGGATTCTTAAGACTTTTTTGCAAGCATCTCCACGCTCCTCTGTGCCCTAAGGTTTCGTCTGGAACTCTCAGGGGTTTGGCGCCGCCCGCTAAGAAATTTAGTTCGGAGCTGAGCCAACCCCAACCGCCTTTCCTCAGGGTTCAATCTGTTTTTCCCGAATTCTGCTGCTTTTCGGCTTTTGTTTTACCAAAGAGAGCCTAACTGGCCCTCTGCACCGCTTGTTTTTCTTCTTTTCTTTCTTCTTTTCTTCCTTTGCTGCGTTTCGATTTTTCCCTTGCCGTTACGACCAATAAATCACCCCCGATGCTCGATGCCTGAACCCGTCCCCTGACGTGTGTTTGCTGTGTTGTCCTTTTCTCGGCTTACAAAAAAAAATAATACCATCCCCCGAAGAGTATCGGCCTGGATGCTTTCTGCTTGCTTCGAAACGCCTTAGACCTTCGCACGACGCGACGCAATGTCGAGTAACTACGAGGTCGGGACCAGGGCGTGGCAGCCCGATCCCACGGAGGGCTGGATTCCCTCCGAGGTCAAGGAGAAACGGGTTGAGGGCGATAAGGTGATCCTGGAGTTCTTGTGTGAGAATGGCGAGGTATGTGTCGTCCAGTGCCAGGTGCTGCGAGGGCTGCCGAGTACTGACCGACCGTTACCGCACCCGTAGACAAAAATCGTCGAGACTACGCAGGCCGAGCTCCAGGAGCCGAACAACCCGTCCTTGCCTCCGTTGATGAACCCTTCCATGCTGGAGGCGAGCGAAGATCTGACCAACCTCTCCCATCTGAACGAGCCGGCCGGTATGCATGCCTGGATCGACGCCGTCCGCCAGTTGTCCGAACCGTGTGCTAATATCGTCCAGTCCTGCAGGCAATCAAACTCCGATATGCTCAGAGGGAGATCTACACATACAGTGGCATCGTCCTCATTGCTACTAATCCTTTTGCGCGCGTAGATTCCCTCTACGTCCCGCAAATGGTGCAGGTGTATGCGGGCAAGCACCGTGCCTCTCAGGCTCCGCACCTTTTTGCGATTGCCGAAGAGGCATATGCGTAAGTTCTAGTATCCATCCTGCAAGCTGTGCAGGGAATAACCAGGGATAGGGACATGCTGCGGGCTGGAAAGAATCAGACCATCGTTGTCTCCGGTGAATCGGGTGCCGGTAAGACGGTCAGCGCCAAGTACATCATGCGCTACTTCGCTACCCGAGATGCTCCCGATCCTGGCGGCTTCTCTACCGGCCGGTCAGAGTCGATCAGTGAGACCGAGGAGCAGATCCTCGCCACTAACCCGGTCATGGAAGCCTTTGGTAACGCAAAGACCACGCGGAATGACAACTCCTCTCGCTTCGGCAAATACATTGAGATTATGTTCGACGCGAAGACGAAGATCATCGGCGCCAAGATTCGCACATATCTGTTGGAGCGCTCGAGATTGGTCTTTCAGCCTCTGAAGGAGCGCAACTACCACATTTTCTATCAGTTGGTGGCCGGTGCAAGTGATGAGGTGCGCGAGAAGCTGGGCTTGTTGCCCGTCGAGGAGTTTGATTACCTCAACCAGGGCCAAACGCCCACTATTGACGGTGTGGATGACAAGGCCGAGTTTGAGGCGACTAGAAAGTCACTCAGCACGATTGGCCTCGATGAACAAACCCAGGAAGACATTTTCCGAGTCCTCGCCGCGTTGCTGCACTTGGGTAATGTCAAGATCACCGCCACACGGTCCGACTCGTCGCTGTCCCCGACGGAGCCCTCACTGGTGCGGGTTTGCGATATGCTCGGCATCGACGCCAACTCGTTCGCCAAGTGGATTGTCAAGAAGCAGTTGATTACCCGCGGTGAGAAGATTACCTCCAATCTGACGCAGCAGCAGGCCATCGTGGTGCGGGACTCGGTGGCCAAGTTCATTTACTCCAGTCTGTTCGACTGGCTGGTAGACAAGATCAACCGTGCTTTGGCCACGGAGGAGGTGATGAACCAGGTGAAATCTTTCATCGGTGTCCTAGATATCTACGGTTTTGAGCATTTTGCGAAGAACTCCTTCGAACAATTCTGCATCAATTACGCCAACGAGAAGCTGCAGCAGGAATTCAACCAGCATGTCTTCAAGCTGGAACAGGAGGAGTACGTTCGGGAGCAGATTGACTGGACCTTCATCGAATTCTCCGACAACCAGCCATGCATCGACCTCATTGAAGGCAAACTTGGTATCCTCTCCCTGCTGGATGAGGAATCTCGCCTGCCAATGGGTTCTGATGATCAGTTCGTCACCAAACTCCATCACCACTTCGCGGGCGACAAGAACAAGTTCTATAAGAAGCCACGCTTCGGCAAGTCCGCCTTCACTATTTGTCACTATGCCGTGGAAGTGACGTACGAGTCAGAGGGCTTCATTGAGAAGAACCGTGACACGGTTCCGGACGAGCACATGGAGATCCTCAAGAACTCGACGAACCCGTTCGTGAGAGAGGTCTTGGAATGCGCCGCAGCCTTGAGAGAAAAGGACTCGGCCCAGGCGCAGACCAAACCGGCGTCATCGGGCCCCGGTCGACGGCCCGCAGCTGCAACGAACCGCAAGCCGACCCTGGGTGGTATCTTCAAGTCGTCTCTGATCGACCTAATGAACACGATCAACTCCACGGACGTCCACTACATCCGTTGCATCAAGCCCAACGAGGCCAAGGAGCCCTGGAAGTTCGAAGGTCCCATGGTGTTGAGCCAACTTCGGGCTTGCGGTGTGTTGGAAACGGTGCGCATCAGCACGGCCGGTTACCCGACGCGGTGGACGTATGAAGAGTTTGCAATGCGGTACTACATGCTGTGCCACTCGTCCCAGTGGACGTCGGAGATCAAGGAGATGTGCCATGCCATCTTGCGCAAAGCCCTGGGCGAGGCGAGCCACCAGAAGCGGGACAAGTACCAGCTCGGCTTGACAAAGATCTTCTTCCGCGCGGGTATGCTGGCGTTTTTGGAGAACCTGCGGACGACGCGCCTGAACGAGTGCGCGGTTATGATCCAGAAGAACCTCCGAGCCAAGTACTACCGTCGCAAGTACCTGGAGGCGCGCGAGTCCATTCTCCAGACGCAGGCGATCATCCGTGGTTTCCTGGCGAGGCAGCGCGCGGAAGAGGCCCGTCAGATCAAGGCCGCCACGACCATTCAGCGGGTTTGGCGGGGCCAGAAGGAGCGCAAGAAGTACGTCGAAATTCGGAACAATATCATCAAGTTCGAGGCCGTTGCGAAGGGATTCCTTACTCGACGCAACATCATGGACACCATCATGGGCAATGCCGCGAAGACGATTCAGCGCGCTTGGCGCTCCTACCGACAGCTGCGTGCCTGGCGGCAGTACCGGAAGAAAGTTATTATCGTGCAGAACTTGTGGCGGGGTAAACGGGCGCGTCGGGCATACAAGAAGATGCGCGAGGAAGCCCGGGACCTCAAGCAGATCTCATACAAGCTGGAGAACAAGGTCGTCGAGCTGACTCAATCGCTGAGCGAGATGAAGCAGCAGAACAAGAACCTGCTCGGCCAGCTGGAGAATTACGAAGGCCAGTTGAAGTCGTGGCGCAGCCGCCACAATGCTCTGGAGCAGCGATCGAAGGAGCTGCAGGCCGAAGCCAACCAGGCCGGTATTGCGGCGGCTCGCCTGACGGCCATGGAGGAGGACATGAACCGACTGCAGCAGAACCACAACGAGGCGCTGGCCACCATCAAGCGGCTGCAGGAGGAGGAGCGGCTGTCTCGCGAGACGATCCGGTCGGCGGACCTGGAGCTGGCGAAGCTGCGGGAACTGAACACGCGCCACGAGAACGAGAAAGCCTCGCTGCGGCAGCAGCTGGCGGATCTGCAGGAGCAGCTGGAGATTGCGCGCCGCTCGGGCGCTATGAACGGCGTCAACGGAGAGTCGCAGCAGGGCGGCAGCTCGATGCTGCCTGCCAACGGACTCATCAATCTGGTGTCGAGCAAGAAGACGAAGCCGAAGCGGCGCAGCGCGGGCGCGGAGAGGATCGACACGGACCGCTTCAGCGGCGCATACAACCCGCGGCCGGTGTCGATGGCGGTTCCGCAGAGGACGTTCCCTCAGAGCTTCGACTCGATCGAGTCGGAGCTGGAGACGCTGCTGTCGGAAGAGGACGAGCTGAACGAGGAGGTGACCATGGGATTGATCCGAAACCTCAAGATCCCGGCACCCGGCACGGAACCGCCGCCGTCGGAGAAGGAGGTGCTCTTCCCGGCGTACCTGATCAACCTGGTGACCTCGGAGATGTGGAACAACGGGTTCGTCAAGGAGTCGGAGCGGTTCCTGGCCAACGTGATGCAGTCGATTCAGGAGGAGGTCATGGAGTACAAGGGCGAGGATGCCATCAACCATGGCGCTTTCTGGCTGTCGAACGCGCACGAGATGCTCTCGTTTGTGTTCTTGGCGGAAGACTGGTATGAGGCGCAGAAGACGGACAACTATGAGTATGACCGCCTGCTGGAGATTGTCAAGCACGACCTGGAGAGCCTCGAGTTCAACATCTACCACACGTGGATGAAGGTTCTCAAGAAGAAGCTGTACCCGATGATCGTACCAGCGATCATCGAGTCGCAGTCGCTGCCAGGCTTCGTGACGAGTGAGACCAACCGGTTCCTGGGCAAGCTGCTGCCGTCCAACAACCAGCCCGCGTACAGCATGGATAACCTGCTGAGCCTGCTGAACAGCGTCTACAAGGCGATGCGGGCGTACTATCTGGAGGACTCGATCATCTCGCAGACAATCACGGAGCTGCTGCGGCTGGTCGGCGTCACTGCATTCAACGACCTTCTCATGCGCCGCAACTTCTTGTCCTGGAAACGTGGTCTCCAGATTAACTACAACATTACGCGTATTGAGGAGTGGTGCAAGAGTCATGACATGCCTGAAGGCACTTTGCAATTAGAGCATTTGATGGTACGTACAACCCTGTTCTAAGCACAGGGATAATGCTAACATCCCGTAGCAAGCGACGAAGCTTTTGCAGCTCAAGAAAGCTACGTTGAACGATATAGAGATCATCCAAGACATCTGCTGGATGTGCGTATCCCAATCCATACATCTTAGAGACCCCAAGCTAACATATATCCAGGTTATCCCCGGCCCAGATCCAGAAACTCCTCAACCAGTACCTCGTCGCCGACTACGAGCAGCCGATCAACGGCGAAATCATGAAGGCTGTTGCTTCGCGCGTGTCGGACAAGGGCGACGTGCTGCTGCTCACCGCCGTCGACATGGAAGACAGCGGCCCGTACGAGATCGCCGAGCCGCGTGTCATTACCGCTCTGGAGACGTACACGCCCTCGTGGCTGCAGACGCCGCGCCTGAAGCGGCTGGCAGAGATTGTCTCGGCGCAAGCGCTGGCGCAGCAGCAGGAGAAGATGGATGTGGAGCAGTCGGCAGAGATGGTGCATTGAGTGAGTGATTTGGCAATGAAATGGGCGGGTTTCTAATACATTATTTGGCTTGGAATGTGGTGATGAATCGTGACGATTGTTGAATACATATGTACTACGCTGTTGTGGAGAGGATTGCGCTGTAAATTTTGTATCTTTTTTTTCTCTCTACATTAGAGGAAATATATCGTATTTACACTTTAATCATTACCATCGCATTGATCCTCTGATCCTATTCTACGGTGATTGACACGCTCCCGAGCTCCTTCCACCCCCAGCCAATTGATGCCTAAGGCAGAAATTTTATCCATCTCTTGGAAAGATCTTCAACCCCTCCAATTTCTGAAGCCCCGCGGAACCCTCAATTCCTTTCTGTTCTCTTTTTGAACTGACACAGGAAAGAAAACCATGAAGACAATAACCTTCATCACAGGCAATAAAAACAAACTCAACGAAGTCCGGGCCATTCTCAGCGCCCCGGACCCGGAGACCGGCGAACAGCCGATTGACATTCAATCGCGCGCCGTCGAAGGGATTCCGGAGATCCAGGGGACGATTGAAGAGATTGCTCGGGAGAAATGCCGGGCGGCGGCGAGGGCGGTAGGAGATTAAACACACTCTCTTTGGCAATTTGGTGCTCACTCATAGTTTTGTGAGTGTGGTAGGTTAATGGACCCGTTCTCACTGAGGATACGGCGTTGGAGTTTAATGCGTTGAAGGGGTTACCGGGGCCTTATATGTATGTAAATTCTTCTCATTATAATTTTACTATCTGCGCTGGTAATTCAAAAAAAAAAAGTGTGTATGCAATGGCTGATGATGATGTGTGGTTCATAGTAAATGGTTCCTCGAAGCTCTTGGGCATGATGGTCTGAATAAACTCGTCGAGCCGTACGAGGATCGCTCCGCGCAGGCGGTTTGCACGTTTGCGTTCTCGTATGGGCCCGGGCAGGAGGTTTTTCTGTTTCAGGGTCGGACGGAGGTGAGTAACAAAGTTTTGTTTCTGATTCGGTCGGAATTTGCTGATGGTTGTGGTTTAGGGGAAAATCGTGCCTGCCCGTGGACCGCCGAATTTCGGTATGAGAAAACGTTCTCCCGTGAGGATGCCCTCGTTCTAACGATCAACAGGCTGGGATCCGATTTTCGAGTACGAGGGCCGTACATATGCCGAGATGGACAAGGAGGAGAAGGTATGTTCTTCTCTCCTCCCCTTAGGGCCCGTAGATGGAGACTGACTCCGAAAAGAACAAGATCTCGCATCGCTACAAGGCCCTGCTCAAACTCAAGGAGTGGCTGAAAACGCAGCCTTAAACTCAACCATTCAGCGGTTGTATTCGGATCGATTGCAGGATTTCCGATCTATGAAGAGTCCTCATCGTCCGAGTCTCCCTGTTCCGCCCGATTTTTCCTCCACGACTCGACCCACGTCGCGATCCGCGCGCAGTTACTGTCAATCTGTTCCGTGTTCTCGCTCTCCAGCTCGACGACAATCTCCTCGTCGAAGGCTTCCCTGGCTTCCTCGAGAAGCATGCCGAAAATTTCCGCATCAAGGTTCTCCTCAATCTTGGCTGCTGAGTAGCCTCTGTGTAACATGTCAGGTCAGACCCGATTCTACCCGGTAGATAAGAACGAAAAATATAGAAAGTATTAAGATCAAAGCTTGTGTTGAGAGTGAACCCACCTAGCAGACAACCGATCGTGGTAAATCTCGGTACTGGGACATCTCAAGACCACCACCAAATCGATCCACGATTTAGGAAACAAATCACAGGCATGCCAATCGATAATGTAGCCTCCTTGCTTGACTTCATCTTCAATGGCGTCCAGTAACTATTGTCTCCGTGTTAGGTACACAATCCTATCTTTCTCCCTAACGACTCAGTTGAGCGAAGAAACAGACGTACTTTATCCTCGTCAATGATCCAACTCCCCCGCTCCTCGTCGTACCCATCGAAACAATCACGCTCTTTGGCGACTTGGTTGATCGCAAGGTGTTTGAGCCCCGTGTCTTGTGCGATTTGCTCGCTGTGCACCGTCTTGCCGACGCCGGGAGTGCCCGTGATAATAATGTTCGGTTGCTTCCGCATTGTCTTCTCCTCCTTTTGCTTTTCGTTTGAGTTGTGGCTTGAATTTTTAGGCCACCAGTGGTGAGGCCTTCGAATCTGAGAGATTTTCGGGTCACGTGCTCTACAGAGACCTACAACGCCAGTTGTTGCCTTAATCGGCAGGCCTACTTCTTGGACCATGGAGCGAGTTGTAGTCTTTGTTATTCTAACATTAGGATCTCAAATCCTTTGTACTTTTGTAGATATGGCGCTCCTCTCCGCCAGGCTTGAAGCACCTTGGTTGCATCAACGCCCTGAATGGCGTTACTTCCTTGGTCGATCAGTCGCCTCACCGCGGGCGAGGTTTTGTACATGGGATCAAACACAAGGAGATCGGCCGTGCCGCTCTTTGTGACTTCGAATCCTACAATTGTCACCGAGTGACCGCGGTGCTGGAGATATATCGGCGGCAGGTCGGTTTCCAGAATCTTTTCACCGGACTCGAGGTTCGAGCAGCCCTCGCGAAAGTATTTCGCCACGCTCTCGAACAAGGCCTCGTAAGCCCGTCGCTGGGGCGTGGTTATGAAAGCATTTGCACTGCATCTGTCAAGTTGTTAGAGCTGAACAGCGCGGGGCTTCAGCGGCATGATGACTCACTTGATGTCCAAACTCAGAAATAGGGCTTGCGCCTGTGACGCGTTAGCCGCGCTTGTCGACGCTCGCTGAAACAGACGGCCTGCTCACCTCTGGAGTGCCAATATACTTTCTCGTCCCTTTGATTCCACCGGTCTCGGTCCGGCCAAATTCATCGAATCCCATATCCCATGCACGTTCGATCATGTCCTGAAGCTTCAGAATCGACGGCGTGCGACCCGGAAATTTTTCGTGTCCGGGTTTTTGTGCCTCCTGAATATGCGAAATGAGCATTTGGATATTTCGGTAGCCGCAGAAGCCGCCTTCCCGCGGTAGCTTGAATATGTGTCGAACGAGAGGACTGCAAAACATCACCCGCTCAACCGTCGGGTCCTGCCGACAGAGTTGCTTGAGCACCGGGATGACGCCTTTTGTCTCGTTCTCGACTGTTTCCACCCGAACCACTGTTCCCGTCGAGCTGAGTTTGTTCTCGTACGTGATCTTGGGGCTCTCTTCAAGCATCTTTCGTAGCCATGATGGCATTTGCTTCTCGTGGGCGTAGGGGCCTAGTTCCGAGCGCTACAACGGACGGGTTAGATCTTCTTTTTCTGTGAAATAAAGCAAGCTCTCCAGGACGGTTTTCCATACCCCGAGTCTCTTCACCGGACCGCTCCCGGAATGCGCCGACCTTCGCTTGCGGCGTTTCCTTGTCTTCCCTGCGACTACGACGTCCCGGCCGTGCATCGGGACGGGATCATCCAGGTCTGAGTCTGGACTTTGTTCCTTCTTGCCGCTCTTCCCGCTTCTCCCGCTCTTCCTGCCATTTGGAAGCTCGTGTCCCTCCGGCGACTGCAATCCTCCTGTATCATCCAGCGCGACGGTCTCAGCGACATGCAAATCTAAGTGGACTTGGATCTCATCCTTGTGGAGCACCTCCCCGCACCCATGGGGGCATTCCAAATATTGCTCCTCATCATCCGGAGGGGTATCGTCCTGCAGTTGTGTCTCAATGGGCTGCTCTTGGACACCAGTTGTCGTATTCTCAGGATGGCAATAATCGATGTGCTGGATGAGGATATCGCTGTATTCGTCGGTGAATTCGCAGAATGGACATGTAAGGATCTCCATCGGATGGTCCTTAGCTTGGGCGCCTGCCATATGCTTGTATGTCGAAAGTTCAGTTTCTTAGAATGGATACCGGCTGCTATCGCAGGCTTGCAAATTATTCAAATGATCCAAAGGCAGATTGGATGGACCGGTCTCGATCTTGCAACAAGCTGATGATCTCGATTTAACTAGACATGCTGTAGATATGCTGTCCACAGGCAGCACTGTAGCTGGCTGCCATATTGAACCAACGTCCAATCGTTATCAATACGATTTGGAGAGGAAAATTACCAAATTACGCGTATTAGACCGCAAGTTGCGCTTCGGGCGGCAGTTCCGCTGGTCCAGGGTCGCTCCGCGCTGATTGGCGCAAGCGTTCAAGACGCTTTTCCGTAAAGGGAATAGCTACAACGCGGCAATTGCAAAAAGCTTTAGAAAAAAAAAGCAAATACGGTTCTTACAGCCGCGAAAAAAAAAAAAAAAAATAAATCCGACTCTTGTCGCAATCGTCGATCATAGTAATCAGTGACTCAGACGATTAAGTACAGGCTCTGCTCTGCTTCCGATTCTTTTTCTCTTTTATATACTTGAATAACCTTTGGTCGCGACTACAAAAGTCTCCGCATTGCCCTCGCGACCTCCTCTTTCCTTTCCTCAGCTTCAGTTTTGTTTTCTTTGATTTCTTTCTGGTTTCGCTTCTTATGTCTTAGTTCTCTCAGTCCACAATGCACCCGTCTGAGCTGACCCCGCCGCAATCTGCCGCCGATTCCCCATGGGTGATTCAGAAATTCGGAGGCACTAGTGTCGGCAAGTTTGCTACTAATATCGTCGATCACATTGTCATGTATGTGTGGCCACAAAGATCGGATGGTACAATCCCACTGACTCGGAGTACAGACCCAGTCTCGCAGAGCAACGAGTAGCCATTGTCTGCTCGGCACGAAGCAATTCAACCAAAGCTGAGGGAACTACAAATCGGTAAGCACCAGTTGACTCCCAGAGCTCTCCATTGGACTATTAGCTTACCAGGGTGCAGCCTTCTGCGCGCGGCTCGCGCCACCGATGACCCAGCGACCAAGAGCTACACCTCGCTAGTGGATGCCGTTCGACAAGACCACGTTGACGTTGCTCACGATTTAATACAGTCGCCTGAATTGAGGGATCGCTTGGTTCGCGAAATCAATGAAGAATGCGCCCATGTTATAAAGGTCCTCGAGGCTGCACAGGTGCTCGGCGAGACAAGTGCACGATGTGTGGACAAGGTCATTAGTGCCGGCGAGAAGCTGAGCTGTCGCTTTATGGCCGCCCTGCTGGAAGATCGGGGCGTCGGGGCACAATATGTGGACTTGTCGGAAGTGATTGACTTTGCGGTGAATGGGCAAGGCCTGGATCAAGCCTTCTACAACGATCTAGCCCGTGCATTGGCCGCAAAGATTAATGCATGCGGCTCAAAAGTTCCCGTGGTGACAGGCTATTTCGGCCCAGTGCCGGGTGGCCTGCTGGAGAAGATCGGGCGAGGGTATACGGATTTGTGCGCTGCGCTTGTGGCCGTAGGCGTCCGTGCGAGGGAGCTGCAGGTGTGGAAAGAAGTAGATGGTATCTTCACGGCGGATCCTCGCAAGGTCCCGACGGCTCGCCTATTGCCGACCATCACGCCGTCCGAGGCGGCTGAGCTGACCTTCTACGGCTCGGAGGTCATCCACCCTTTCACCATGGAACAGGTCATTCGGGCACGGATTCCCATCCGGATCAAGAACGTGATGAATCCAAAGGGCAACGGCACAGTCATTTTCCCCGACTCGCCAGCCGAGTTTGACAACGTGGCGCCGGGCCACGACTCAAAGCTGTTCCGCACACGAAGTCCAACGCTGGTCAACGGCCAACGCCAGGGCCCCAAGCGCCCCACGGCAGTGACCATCAAAAACAAGATCCTGGTGATCAACGTTCATTCGAACAAGCGGTCGCTCTCGCACGGCTTCTTCGCGGGCATCTTCTCTGTGCTTGATCACTGGCGACTATCCATCGACCTCATCTCGACGAGCGAGGTGCACGTGTCGATGGCGCTGCACTCGGAGATGCCGCTTCTGAATGGCTCCGGCGATGACTACGAAATCATCGATGAGAACCTTCAAGGGGCGATCGCGGATCTCCGAAAGTATGGCACGGTCGACATCATCCCGGGAATGGCCATTCTGAGCCTTGTCGGCAAGCAGATGAAGAACATGATCGGTGTTGCTGGGCGCATGTTCTCGACACTAGGAGAGAACAATGTAAATATTGAGATGATTTCTCAAGGTCAGTTCCCTCTCCCCGTCTTAGGGCTGTGTAACCACTGACAGGATTTGAATGCAGGCGCCAGCGAAATCAACATTTCGTGCGTCATTGACGAGCGCGACGCGGATCGCGCTCTAAACATCCTTCATACCAGCCTATTTACATTCCTCGACTAGATACTTCATTATTTTTCCCTTGCATTTTTTCTGCCTATGTGCGTCTTTTACTAGACATGCAGGGTTTCCATTTCGGCGTTTGTGGTGGTTATGACTGGTCGGTTCAACTCCGACGATGCATGGTTATCATGACGGCCTTTAAAGTTCCAACACAGGCGGCGTTCTGAGTGACTTGATGTACATAGCATGCATGGTATATACAATGATAGAGCATATGACCTACGCATCATTGGGAGGAGTAATTACTCCTAC
>NW_027192374.1:472148-549910 GCF_041956635.1 Thermomyces lanuginosus | reverse complement strand
CCTCATGTGCTGGCCATTGGTAGCTTGAGCTAGCTTGGTTTCATTCAGAGTCGGCTTCCAATCAGCAGCATAACCGAGCAGTCAATGCTCCACCAAGCGCGCCGATATCGCACAGCTGAATACCTGGGGCCGCACTTTCTTCGGCGCACTTCGGAGAACCTTCACTGCAAATTCTTCAGTACACGCAAATTACCGAATAATTACGCAAATCGCCACCATCCTAACCGCTTCTGGTAAAATCGCTCGTTTTCCCCAGATTTCTTGGCATCTGCACACCCCTCACTGCATCATCTTTAGCTTTTTGACGCAAACCTATGCTGAAGATCAATTAAAGAGCACCCCTCCTCCAAATCGCTGAAGAACAAATAAGAACGGGAAAAATGACATCCATGCAAAACATCAACCCCACGATCCTCAACGCGGAGGATCTCCCCACGCGTCTCCGCAACCCTCGCTCCAAGCAACCTGCAGACAGCGATGACGGGAGTATTCTCTTCCGTCGCGCGTTCACGACGCCTTCCTCGACGCTGAGGGATCCGTTTACTTATTACTCTGACGAAGAGGATAATTCCACAAGTAGTAGTGCGGAGGGTGATGAGAGTGATTTTGTCTATGAGGAACCTATTGATGAACAGGAAATCTACGGTTAGTCCCTTTTTCCCCCCACCCTTCCATTGGAATGTTAGAGAGGGGTTTGACCAAAGGGTAGATTTAATATCGACAATTTCCGACCCCGAACATCCCATCTCCCTTGGCTCCCTCGCCGTCGTTTCCCTCCCAGATATCAAGATCCATCCGGCGATCCCCTCGGATCCATCCTCACCATTGCGGACCGTGACGGTGCTGATCACCCCGACGATCACACATTGTAGTCTGGCGACGGTGATTGGGCTTGCGGTGAGAGTGCGGCTGGAACAGTCCTTGCCGGCGAGATTCCGCGTGGATGTGAGGATTAAAGAGGGGACACATTCTACTGCGGATGAGGTGAATAAGCAGCTCGCGGATAAGGAGCGGGTTGCGGCGGCGTTGGAGAATGGGACTTTGATGGGGGTGATTAAGAAGATGTTGGAAACGTGCCGATGATCTGCTTCTTTAAAAACTTTATGAATAGATTTGGGAAGGCGTTTAGGTCATGGGCATGATGGTATCATTGGAATAAAATGTCATGGAATGAGATTATAGTACAGTGTGATATATTACTCCAAAACACCACTTTCTTTCAACCCACGCCATAACTCCGGTTCAAGGAACTTGCTGACGGTTACGTCCTCCGACAAACCCTTCCGCCGGCGGGTCTTGAGCACAAAGTCCCGCGCCGTGGCCTGCGGGCTGGCCATCTCTAGCGGCCGCAGCTTGACTTCCCGATCCAGCGGATCGCCGGGGACTACGGCCCATTTGTCGAACACTAGGGACACGGTGGCCTGTCCTTGCGTGTGGATGCGCAGATCTGTCTCGAAGCCGAATGAGTCGATCACAGGGATCAAGCCGCGGACAGAGTACAGCGGCGTGCCTGCCACGGGCCCGTCGGAGAGAACGTGGCCCCGGCGGCGGGAGAGGACTGTGTAGACCGACGACACTGCATCGGCGGGGCCGAGGACATCACATGAGTAGATCGGCTCCATCAGTCGCGGCGATGCCATCAGGAAGGACGAGTAAATAGCGCGGCGGGCGGTAGGAATAATTTGTCCGCCGCCTCGGTAGATGGCCTGCTCGGCGAGGCTGATGTCTGTCAATCGGAACTTGGTGTTGCGAATTGCTGTATCGTGTTAGCTGTTCAAGGTCCAAATCGATTTGAAAATTGTCAACCTACGTTCTTCGCACAACGGCCCCTCACGGGTTCCCCAGCTGAAGCCCTGCACGATCGAGTCCCGCACCGTTCCCAGCATCTTCTTGTCCACCTGCGACGGCAGCGTGTCATCTTGCAGAATGTTCGGCCCCATCTCATCCGGTCCAAATGCCCAGATGCTCCGGGCCGCGAGCTTGTCCCAGTCGTACTTCTCCTCGAAGAAGCGCGCCACCTTGCGGATCGGGTCCTTGATGCGCACGCGCCCTGCTTCAATGTCTTCAGCGATGCCATCGTCTAGTGGCTCCGCAATCATGGTGATCTTGTTCTTCTTGTTCGGCGTGATCGAGTAGCACATGATCGCGGACGTCTCGACTACCGTCTCACAGAAGCGTGTCACCGGGTCCGAGACCTTGATCTCCATCTCGGAGAATAGCCGTCGCAGATCGTGCAGGACGCAGTCCATGTAGAGCTCGCCCGTACCCAACACAACGTGTTCGCCGGATTCCTCCACTTTGGTGGAGATCAGCGGATAGCTCTTGTTAATCTTACGCAGGCCCTCGAGCATCTTTGGAAGTTCGGACGGGTTCACCGGTTCCACTGCCACTTTGAAGACCGACTCGGTCATGTGCTGGATCGGCTTGAAGATGTACGCATCTTCATCGTTCGGCAGCTTGAGCGGTACCAGTGTTGCCGTCTTGACGATTGAATTGTCAACGCCGCTCAACAGCACCCAGTTCCCTGCCGGAACGCCGTCTACAGGGACATTATACCGTGTTTCAGCAATCCATGTGTCGTTGATCGTGGCAACAACCATGTCTTCTTCATCGTCGATGCTATACCCCTCGCCGAGGACACGAACTTGCTGGTTCGGTCGGACCGTTCCACTGTAGATTCGACCAAACGCATTGAACTTTGACGCGTCAGTGGTGCTAAAGAGTTTTGTCACTTGAATCACCAGCGGTCCGTCTTGATCGCATGCTGCCATTGCCTTGGCAACTTCCGTGTCCAACGGTCCTGTATAGTAACGTTCCAGCTTCTTCTGTGCCCCCTCTACCGGGGAAGGTATATGCTGAATGATCATGTCCACGAATCCTGTCGAGGGACCAAAGAACTGCTCGCACACAAGATTGAGCAGTACCTTGGCATCCGACTTCAATTGCGACGGTTTCAGATAAATGTCGAGAGCCGCCAGCGTCTCTTTCAAGTCCTCTGGACTTTCACTAATGGTATGGGAATAGAGCTTATAGATAGGTTCGAGGACAAAGTTAACAAACGAACGAGACGAACCCTCCTCGAACCTCTTGCGAGTGAACTTGCGAGTGCTTGGGTTGTAAAAGATATCGCCCCATAGCCGTCGGGCAAATTCCTCTGCGTCCAACTTCGGATGGCGCGATGCATACATCTTGGCGAATGAGGACAGCGTAAAGCACCATTTCATGGTGCTGCAGGCGAAAGCCACATTGCCCTTTTCTGGACTTAGTCGTCGGCTTTCTCCTCTCCCAGGAATGACATTTTCAATGACCGTGTTGACTTGTTCAATCACATGCTTGAGCTTGAAGTATGCGTCATTTGGAGGAATCTTCAGTTCCAGAATCAACCGGTCCATCTTGTTGATCACCAGGGTCATAGGGAGATCTTCCAGGACTGCGTATCGAATGATATTTTCCGTGTTCACCTGCACTCCCTCGACCACATCCACGACAAGAACTACACCATCGACGAGACGGAGGGCTGCGGCAACCTCGTCGACGAAATTGACGTGGCCGGGAGTATCGATAATGTTAAATAGATGCGATTTCCCTTTTGTACTCTGCAACAGCAAAGTCATGGGTGCTGCTTTGATGGACAAACCGCGCTCCCGTTCCAAGACATGCACGTCGGTGTAGCGCAGCTGTTCATCCCGTCGGCGACCTGTTCGCCTCTCTAGTCTATCACTGATATCATGAGTCTCCATCACCAGCATGTCCATGAATGCCGTCTTTCCATGATGCAGATGCCCAACGAGAGCAATATTTCGAGTCTGTTCGGGAAAATTAAGCAAATCGGTCATAAACTCGCGCGAGTAAAACACCGGCGGCAGGTCAGCTTCCTCAACAGCGAACTTTTTTTGCTTGACCGGCGCAATGATCGGTTCGGAGAGCGGTTGTGTGTCTTCCTCCTGAACTAGCGTCTCAACTTCCGGGCCGTAGACTTGCTGCGCCGTGGGATAGTATTGTTTATCCTCGTGGAGTACCACCGCATTCGAAGGTCCCTGTTCTGAACAGATTGTCAGCTTGATACTTCATGTTTCCGGCACATGGATACTAACGGTCAACTTCCATCAATTGCTGGTCACCGGCCTCCCTCTCCTGCTCCGCTTCCTCCTCCTCAGACTCCTCGTAGATGTAGCCCTGCGCAGGGACATCTTCCTGCTCCTCATCGGAGAGGCCGCCCTCGCCGATATAGTTGCCGAATCTGCACAGACATTAGCAGCCGCACTTCCTGCATACTTGAGATAGACATACTCATCATATAGGTCGTCCATGGTGAGCTACTGGGGCGAGACACGGTGCCAGCGAATTCCCAGCGCGTAGAAAATCATCTGCTGTTGCTGCTTTGATAGGTTCTGAAACGGCAGGCGGTCTGACAGTGGCGTACAGATGTAATTCGAATACCTATTAATTTCCGGAATTGTAATTTGTCGCTGATTTTAAAGTTTTCGGTTGGCTGTTTGCATGCAAATCGTGCCCTTCCTGTATTTTAAACCGACTTGGGAGTTCCAGCGTTGGGATTCAACAATCACAAGCTTCACCGAACAATTGGACTGAATTGATCTGCTCGTGCTGCAGACAACCCCGCGCCAATTGCTCCTCTCTTTCACAGCATTTTTTCTCTCTCTTACCAAAGTTGTTCAACAATTACATTTCGTTCTTCCAGCATATCTAGCAATAATGTCTTCTCTTCCTCCAGTCTACATTGTCTCCGCTGCGCGGACGCCAGTTGGCTCGTTCCTGGGGTAAGTAGGCAACCACCTCTGCTGATTGAGCATTGCTGAGACCGTTCTGCAGCTCTTTGTCCAGCCTGACTGCTCCCCAGCTTGGTGCTCACGCGATCAAAGGTATGTATCGGCGAAAATGGTGTCCGAGGACAGTAACTGACCTCTGAACAATACAGCTGCCATTGACCGTGCCGAGGGTATCAAGCCGTCTGATGTGGAGGAGGTCTACTTCGGAAATGTTCTGTCTGCGAAGTATGCTTTACCGCTACGACACTTGCAAGGCACAGTTTCTAACGATTGACAGTCTTGGTCAGAACCCCGCCAGACAAGCAGCGATTGGCGCTGGGCTCCCGGAGAGCACCGTGTGCACCACCGTGAACAAGGTCTGCGCCTCCGGGTTGAAGTCGATCGTTCTGGGTGTGCAGACCATCCAGACCGGTGGCGCCGATATCATTGTTGCCGGTGGCATGGAGTCGATGTCCAATACCCCGCACTACCTGCCCAACTTGCGCAACGGTGCCAAGTACGGCAACCAGACTCTTGTTGATGGTGTTCTGCAAGACGGTCTTCAGGACGCCTATGGAAAGAGGGAGCACATGGGTCTTGCCGCCGAGAAGTGCGCCCGCGACCACGGTTTCAATCGTGAGCAGCAGGATGACTATGCCATCCGAACCTACCAGCGGGCCCAGGCTGCTCAGAATGAGGGGCTGTTTGACTGGGAGATTGCGCCAGTCGAGCTGCCTGGCGTCCGGGGCAAGCCTGGTGTGACCGTGTCGCAGGATGAGGAGCCCAAGAAGGTAAGTTTCTTGACCTGTAACTTCCCCTGAAGGAGCCTATTTGCTAACAGGTACCAGCTTAATGCCGACAAGCTCCGCACGGTCAAGCCCGCATTCCTTTCCGAGAACGGTACGGTGACTGCCCCTAACTCGTCGCCCATCAACGACGGCGCCGCGGCTGTTGTGCTCGTCTCGGAAGCCAAGGTGAAGGAGCTCAACCTGAAGCCCATCGCGAAGATCCTTGGCTGGGGCGATGCGGAGCAGACACCCGTCAACTTCACAACCTCGCCGGCTCTTGCGATCCCCAAGGCCCTGAAGCGGGCTGGCGTATCGCAGGACCAGATCGATGCGTTTGAAATCAACGAGGCTTTCAGCGTTGTTTCGCTGGCGAACATAAAGTTGCTGGGCTTGTCTGAGGACAAGGTCAACATCCACGGCGGTGCCGTGGCCATTGGTCATCCTCTAGGCTGCAGTGGAGCCCGCATTGTTACCACTCTCTTGGGTGTCCTGAAGGCCAAGGGCGGCAAGTTGGGCTGCGCCGGTATCTGCAATGGCGGCGGTGGTGCTAGCGCCCTGGTTTTGGAGGCGCTGTTCTAAACAGCATTGCATGATATATAGCATCCTGTCTTGCACCTGGACTCCATCATGATAATTTATCTAATATATAATCATCGAAATTGAAGAAATACATTGTTAGAATTAGCTTATTAAGTCATTAATTGTACAACTTTTCTCTCTGATCAAGCAAATGCACCCACAAACGCCATCAACATCGCGCCGCAAGCGACTGACAAACACGCCTCGACTCTCCTCTTCCCCCGCAGCGACTCGTAGCTCGCATCAGACAGAAAATCCTCTGCAAGGAGTTCAACCAGCCCTGCAAACAGCAACAACCCACTACTAATTGCATTCGTGAATCCAACCATCAACAACCCCGTAACGCTTCCCGGATCATACAGATTATGCAAGAACAGACCGACGGCCTGACCCAATGGCGTAGTTGAACCATAGGCAAGGGCCATGAGCCAGGGTTTTGGGGATGAAGCGGGGAAAAGCTGCGGGATGAGCGCGGCGATGCGCGAGCCTAGCGCGAAACCCTCGAAAGTTTGGTGGAAAGAGATGGCGACGAGGAGTACGATGAAGGATGTGCCCGTGGCGACGCTCAGGGCCATACCAATGAAGACGCTGTGGAAGAGGATGCCGGCTTCGAGGAGGAGGCATTGAAGGAATTGGCGGTGGGGGTTGCTGAGCGGGGGCGCGGACAAGCTCATGGATCGCTTGTGTTGGTGGTGGCTGTGGTGATTGTGGATGCGGATGGGAGGAGGACGGGAGTGTGGTGGCCGAAGGTTGGAATCTAGGTGGTTGTTGTTGTTGTCGCCGCCGTCATCATCGGCATACGGCTCGAGCTCCTCGAGATCCAAATCCGAGTCCGAGCCGTCCTTGTCGAGAGATGATCTGCTTCTCCTGCGTGCTGGAGCGGTGTTATCCGTCGTCGCTTGTGACGGTGAGTTAAGATCGGACAAAACACTCGGCGAGTGCAGCAGCGCTCTTTCGGCCTCCTCCGACTGCTGTTGACGACGGCGATGGCCCGTCATCTGCAGATATTCTGTGCCCCTATCTTCATCGTCGTGAGTGGGACGGGCGCTTCCAATGTCTCTAATCAACTCATCATATTCCGAGCCATGTACGTGGCGCGCCCCCTTCATCGCGAAAAACATTTCCACCAGCACGACGACAAACACCGAGACCATGGCCACAAACCCGGCCATTGCGGGATATGTCTCGTTCCAAAATCGCGGAAGACAAGGATTCGTCAGCGAGTTGAACGCAGTGGGCAGCAGATGCACGAATGCCGTCGCAATCAGCACACCTGTGCCGAAATGCCGCGAGACGAAGAGGAAGCGGCGCGGAATGGGGAGACCAGGGAACCGACGGGCGAGAATGGGAAACGAGCATGCTATTCAATTGCCCCTCCTGAGTCAGAACAAGCTTCAAATCCGAGAGAAAAAGTCGGCGGAAAGTAGGGGATGTAATACCTAGGGTACTCAATGCCAGGATCAAGAACAATGCAAAGACATGGATTGGTGTGTTGTACACGCCACGCTGTTGTGAGCCACATGTCGGCGTGTCTTCCTCCGCACCGGAGCCTTCATCTTGTGCTGCTTCCGCTGCTCGTCGAGCAAGCTCTGATCGGAGAATATGCAAGGGTATATCGCTTAGGGAGGTGGCGTTGAGACTCCGCCCTGGTGGGTTCGTGAGTCTATTTAGCGTCATTCAACTTCTTCGTGAAGGAACGCTGACTTACCCTGTATTCGCATACCCATGTCTCTACCCAGCAAACAAGTTGTCAATTGTGTCCCGCTACTCCATGGATCAGCCGAAAACAGGACCGTTGGCCATTTGGGACAACCGTTTCAGTCATGTTCGGCGCTTGGCATTTGGCATTAGGGCATTAGATAAGCATATCTTATCTTATCAACCTGTCACATGCATCATTTTCTTTCCATTCACTCGAAGAGTTCCAAAGTATTAGTCTACAATACTGAATGGTCTATTCATTGATCATGCCGTGTTTTAAGCTTAGTCCATCCACTCGTCCCGCGCGGTTTCTCCGGCTTTCCCGTTCCCCCGTTGGAGGCAGCAGCACCAGCATTGTTGTTGGCACCATGATTCTGATCCTGTGCTTCCCGATCATCCCATTCTTTTTCTTCGAGTAACTCCCATTCTGCGTTGGCCATCTCGCTGAGTAATGTCGACTTGAGTTCGTCGGCGAGTTTCGTAGGCGATGGAAGCTTCCAGCTGCGCATGAATTCCCGGCCTTCTGCAGTTTCCAGGAAAGAGTGCGCCGTGCCGTGAGAGTAGTGGCCCATGATTGGGAAGGTCTTGGTGCGCTGAATGGATGTCTTTGGAGCCTCTTTGCCATTATTGAGACTTGTTTGGAAATCAAGACCGCTAGCAGCCTTAGACGTGGCCACATTCTGCGTTGGAGGCGCCACAAGGAGCTGCCATAGATTCTTGCCCATGTTGCACATATCCTCCCAAGAGTCTGACTCTATTTGGAGTCCCTGGGTCCGACAAAGCCAGGACACATCCCATGCTAGGAGAGATACCGCCTCGATGAAGAGCCCATAACTAGCAGGATCTTCTTGAGCTAGCTTCGGTAGCGACTTGTCGATATAAAGGGGACGTGGGAGAGGACCTGAATGACGATCCGAAGCGTTGGATGCAGTTGGACTGCTTGGCCCCGATTGAGAAGGGGATTTGATGCCGGGATACCGAGGGTCTTGGGTTTTGTATGACGCTTCGCGCGTGAAGATGGTCGGGGTAGGATAGTCTCGGTGTGGAAGCGTCACCTCTGCAGGCAGCCGAAGAGAGAGATAATGTGAGACTAAGACGAGCAAACGAGCAACGTTGGCAAGTCCTGTCGAAATCAGACTGGGTGCGGATCCATTCATATTTCTAAGATCCACAATCGGCACGCCGCCAATTGTGTAGATCTCGACAATGGTATCGTCCTTCTTCTTTCTCAGCTTCCGCCGTAGACCAAGGACATTGGCAGCCTCCCGGCAGAGAAAGATCCTCGACTCCGCGGTTCTAACGTGAAGAGAGTCCCACTGATACTCAGACCGTTTGATACTGTTCCAGACACTCGACAGTGCAGACTCCCGGCGTGACGCGAGCTGGTAGTTTGCTGATTCGGCATCTGAGCGTCGCTGCCTCAGCAGGGATCTCCGCC
The DNA here is from genome assembly GCF_041956635.1 of Thermomyces lanuginosus. NCBI lineage: Eukaryota > Fungi > Ascomycota > Eurotiomycetes > Eurotiales > Trichocomaceae > Thermomyces > Thermomyces lanuginosus. The sequence goes on along the minus strand of NW_027192374.1, from coordinate 540,635 downwards.
GCTTGATTTCCGCTCTCTGTTCCTCGATTTCTGCCTTCAGCTCTTCCATGCGAGCTCGGATCATCTGAATGCGGTTCGCCGATTGAGCCTGCCGGGTCTGCACCGACTGGACCTTCCATCGCAAGCTCTGCGGTTCAGACCTGGCGAGTTGGGCTTTATCGGTCTTCCCATCGCCGGATCTGGCCCCTGCTGCGGCCTCGATCTCACGCTCGACAGCATCCTTCTCCAATAGTACCCTTGCGTTTTCATACCGGAGAAGATACAGTTGATTGCACGCGCAGGTCGCACAGTAGAACGGCAGATGGTCGCTGGCAGGGCGGGAACATGTGTGGCAATTCATTTCCCTCGATCGTGCAGATTATCGATGCTAGGGATGGACTCAGATGAAGCTACTCGAATGCGAGCATTCCATGGCAGTCTGGCCAGTGATAAGGATGCTGCAGGTACGGCACCGGTCGGTGTTGATGGCAAATCACGGGAGAGCGGACTGTGGGCAGCCGTCATCTCTTGTATCCGACCTGATTCAGCTGACTGTTAACTAGCACATCGGAGGTTTCCTATGATTCACATCATTTCTCTACTTCTTCATGGCCGAAGACGGCGGAAATAGCCGGTGATTGATTCGATGCAGATGACTATATGTCACCTGACCTGTTCGGATCGGGTTAGTAATATTACAACACTCTGTAATCAACCTGTAATCCCATAGTTAGCAAATGGCGGTGAATTTCAACTTGTAATTTATTTTCCTGTCTGTTGTTCTGGCAACCTCGAGTCGAGTAAATACTCGACTTGGTGACACGATCGCGAGGGACGTGTCGGTCGCGTTGCTCCGTGCGATTGACTTACCGTCAGGGAAATCTCCATTTACAGGCTACTTTTCCGTTGTCCGATCGTTCGAGACAGACAGCTTGAACCGCTCACCATGTCTGACGACGATCGCAAAGAGCCTCTGAGCAGAGAGGCAGGTGAGTTGACCTTCAGAGCTCAGAATATTGCAGTAGAAGCTAACGAGAATTCACAGAATATCACAGACTGCCGCCTCGCAGAGAAGACAACGGGATCGACTTGGACGCACTTGCCGAGAGCATTCGCGAATGCAGCTGGGAAGAGCTACAAGGGATGTTCTCTCTCGCAATGGAGGGGCACGAGCAGATTGACCGCGCTCTCCAAGAGCAGGTCTCGCGACTGCTGAAAGTACGGGTTTGTGTTTCTTCTAGTTTGGTGCCATACTAACCAAGCTATAGCTGTTCATGACTTGGTCTCAAATCCCAACGGAGCGGGACGAAGATCGGTCTTTTAAAAGGTATAGTTCGTGACGATGCAGAGAATGCTCAAGCGAAGTTTGGCTGATGATTATTCGGTAGGTTTCATACGCGAATGCAGCATGTTCAATTCTCGGAACAAGATATTGAAGAGAAGCGTGCACATTGTAAGTGAAAAACATGTGACCCGAACTTACATATCAGAGGAGAGTGGCCAATGTTTAGTCCTAACGAGGTAACAGATGCCAATGTGGTGAAAGCGTTTGAGAATGCGCTGGCGTTGCTCAAGTAAACCAACAGCTCCACTCAAGCTGTGGATTGATGTGGGGGAGCAACTCTAGGACCTTCTTTGATGTTCTCGCCATGGCGGACAAACCGGACCAGGCCGATAAGGATCTGCTGGACAGATTAAATGCCTTGAAGCCATCTACCGTCCAGCTGGAGCGCCAGAGGTACGAATCACTGCAGTAGCCGTGGATTGCGGTGCTGACCCGAGCCAGGAAACCGGTGGACTTCACAGGCAACAGCACCTCATCTGCTGCAATACTAGGCATCGACTTCAACAGCTTGGATAGGGATGCGAGACTGCATCTGGGCGATCTCGAACACGATGAAGTCCCAGAATCATTGTTCAACGGGGACGCGATCGAGGACCTACTGTCGACCGTCGGGAATCGCGAAGATCTGCCGCCGATCACGACCAACGAGGATCCTACACACACGCAGAGTTTGCTCGACGCAGCTCACGACATAGTGCAGCGACCGCAGAACGATCCACATCATCGATACCACAAATCGTCCGCAGCGGTGGAGGTTCAGGCTGACAGCAGCGACGAGGATGCCGATGAAGAGGAAGCGGCGCGCTACGTCGAGCAGCTGCTGGAACAACTGTCTTCAGAACCCCGGGAAGAACCGCCACCGCTGAACGCGGACAAAACCTCTGGCCCAGAAGATGACGCCGTTACATCCAAACAACAAAAACAGCACCCCATCGACGAGGACGAACTCGCGAGCCGATTAACCGCGCTGAATCTCCCTTCCGTTCCCGCCGACGCGCCCGTGTCAGCGAAGACAAAGGCAAAGCGCAGCGACGACTCCGTCCCGGACTGCTGCTGTATATGCTACGACAATGCGACTACGAAATGCCTAGACTGCGAAGGGGACCAGTTATTCTGCGTACGATGCTGGTGGGAAATGCACATGGAAGATGGCAGTAGCGGAGAGCTCCAGAGGCATCGAAGTGTCAAGTATCAACGTTGAGATTAGCTATCATGTCATCAGCCTCATAACAGGGTCACATCATAACCGAACTAAAAATATGGAGTAAATCATGAACTTTCAACATCAACAGAAAGAAAATTAGGTATTCATGTCCATCATGACATCATCATATCCCAAAACTTTTCGATGCGGAGAAATGAAATAGATAGATCACTCTCCTCTCGCCCGTCCAGATACATCCTCCCATGTCGCCTCGAATCGTCGGCCGGTGCTGGCCAGCAGTCCTTCCTCCTCGGCCTCCTCTGCGTCCTCGTCCAATTGTCCCTCATCGAGTCTGGGTGTCCTCACCAGGGACGTGATGAACACGATCAAGTAAAATCCTGAGGATTGTTAGCTGTTGAGAACTTTTGGCCTTGTACGGAGGTTAGCTTACCCAAGAAAACAAATTGCGCCCAAAAGAACACGACACCAAAGAATGGGAACGACAAGGTGATGCGATTTAAGAACGTGCTGACAACACTCGGCGTGCACACGTCCTTTGCCGAGGGGTTCTCTGCGAGCTCCGTGCAAGGCTTGATCAGGTGTCGATCAGCTTTATCGGAGCAATCCGGTTGCTGCCGACCGAGAAGAGTGAGGTCGCGCACAGGCTTATCGCAGAATGTTTGCGGTCCAAAAGTTGCATACTGCGGTGCGACCATCATAGGAATGGAATAATTGAGCGCCAGCGTGATCAGCGTCAACATGACGGTGGCCATGAGCAAGGCCTGCGGTGACGTGTGTCCCTTGCGGATCCGGAAGATGCGGATCCAGAGGAACCGGATCCCAACCGTCGCAATGCCGACAAGTGAGCTACTGAAGAACAGCAGCACGAGGAACGCAAAGAGAATATAGTCGATAGGGAAGACCTTGGCCGTCTTCACCAAGACCCAATTGGTCGGATTGAATACGTTGATGTTCCCAAGAATATATCCGCAGCGGTGCTTACAGAAGGAGTTTTTAGCCTTGTCAATGGCCGTCAAGAGCATCGATACCCAGATAGCGAGGGTGATGAGGAGGAGCAGAATTCCACCGAGAAGCTTGAATGGCCGTAGAACTGCGCCGATCTTGTACAGGGCCCGGAAAAACCAATTTCGATGTTGGCCCCATGACTCCTCGATCAGGCGCTGCCGGCGGATCAGCGTTCTCTCTTCGCTGACCAGCCCGTCGAGCTCGCGGCGATCCTTTGAGGAAAGTATCTCGGTGTTTCCTCCACAGCGCCCGAGTAACTGCCGTTGTCGTTCGCGGTTTGACTCCAGTTGCGACGCGGTATTGGCACGCAGAGAGGGGTTGGAAATTGAAGGTGCGGTTTTGATAAGTTTGATTGGAAGTAGCGCAAAGCCTGTAGACGTGTATAGAACATACAGGCAGATCCCCAAGGTAATCAGGATGCCCAGAGCGAAACCGAGAGCGCGTTCACCATCTACAACAGATCAGTAGGAACCCGGATAGAGCAGTTGGAGTAAACATACGATTCGCCGTCAGCAGTTTCTTGAAGAAGTCGAGATCGCGATCCCCAGATTTCGAGGCTGCCACCGGCGCAAAGAAGCCAACGAGGAACAGGACGACAGCCAGAATAATAAACGCAATGGTGTACTTGAATGCACCCCAGAAACGCTTCCCAATCGTCTGCTCTCCTTGCTCACTTGCAACTTCATCGTATTCTTCGTACCAAAAGTAGGCAAAAGGTACGACGAGGAGACATAGCGCAGCATCTAGCGCATACAGTGTATAGTAAACCACGGTCAGTGAAAACACGATGCGATCGACTTCGTGCTGCGTTGCCCAGTCCTTGCGTCTGCCGTATTTCGACGATGTCGTCGAAGACACCAGTGCGACATCAACGGGCAGCAGTAACACCGTGGCCAACAGTGCCGTGATTGTCACTATACATACTGTTGTTACCAGTGGAGAGCGATCACGCGGTGTCTGATAGTGGTAGATGAGGAATGATGCGAGGAAAATCAGAACGACGACCGCGATTGCGTAGACGAGCCATATCAGAGAAGTCTGAACGAGGGCCATGGTGTATCCGGTGCGACAAGCTCCAGATTTCCGAGCCCTTGTTAAACATTCAAGAAATGAGCATTATAAGAGTAATAGAGAGTTCCAATGTGTCGTCGTCATCAAGTTAGCTATCAAGATTGGTGCACTGACGTATGATTCCGTCGACGTCTTGGCTTGTGTCATTGAAAACAGGGCATACCTAACTTATTATGTGAGCCTGAGGCATTAAAACTAGCCTTGGCAGCTGCGTATCGCCAGAAAATTAAGGCATCAGTTCACTGCTTCGTCAAGCTCCAATCGAAGAACTGCTAGAGAGCTCCGACACGCGATTCATTGTCCGCAAAGGCGTTATTTCGCGACCAGCTCTCTGTGCTTGTGATATTTAGGGCCAATGCTGTAGGACCAGCTCTGCTCACCATGCTGCGCGTCTCAAACCGGCCCCATTGATTGTGGATTGGTTTTGATTTCCGTCTGTGTTTTCGTGGTCAAGGATGCAGTGCTATACAGAATTGTTGCCTCCTACGGGGGTAACTCATGCTTTGTCGGTGCCTTTCACGGCACCAACTGCGCGAAACTTGGTGGTGGTTAAAACATCTCTGCTGCAAATCTTTGATCTGGTGACGGTATCTGCGGAACATGGGAACTCTCAAGCAAATCAAGAAAGGCTGGCTCTGATCGCTGAATATGACCTGGCTGGGACTGTGACGGACATAAGCCGCGTTCATATTCTGGCTTCCAAATCTGGCGGCAATGCCCTACTGCTATCATTTAGAGATGCCAAGCTCAGCTTGGTTGAGTGGGATCCGGAGCGACATAGCATTTCCACCATTTCTATCCATTACTATGAAAAAGAAAGTGTACCGCGCAGTCCATGGGTCCCGGATTTCAAGAGCTGCGGAAGTCAGCTCACCGTCGACCCCAGCAGCAGATGCGCCATGCTGAACTTCGGCATTAAGAACGTGGCCATTTTGCCTTTCCATCAAGCAGGGGATGACTTGGTCATGGACGACTTTGATCAAGAGATGAATGGAGATCGAGATCAAGACCAGGAAATGCAGGATGCAGAGCAATCGGAAGACAAAGCGCAAAAGAAAGATTCGATTAGCTACCAAACACCCTATGCCGCGTCATTTGTCTTGCCGTTAACGGCCATGGATCCAGCCTTGACTCATCCAATCAGCCTGGCATTTTTGCATGAATACCGTGAGCCGACATTTGGCATCCTGTATTCTCAGGTGGCCACTTCGTATGCGCTAAATCACGAGCGGAAAGACGTCGTTTTCTATTCAGTATTCACCCTGGACCTTGAGCAACGCGCTTCCACAACTCTCTTGTCGGTATCCAAGTTGCCAAATGACCTATTCAAGGTTGTCGCACTCCCACCTCCGGTTGGTGGTGCGCTGCTTATTGGAGCCAACGAATTGATCCATGTGGATCAATCTGGAAAGACAAATGCGGTTGCGGTCAACTACTTCGCGAAGCAGTTTTCTTCATTTCCAATGAATGACCAGTCGGATCTGGGCTTGCGCTTGGAAAATTGTGTTGTGGAGCATCTGGGTATGGATAATGGCGCCATGATGCTCGTTCTTTCTACGGGTGAACTCGTCCTAGTCCAATTTAAGTTGGATGGGAGGTCAGTTTCTGGTCTGCGACTTCGGCCCATTGGCCTGAGCGAAAGTGGCCAGGTCATGCACGCATCCGCATCGTGCTCCGCCGCCCTTGGTCCGGGGCTCGTCTTCATCGGCTCCGAGGACACCGATTCCATACTCCTGCATTGTCGTGATGAGTCGGCCACTGCGAGAAAAGTCAAGTCGGAAGATGCGGATGAGGAAGAGGATGAATTCGATGATGATGATCTCTATGGCAACGATCTATATTCTGGAACTCCAAAGGAGGCCCCGAGTCATAAGGATTCCGTTGATATGTCTGCGGGAAACTGGACCATCCGCGTGCTAGACACACTACCCAACGTTGGGCCACTAAAATCAATCACTTTGGGGAAACCATTCACTCAGCCTCTAGAGAATGGTGGGTTCAAGAGACCAGCCGCACCCCTAGAACTATGTGCCGCATATGGGTCAGACGGCGCTGGTGGTATTGCCGTTCTGAAGAGGGAACTGGAACCAAAAGTGCAATCTTCATTCCAAGTTGAGAATGCCGAGGCTGTTTGGGCAGTCACGGCTGGTGGCGCAATAGGGGATTCAGAGTCTTCTGGGGCCTTTGGCAATACCGATTCGTATGTGATCGTTGCAAAGGCGCTCTCTCCGGACAAGGAAGAGTCTGTGGTGTATGCGGTGAAAGATGCCAAACTGGAACCATTCAAAGCACCCGATGTCAATCCCAATGAAGACTGTACTGTGGAAATTGGAACATTGGGAGACTCTAGAGTGGTGCAAGTTCTCAAAGGAGAAGTTAGGGTCTATGACTCTAGTAAGTTGCCATTGCTCATGTGGAAATGGCAATGAACTGACCGCCATGAGATCTCGGACTTACCCAGATTTATCCGGTGTGGGAAGAGGATAGCCAGGACGAACGAATCGCAGTGAGCGCCAGTTTCTCAGACCCCTATCTGCTGATCCTGCGCGATGACTCTTCGGTACTTCTTCTCCATCTTGATACCCGGGGCGATTTGGATGAAGTCGCCATTAATGATACGATTTCCTCGCAAAGCTGGCTTTCTGGCTGCCTTTATCAAGACACGAAAGGCGTTATATGTCCGGACTCCCAAAAGGAGAGTCTTTTGTTCCTGTTGAGTGCAGACTGTAAACTATATGTGAGTTTCCAACCTTCTTATGGTTTCTTTCGCAAGGCTAACAGCGTCTCAAGATTTTCCGATTGCCCAACCTTGAAGTTGTGTCTGTGATGGAATGTGTCGATTCTACTCCTACAATTCTTTCCAGCGAACCGCCAATCCGACGCCCAAATCATCGGGAAACACTCTCTGAGATCCTCGTGGCTGATATTGGCGAACAAGAATTGCAGCTTCCATATCTAATAGTACGTTTGCAGCCCACTAATTTGTGTATTTTCTAACGCGATTTAGTTGCGTACCGGAACCGATGATCTCATTTTGTATCGACCCTTCCGCTGCAATGAAGCGGACAAGGAGTACACAAATTTGAAGTTCATCAGAGAGGTGAATCATGTGCTTCCGCGAGTGCCATCAGAAGCATCAACGAAGATCACGGAGAAGAGTCAAAGGAGACTGAAACCACTTCGAATCTTGCCGGACCTTGGCGGTCTGCGCGCCGTGTTCATGCCTGGTGCATCGGCAAGCTTCATTCTTGGAACATCCAAGAGCATCCCTCACGTTGTCAGCATTCGAGGCGATTTTGTGTGCGGCTTGAGCAGCCTCAACATCTCAGGCTGCGAAAAGGGTTTTGTTTACATTGACAACGAGGTAGGCGTGGATCTGAGGATGTTCATCTACCTGCCGTTAACACCTTGCAGGGCATTGTGCGCACTTGCCAGCTGCCTGAAGAGACGACGCTAGATCTACCATGGCCGATCCGGCGAATTCCAATGAATGAACAAGTCGATTACCTAACGTACGCGACCGCATCCAATACATACGTCTACGGTGCGGCAAACAAACGGAACTTCAAGCTCCCGGACGACGATGAGATTCATCCAGAATGGCGCAATGAAGGTAAATCTATCAGATACTGGCAGTTTAAAAGTATATTCTGACCTTCCTAGTCATATCATTCTTCCCGCAGGTTTATCGTGGCTCAGTTAGACTTCTAAGTCCCATAAACCTTGCTGTGATAGACAGGTACGTGGCATAAAAGTTTGAACTTGACCACCCTCTGACAGCTTTCAGCTTCCAATTGGAATCTGGGGAACGTGTGACAGCGATCGGGAATATCAACCTCGAAATATCTGAGCGGACTCAGGAGCGTAAGGACGTAATCGTCGTCGCAACGAGCTACGCCCGAGGTGAAGATATCGCGGCTCGAGGACACTTGTATATCTTTGACGTGATTGAGGTCGTTCCTGATCCCGAACAGCCCGAAGGAACGAATCTCAAGCTCAAGCTCATCGGCGAGGAAATCCTCAAGGGTGCAGTCACCTCGGTGTCCGGGATTGGCGGACAGGGCTACTTGATCGCGGCACAGGGCCAGAAATGCGTGGTTCGGGGGCTGAAAGATGACGGTAGTATTCCTCCTGTAGCATTCATCGACGTCATGTCCTATGTCAGTGTCGTCAAGGAGCTCAGGGGAACCGGCATGTGCCTCGTGGCGGATGCACTGAGAGGGTTGTGGTTCGTAGGATACTCGGTAAGTAATGCGTCCTGATTCTAGAACCCACATTTCTAATAAAATCGTACAGGAAGAGCCATACAAGATGACATTGTTTGGCAAAGATATGGACGAACTGGAAGTCGTCGCAGCTGACTTCCTTCCGGACGGCAAGAGACTGTACATGGTAGTCGCCGATGCCGACAGTGATCTCTACATTCTGCAATATGACCCGGAGGGTACGTGTCCAATTCATCTTTTACAGGATAGCGAACTATGTCAGAAACTAACCTCAACGATCTGCAGATCCCAAGTCTTCAAACGGCGACCGACTTCTCAACCGCAGCCGCTTTCACGTTGGACACTTCCCCCAGACGGTCACTCTTCTTCCGCGCACGCCGGTATCTTCTGAAGTGGCTCTCATGGAGTCCGATGTGATGGAGATCGACGCCTACATCCCTCGACATCAGGTGCTGATCACGACGCAGACCGGGGCCGTCGGACTTGTGACGTCCGTGTCGGAGGAATCATACCGCCGTCTCTCGGCGTTGCAGTCGCAACTTACCAATACACTGGAACACGCGTGCGGGTTGAACCCGCGGGCATACCGCGCGGTGGAAAGCGACGGCATCCGTGGACGTGGCATGATTGATGGACAGCTGCTCCTCCGTTGGCTCGATTTGAGTCGGCAGCGGAAAGTAGAAATTGCCGGACGAGTCGGCAGTGATGAATGGGAACTGCGGGCGGACCTGGAGAGTATATCGGGTGGTGGACTCGGGTATCTATAACTAGTTGGGCGTTGTTCATTTCATTTCAAGGGACATAAACCAACATCATCGATGGAAGAGTATAATAAAACAGACTTTCAGAATTACAGAAAATTAATGAATCATTTCTTCTCCTCCGCCTTGTTTGACAATGCTGCCAACCGTCGCGCCTCTTCTTCAAGTTTCTTCAACTCTTCTACTCAGAATAATCAGCAATCAACTTCAGATAACATGAAGAATCATAGATCAGAATAAGTTACCATTTCTCGTGGCCTTCATTTCATAGCTCTCCAATTTCAACCAACCCCAGTACAGCACCTGGTAGGTGAAGAGCGCCATTAAAAAGACCTTTGCAAAAGGACGCACAAGAGAACGGTAAGCTGCCATCTAAATATATTGACACATCAATATCGGTCTTGATGGATTATCCGATTCCTGAAAGGGTGAGACGTACGCCAGAGCGATAAGAGCTTTGTTCCTGTTGCTCCTGGCTTAATCGACGGCTTTGAGTGCCGAAGAGCCGTGGAAATATCTCATGATGCCGGTAGAGCCGGCTGTAGCCAGCATTGCTGAGTCGGGTAGTCAAACGTGTATGTAGCATCTTTTCTGTTTGATCTGGGTAAAACTACCGAGGAGATCTAATATTCATATTCATGAACTTTTGGCTATCAAAAGCTCAATGTTGACCATGATCTTGCGGAACGTCAGGAGCTTGCTGCTGGGATTGGTCCGCCTTTCGTAACACACACACCCCTTGATCTGAAATGCCAAGCCACTAAACCTTACAGGGAATGTGTTCCAAAATGAGCTCAGGGTTAGGGCTTTGGGCGCGCTGTATCGACTTTTTACCTAATACGGTAATCAGTTACGTTGTACTCCGTGCGGCGGGTGCCAGTTTCCTCAGCCCCGGAACGCTCGACCCGCGCAGTTAGTATATTAACCCTCCCCGAATTTGTCCGGGTCTCGAATCTTCGGACTTCAAATCAATATCCTAATGACGAATGGCACAATCTCGTGTCTGAATCTCTGCAGTATTCGGAACCAGTGGTCAGGCCATCAGGGGTTCCTGGCAAAAAGTTCCCTGCACCACCCGCAATGTCACGGCAAGTTGGAGCGAAAAGATCATAAAAAGTTACGCGTATTTTTGTCCTTCCAAATCACCGGAAGACGATAAATTGCACGTCCACTCCCGATGCCCGAAATGGAAAATGAACGAGCCCCTCCGTGGCCCATTTGGCATTAGTATGCTGCAGGTACATTATTCTTCACAAGGGGATCATTTACAGTCAACAGTTCAAACTAGAGATCTGAATTGTCGTTGGCTAGTTATTTATTGCACTGCTCGTGCCCCTTTCTTTTCTCAACAACATCGATGGTACCTTTGGAATCGACTAGAAACCGAGCAATATAGATGACTGACTGACCAATATGTTCCGATGGCTTTGGGTTTCACAGTATGTATTGCAGAGTACGTAATATTGGCCCGGCTAAATCCCTGTTCTCGAACTTCAAGGCGACCAGGGGGGGATGGGCCGACTGCTGGACGTCAATATGCTATAGCCTTGGCTTGCAAAGGGCATGCAACGCTCTCGTGTTTGCTGTATAGTATATAAGCGGGACAGAGTCCTGTCTCTCTCACATCAACAGCACTCGAGTCTCTGGTAACCATCCACCATGTATACGCTACGGTCCTTGGTCCGCTTTTTGGCCTTGTCCCTGTCCCTGGTGCCTGCGCTAGCAGTCCAGTTAGAGATCGTCGAGCGCCTGTCAACGCCTCCCGATGGCTGGGTCAAGAAGGAGAGGGCTGCGCCGTCTGTGCCGGTTCAGTTCCGTCTGAATCTGCAGCAGGATAACCTGAAAGAACTCGAGCAATTGGCTCTGAATGTCGCAACCCCGGGCCACGAGCTGTACAGGAAGCACCTGAAACGTGACGAAATCAAGGAGTTGATGCGCCCGTCGGCTGCCACATCGGAAAAGGTCCTGGCATGGCTCCGAGATGAGGGCGTTCCAGATGATCGCATCCAAGACGATGGCGCCTGGATCAAGTTTACCGTGCCAGTCAGCACCGCCGAGAAGCTGCTCAACACGGAGTTCTACGTGTTCCAGAACCAAAAGACGGGTTCGCAGCTGATTCGAACCCTAGAATACTCGGTACCCCAGGATATCCACTCGTCCATCAAGTTGATCCAGCCGACGACACGCTTCAGCAATATGGGTCCTCAATTGAAACGCGTGGTTCCTCTGGGAAAATCTGGGGAGGTGAAAGCGCAAGCCTGTGAGGAGGGAACCGGGGAGGTGAAAGCGCAGGACTGTTGGGAGGGGGAAACCTGCGATGAGCTGATCAGGCCAGACTGCCTTAAGGATCTGTACAAGATTGGTGATTATGTGGCCGACAACAATCCGCGAAACAAGATCGGCATTTCGGGCTATCTCGATCAATATGCTCGCTATGCTGACTTTCAGAAATTCCTGGAGAGGCATGCGCCTGACAGGCTCGACGCAAACTTCACTGTCGAGCTCATCAACGGAGGCAAGAACGAGCAGAATTCCACGGTCGACAGCACGGAAGCAGCCCTGGATATCGACTACGCTGTAGCACTGTCCTACCGATCGCCAGCCGTGTTCTATTCGACTGGGGGACGAGGCCCGACTGTGCCCGATGCGAGCCAGGACCCCAACGAACCGACAAACGAGCCCTACCTAGAGCAACTGTTGTATCTGCTGGATCTGCCGGATGAGGAACTTCCCACGGTGCTCACGACCTCGTACGGAGAGAATGAACAAACCCTGCCTGAGAGCTATACCGACACGACCTGCAACCTGTTCTGGTTGCTGGGCTTGCGCGGCGTGTCAGTCATTTTCTCCAGCGGTGACTATGGCGCCGGGATTGTATGCAAGGCAAATGACGGTTCCGAGCGAGTCAAGTTCGACCCGATCTTTCCGGCAAGCTGCCCCTATGTGACGTCGGTCGGCGGCACGACTGGAATCGAGACAGAGCGCGCTGTCGAGTACTCGTCGGGTGGATTCTCCGACCGATTTACGCGACCCAGTTACCAGGACGAAGCGGTGCAAGCGTATCTGTCCAAGTTGGGGGATAAATGGAAGGGCTTGTACAACGAGGGTGGTCGCGCATTCCCTGATGTCGCTGCACAGGCCGAGAACTTCCAGATTTATGACCAAGGATACTTTGCTAGCGTGAGTGGAACGAGGTAAGTGCTTACCATCCCTTGTGTTCCGCTGTCGTACTGACGGCCATCCAAGTGCGTCGGCACCAGTCTTCGCAGCGATCATTTCCCTTGTGAACTCGGCCCTGTTGAAGGAGGGCAAGCCTCCGCTGGGGTTCTTGAATCCATGGCTCTATAGTCTGAAGGGGCGCGGCCTTACAGACGTTGTGGAAGGGCGCTCCTATGGCTGCCCCGGCGTGGAGATCCCATGGTCTGGCCAGGCGGGCGCATATGTGGAAGACGCGGGCTGGGACACAGCCGAAGGCTGGGATCCTGTGACTGGGCTGGGAACTCCTCTGTTTGACGAGCTGGTGCAACTGGCGTTGGAAGCATGACTTGCACGATGACAGCATTCTCTCTCTCTCTTTTGTGGAGCTCCAAGTCGATCTAGTAACCGCTCCGAGTCAGACGAGTGGTGAAGAAAAGCTAGACGCATAGTACTTACTTTCATTGTGTATTAGTATAGGCTAATTTCAAAGTTTAGCAGGATTTATTGTTCAATGAGTTGCACCTTGCAGCGTTCGTAACCATGTTCATTCTCCGGCGATGTATACTCGCTGTCAGAAGTCCGCGGCGCTCTTGGCAGGCGATTCAGATGGAAAAAGTGAAAACAAGAAGCTTCTTACATCTCCAAATGTCTCCTATCGTCATCATCGTCATCCTCATGATCCATATTATCTTCCTTCCATACCGAAACAAGATATCTATCGAGCAGAAGAAAGCTCTAGAATTCGAGTTCCATCAGTCCTTCGTTGTCCCATGTCAATGTCTCTCCAGTCTCAAGATCAAACATGTCGACGTCGCGAGCTGCGAGATTACACAACCGTCGAGAATGGTACATAGCTTTCTCGGTATCTTTGTGTCCAACCCATCAAGGAACGAAACGTTTCTATAGGAAAATGCAATTGTATCGTCGACGTTTACATGCCTGCTGTCCAGGAACTTGAATGCAAGTGTCTGGCAAAAAGTACTCTTTATGACCGTCTCACACAATATCAACGTGCGCCATCGCTTCGAGACCCAGAACAGCTCTGTGTGGATTGTTGAATTCACGCGAGAATCGACCCAGAGTCAATGCACTCTCTCTGACTTCGAACAATGTCCACTGTACTTCAAGATCTGAACGAGAAGCTCGAGAGGCAAACAGGCGATCATATCATCGTGCCCAGGTCCTATCCGCCGGAGTGCGGCTCTTCTGAGGCGGAACAGCCAAAAGGGAGATTCGTAATTGCGACGGAGGCAGGCAACTCTTAGCATGAAACGAAAACGTGCCTGCCGGCGATGCTGTTTCTAGAAGTACTTAAACATATGCATTGCAGATCAATCCATTTAGAACGGTTGTCTTCGTATCGCTTTTTGTGCGTCGTCTGTTCGTACGGATTAGAAAAATGGTACACTATTTTCGGAGTACTCCATACTTCCAAGGGAAGAAGGGCTTGATGCGCGAGATGGTATTTGGTGATCGTCGTGGTACAGATGATCATAAGCTCCACACGTGACCAAGGACTTCCTATTGGTGAAGGTAGTGCCAGCCGCTGGGCACACGTGCTCCCCTCCAACTGCCCAACAACAACTGTTCTTGTTCAACCTCACTGAGAGTGAGCAACCGACTTTCTGGGCGCCATTTTAATTTGATGGTTATCCATCCACCAACGCCCACATTTTCCTTTTGAGCATGACTGCAATGCTTCTGCGTGTTGTTGTCGGCCATGCTCGCTGTGTCGATCGGTCGGATCACAGTTCCCCGCTGTGTTGATCGGTTTGGTGGCTCTTGATTCCCCGCAAGGCTCTCTGATCCATAGGACTTTTGATTTTGTTGGGACAACTCGAGATGGTGGCGGCGTTCGAAGTCTATCAAGCTTCCCCTGGAGTATCATGGGGAAGATTCGCGACAACAAGGTTCTCAAGGATGACCTCTTTACTGGTTAGGATTCAATCTTCTTTGAAAACCTTGCTGTCACGTATCTTCTCCATGATATTTTCCAGGATGAGGAAGCTTGATAGGCCTCGAATACCGCCACCATCCCGGGGTGGCTCGGCAAGATCTCAGCTTTGGTCAGGGATGCCCTTGGGGACAAGGGGGATGGGTTAACTTTTCTGCACTTTTGTGGGGTCTATTCCTTTTTCTCGAGATGATAGCTTTCATTTTGTCCCTGCTGATCACGGATTCACTGTGGTTAAAGATATTTATATCCACGAGGTGGAGGATTGGAACTTGATGTATCTGGCCAGAAACTCTTGACGATAGCAACAGCTACGGCTAAAATCAAAGGAATCAAATACACGTCATCGAGTCTTGTCCTTTTTAAATCTTCTCTCGGCAAGGGAGCAACTGGATACCGACCCCAGACCGCCAACGCGGAGCTCCCGCTCGGATCCGCCCCGCTTAGAGTGGCGGTCGGGCCGACCAGCCAGCCGTGCCGATGGACATCTGCTCGGGCCGATCTCTCAGTCGAAGATGCGCCGTGCCGCAAGGGGAGCTTCAGAGCTGCGGCGCCACGGGTGAGGTGGATGTTTTGAGAAGAGAGCCACTCAGCGGAGTGTGGATGTTCAATCAGTTCCAATTGAATACACTCCAGATCCAGAGCTACCAATAGTCTATAAGTGGGATTAAACATGACGATTTGGTCTATTTTGATGATTCAGTCCTGCATCACTGACATGGAAGCTCCGGCAGATCTCTGAGATGGATCATGAACGTAAAGACATGGTACGGCAGTAATCCTAGGAAAATATCCATGTATGGTATGGCGGGCATTATGGTACTGCGTTGATCTAGGATTATTCACTCAATAGGGACTAGTGTAGCTCCGGTATTGCATGTATCCCTTCCCTAATATTCCATATTAGGTATAGTGCGATTAACAAATTCTAAATCCAGGCGTGATTAGGTAATCCTCGTCCAGGCGCCAGCCGCTGACTCCCAGTCGGATCAAGCCAGCAGATCGTTGTGATATTGGTCCCCTAGTTTCGTTTCTCCGGTCGCTCGGATGCAGCGCATGCCAGTCGTCAGTGAAACGGCGTTCTTCGACGCGAAAGTGGACTGAGCTTTGCGCACGCGATTCCACCCGACTGCGACTCGACGAAATTTATCGCTCACTTTTCCCCATCCTCAGTACCGCGTGCATAGTGGCATCCGGGCTTCTCCCATCGATACCAGTTGCGATGTTCGATATTGTGAACTGAGCAGGTCGTTGTACTGTTGTAATGAATTTGCATACACAGCTGTGACATTACTCATTCTCCTTTCCTCGGCTGGGCAATTTGTAAGTAGTCCGATCCGCGACGCGTCCATGTACTTTATCGCTCCGCCGGACGGTTGTCTGATGCGAGCCGTCTGAGTGCACTGATATTTCTCGTTCAGTCAGTTGGTGCTGACCATATGACAGCTCCTGTCACCATGGGCAGAGCTGGACCAAAACGGACGTGGGAGGAAATCGCGAACAAGTCCGACTCGAACGACGAGGATTATGACGATCGCGCTTACCGTGCCTCGCTGAGAACCCGCTCCAGGTCGAAGAAGACGACCCGAAAGAAGTCGCGGTCCACGAAGAAACGACGGCGCCGCGGTTCCGATGATGATTTTATTACGGACGATGACGAGCTGGTGACTGGGGACGAGGAGCTGTCGTACCAGGAGTCCGAATCGGACGACCCCAATGTCGAGCGCAATGCCAGAGGGATCGCCCGAAGAAAGGCTGCTAGGAATCGGCCCGTGTACAAGGAGGAGTCAGACGAGGATGAGGATGAGGAGCAGCAGGAAAGTGACGACGGTAATGCCGAGGCGGACGAAGACTCCAAGCCACAAACCCAGACGAAAAAGAGCAATATTATTACTCTCAAAGTTGGTGGAGCCTTGAAACGTCAGTTCGGATCGGACACCGGCCCAATAACCCGCCGTACCACCCGACAGCGCCGAGGTGCCTCTGAAGAATTGTACGCTCTAACAAGCTCTGGTCGCCATGTTGAGACTGTCGGAAGATCCTCACATACGCCAGAGCCGCAACCGTCGCGAGGACGGCAAGGATCCAAGACCGTGCAGGTCCAGACCGCCATACAAGAGGAAGAAAGCCCCAGTCAACCAAAACCGGCCGACGAGAGTAGCGGTCAGCTGGAGGTTCTCGAAAGTACCCAGGGCGAGGTTCCAGAGAGCTTTCCCTCCGTGGACAAGTCGACCGAGAATCATGACCAAGAAGATGTCGAGATGGGCGAAGGTGATGGCAGCGTCGTACCAGAATCTCAAAATGGAGATGCAAAACCTGAGGAGGAAGAGGAGGAAGACGAAGACGATGAGGGCCCAACAACGCGAAGGTCATCCCGTCCCAATCGGCAAAAAGAAACAGAAGAGACCGAAGAACGAGAGGAGCAGCCGGCCCAAACACCGCGCCGTTCAGGACGCAAGCGACCTCCACGCCAGCATAAGGATGATGATGAGAGCGACTTTGAGCCTCCCTCAGAAGAGGAGGACGAAGATGACGACGAAATTTCGGATTTGGTATCTGAGCGCTCGCCTCGCAAGGATGCTGAGGAGGGTGGCGCTACCCGGCGTTTCAACCTGCGCAGTCGGAAATCCCAGTCCCGCGGGCGCGAGTCTGATATTGCAGAGGAGCTGGCAGAGGAGTTGGAGAGTCTTCGAGAAGATCGCTCCCGACGGCGTCGGTCACAGCCAGTCTATGAACACAAGCCTCGTCGGAATCGAAAGGATGTGGACTATCGCATCATACGTCCTGAAATCCCGTTTCCAGCTGACGATCCTGAGGAGGAGGTCACCGAGTCGCCCTCAAGACGTGGCGGTCGAAGCGGTAAATGGGAGCGAACATTGTTTTCCACCTGTGGTCCATTCGGCGGTGGTGGAACATCCGCTGTGCTCGCTCCCCCTGGTGGTTTGCCGCCGACGGCAGCTGCTGGTGTAGACAGCGACAGTAGTGACGACGAGACACTTACTAGACCGGGCGGGACTGCTGGTGTCGGCACTCAGCCTGGGTTGGTTTCCGGCGCGGGCTACACGACGGCGCAGCCATTTGGTGCCGATCCAACTGTTCCCGGTCCCTCTGGAACGCCCGCGAATTTCGGAAGAATCAAGGATAAGCACGCGTTGGCTGATGCGGACCCATTGGGTATCGACCCCAACGTGAGTTTTGATAGCGTAGGAGGTTTGCAAGGACACATCGACCAGCTGAAGGAGATGGTCCTTTTGCCCCTACTTTATCCCGAAATCTTCCAACGATTCAAGATCGTTCCCCCACGAGGCGTCTTGTTCCACGGGCCTCCTGGGACCGGTAAGACACTGATGGCACGCGCCCTGGCGTCCAGCGTCAGTTCGGAGGGTCGTAAAGTGACCTTCTACATGCGAAAAGGAGCGGATGCACTCAGCAAATGGGTTGGCGAAGCTGAACGACAGCTACGGCTGCTGTTCGAGGAGGCTCGTAAAACCCAGCCGAGCATCATCTTCTTTGACGAAATTGACGGTAAGCTTCGATTCCTCCCGTATCACCACATATGTAGACGGGGTTGCTAACAATGAGTAGGCCTCGCTCCGGTACGGTCCAGTAAACAGGAGCAAATCCATGCCTCGATCGTGTCTACATTGCTAGCGTTGATGGATGGAATGGACGGACGGGGTCAAGTCATCGTCATTGGCGCAACCAACCGACCAGATTCAATTGACCCGGCGCTGCGGCGGCCGGGACGTTTTGACCGAGAGTTCTACTTCCCGCTGCCAGACAAGGAAGGCCGTCGGGCTATCTTGGATATTCACACTAGAGGTTGGGATCCGCCGCTACCGGACAATGTCAAGGACGAGTTGGCAGAGCTCACCAAGGGCTTTGGCGGCGCTGATTTGCGTGCTTTGTGCACCGAGGCTGCCCTCAACGCGGTGCAAAGGCGCTATCCACAGATCTACCGATCGAGCCAGAAGCTCCAGATCGACCCTAAGAATATCGTAGTCACGCCCAAGGATTTCATGATGTCGCTCAGGAAAATGGTTCCATCGTCGGAAAGATCCACATCATCCGGCGCCGCACCATTGCCGAAGCTGGTAGAATCGCTATTGCGCCACCGTCTAGATGAAATCAGGTCCATGCTGGGGAAAATTCTCCCCCAGAAGAAACAGCTCACCGCTTTGGAAGAGGCAGAATTCGAAGAACCAGAGGGTGGCAGCAGTTTCCGGAGGGAACAGATGAAACAGGAGTTTGAGACGGCGAGGGTATTCCGGCCTCGACTTCTAATTCGCGGTCCTCCAGGCATGGGTCAGCACTATTTAGCTTCGGCGGTGCTGTATCATTGCGAAGGCATCCACGTGCAGTCGTTTGATCTGTCGACTCTACTAAGCGACTCGACACGGTCGCCGGAGACCACTGTCGTGCATCTATTTGCCGAAGTCAAGCGCCGCAAGCCCAGCGTGATCTACATCCCGAACGTACAGACCTGGTACGAGACCGTTGGCCAAACTGTGATCTCGACCTTCCTCGGGCTCCTTCGTTCCGTTCCACCTACCGATCCCGTGCTGCTTCTTGGGGTGCTCGAAGAAGAGGACGAAAATGTGGACCCTGTGATCATCAAGTCGTTATTCGGCTACTCACAGAAGAATGTTTATACGCTCACGGCTCCTGATGAGCAGAGCCGGCATGAGTTCTTCGCCCGCACGATTGACTACGTCAGAACATCACCCTCTGAATTCCCCGAGCCGGAGAACCGCAAGAAGAGGAAGCTCGAGGAGCTGCCCGTTGTGCCACCCCCACCGTCTCCAGCCGATCTCCCCCCTACCAAGGAGCAGCTCAAGGCGCAAAAGAAGAAGGACCATCAGACGCTGAATATCTTGAAGATTCGGATCCAGCCCATCATGGACCAAATCAAGAAATACAAGCGGTTCCGAACGGGCGTGATTGATGAGTCGCAGATCCGCTACCTCTTTGAGGAGGACGAGCAGCAACCTCAGTCAAACGGGATGCCGTTGGAGCAGCGGACGACATTTCGGCCGTTCGAGAAGGATTATGACAAACATGGCGTGCCTGGCCTGCGAGAGGTGGTGTCTGGGAAGTTCTTCTACAATCTAGAGATTGTCACGATTGAGAAGCGCCTGTCCAATGGTTACTACAAACGCCCCAAGGACTTTTTGGCGGATATCAAGCGTGTGGTCAAAGACGCCCGTCAGACCGACGACCAGGAACGGATTCTCCGGGCGAACGAGCTGCTCTCCAACGTCGAGGTCGATATTGCGTCCATCGAGCAATCGGACCCTGCGTTTGTGGCTGAATGCGAACAAGTTTATCTCCGTGAGCTTGAGCGAGAGAGACTTGCGATGGAGAAGGCAAAAGCCAAGGCCGCGGCCGAGGCTCAGAAGAACGGGCAGGCGCCTCCAGCGCCTCCAGCGAATCATTTCAACGTGCCGCATGGCAATTCTGAGTCTAGCATGTCGACCGGCCCGATCGTCCATGGTCCTCCGCTCACAAATGGTGTGGGCTTCGGGCACGGGCACGGACCGGTCACACCAATGCGTCCGGGGACGTCTAGTACTGCCAATAACGGTCTCCATGGCCCTGGCGGAGGTTCTGACCTCAATGAATCCGGAGGTCATGGGTCGACTGAGCATGCATCGCGCGCCGAGGATGGAGATACGTACATGACCAATTCAGACATCAGCCACGGACCTGAAACAATGAACAGCTCCTTCGGGCAGTCAGCGCAGCCACGGCCGTTGCATTCGCACACGGCGCCGTCGCAGCAGATCCGGCGGGAATCTGGCCTGTCGAATCTCTCCCAGAAGGGGACGGTGACACCGATGGCACCTGGATCGCAACCTGGCGACTACGCCAACGATGCGTCCACGACGCAAACGACGTCGGACAAGAAGACGTCGGAAAATTCGACGGGGCCGCGACTCAACTATTCGCAAAGCTTCGTGACTGGCAGCGGGCCGCGGATCGAGTACCCGGATCTGACGTCGTATCCCGATCGGATATCTCTGGAGGAGAACCTCCCAGATACCCAGCAGGGTAAGAAGTCGCTTCAAGCTTTCGGTGCTCGAAAAAGATGGTTTTACTGACATGAATAGAACCAGGGTTCTCACAACCCAGCGCTGCAAACGGCAGCCAAAGTCAACCACGCAACCAGGGCTTTGCCCGCCCACCGCCGCGGTTTGACAAGCCGCAGCCGACACACATTCAATCGCTTCTGAACAACGACGAGCCAAGTCCGACGGTGGATTTGAACCCGGACTCCGTCGAAGAGCTCCACGAACACCTGACGCGGCAGACGAGCGGCTGCTCGGTCGAGCAACTGGAACAGATCCATGCCGCGCTGATGGATACTCTATGGTCAACACGGAGCGAATGGGACCGCAACAAAGTTGCGCGCATGGTGCGGGATCGATTCGACGAGGTGTTGCGGGACATCCGAAGTGCATGGGTTTGATCCTTGTTTGACATGATTATTGTACCAGTACTGTAGCGGCTTTGTTCTTGGGTTTGATTTACGTGTATGTATGTACGGCGGCTAGTTGCATTGCGTAGAATACACTGTTTATTGTGATGACTATATAATTTTCGACTAATACTTATTATTTGTATACTGTCTTTTGGGTATGGTAATGGGTTGAGCTCTCGTCGATCACTGACGGGCCGTTCCTGTGGCTTGGTTGACGTGGCGCTAAGAACTGCATCTCAGATCTGAATCCATCCCCATCCTCAGGCACAAACCCCCAGGAACAGCTCACACTCACCTCCAACTCTCAGTCAGTCATCCACCATGGACTGGCTGACTCTAGTTGTCCCATTCGCCTATCTAGGCGTTTTGATAGGGTGTCTCGCGACATTCTCATCGCTATACCGACGCCGAAAAGCTGGTACGCAGTAACCACCTCCCTTCCCAAGATCATCGAAATCAAATTTCCACCCTATAACAAATTCACAAACAGAATCGAATGAATTACTGATGAGGAATAAAAAACAGCGAAAGCCGCATCCCTTGAACCATGGTTCCCGCCGCATCTTCAGCGAGACATTTACCACAGTCTTCTCCATCTCGACCAGCAGCAACAGAATGAGAAGAAGACGCGAGTTCCGGAGACGGTTCTGAAAGCCGCACTCCTGCGCCGAGCCGCCGAGGACATCAAGCGCGTTATGGCGATCCGGGAACAGAAGCAGGCGCTAGCGCTGCTTCTGCAAAGGGGTAGCGTTGGGGATGAGCTCTGGCAGCGGTTTCTGCGCGCGGAGAAGGAGATGGAGGATGAAGTGAGGGATGTTGTTGCAGAGGTTTGTTCTATCCTTTTTGTTAGTCGGAAGGTTCGGGTTTGGGGCTGATGCGGATGGGGAACGTGTGTAGGCCAACTCATATGCTCCGAATTGGGGTCAAGTCATTTTCCAGTCCGCCCGCGAGATGGATGCCAACGCGACGTACCGTGCGCGCATGGAGGAATATCAGGCGACTGTTGCGGAGGAACGGGCTTGGTGGGATAAGAAACGGGCAAGCATCCAGGAAGGGTTCATGAAGGAGTTGGATGCGGAAAAGGAGAGACCTGCGACTGCTGCTTCTACAGCTACTAACACCACTAGCACAACGAGCGATGACGATGCGGTGCTCGTGGAAGCGGAGAAGGAAGGAACTAGTTCTCCAGCTCCTGGGAAGAAGAAGAAGAAGGGGAAGAAATGATGGAAGATGGGGTTGATCTGAAGAAATGATGAGTTTCAAATGGTGTATTCTTACGATCTTGTTTCTATTCGATGAATAGTAGACTAATTTTCTCAATGATGTGATTTTTCCGTCAGGTGTAAGACATTTGGGATGGAGTAGTTGGAGTGAAGCTTCTGGAGCTCTCCGAGAGTTGATATATTTTTCGATCCTCATCTCAGAACTACCATCCATTCAACACCATTGCTTGCGATCGTTCTTCCAGCAATCCACATGTTAATATTGAAACCATGCAACGGTCTCTCGAGATAAAATACATTAACGACACCGTCGGCTATGGTCTTTTTGCGTCCCGAGACTTTGATCTCGGGCAAGTGGTCCTGTGCATCAAGACACCATTCGCCGCAGTCCTGGCCACAGAAAAACTCGAGGATACCTGTGCGGGCTGTTTCAGATCCGCTTCCGACGAGGGCCGTTCTGCAGAAGGTTCGCAGATAAATGTCAGAGCTTGCACAGGGTGTAAAATTGTCAAATACTGTGATCGAGTATGATTCACCGTTCCGTTCACTCCACCCGCATTCACTAATGGGACGTTCAGACCTGCCAACGAAAAGACTGGAAACTCGGCCATTCTCTAGAATGCCCCATCTATGCCAATCTGCAGCCGAGGATTCTGCCCGTAAATGTCAGGGCGGCGCTGAGGATTCTTCTGCGCTTCGTTTCGGAGAAGATATCTCCGGAAGAGATGGAGCTGTGGAAGAATCTGAAGTCGCATATTGTTGAGATTCGTGAGCGCAGTGGGGAGCAGTGGCATCGCACGGTACTGTCTGCGAAAGCAGTTTTGGAGTACTCGAAGGAGGCGCGGGAGCGCTCCGCTGTCCCTGTTACTGAGGAGTTTGTGGTTGAGTCCTTCGCCAAGGTGGGTTGCGTTTTCTCTGGATTGATTGGGGAAGATGCTGAATTTTGTAGATGGAAGTGAACACGTTTAACCTAACCAACGCCTTCAATGATAGAATTGGCATCTATGTTCACCCTTATGCTGCTCTGATCAATCACAGTTGTGACTATAATGCTGTGGTGGCCTTTGAAGGCGACCAGCTCTCCATCAAACCCCTACGGCCCATCAAAGCCGGAGAGCAGATTTACATATCCTACGTCGATTGTACGCATCCTCGAGACGTCCGCCAAAAGGAGCTACTGGATCGGTACTTTTTCACTTGTGAATGTACCAAATGCCAGAATGCTCCGACGGACCCAGAAGATGTCTTTCTCGTCTCTAACGCGGACGAGGCGGCTGTCTCGTCTGCGGAACAGAGCGCAAGGAGACAGCTCGAGTTCGCTGCAACGGCAACAAACCATCATGTGGCCCTCCGGCATCTAGAAGAAGCTGTTCAAGAGTTAGATGCCACCGGAGTCTGGCCCATTACTAGACAGCCATATCCTGAGATTCGAGACGAGCTATTTGTGACATTATTGACGGTACAGCAGTACCACAAAGCCCTAGCACACGCCATTATTCGGTACCGACAGGTTGATCCTGTGCTCTTCCCCAGTCCTGTCCATCCTACTCGACGGCTTCATGCGTGGGCTCTGGTTAGGCTGTTGACATCCATTGGTGATACGAGCTCGGAGGCTGTGTCCGTTCTACAGAATTTGGGTGTTGACATGCCTCTCGTGTTGTGGTCGGTTCTTCAATGGCTCGCAGCTCATGAAAAGGAAGCATGCACTCCCTCACTGTTCCAGAAGACAGTGAAGGCATGCCAGACAGAGCTACATAAGGATTTCCAGGCCCACGGACGCGATCCTTCTACAATGACCAAGTCTGATGAGGATCGAGAATGGGGGAAGATGGACCAATTTGCGAAGGAGATTCTCTCAAACAAAGGTTGACAGCACTTCCTAAGGAAGGAGCTGTGAGCGACTGCCTTCCACGTTCGGTTGCTTCTTCTTTCTTTTTCTGTCTGCCTCACGCTCACTTTTGGCGTGAACGAAAGAGATGGCTGGAATCGGCCGGACGACGGGTTCTAAACAATATTATTTACTATGATTTGCATTCTGAAGACAATTCTTCCGCCTCTGTTCCTTCGCGGGAACTGATTCATTTCCCTTACAATCTGCGGAACTCGCACAGGTTCAAGTAGACCCGGCAATATAGCCTTCACAACGTCGCTCCTGTTGGTTCTCTGGGCTCTGTTGTACGTTACTGCAATTGTTCAAACCTGCGGGTGTATCTGGCAAATTTTTGTCGTTGAACGAAGACGGCGAATTGGAGACCACATCTTGCTCTGGCAATGCTTATAGAGGACGCGGATCTAAGGAAATGGCTCGAGTCACTCCCGAAGAACCCGAGGCGGTTTCCTCCGGATTCACCGTCATCGCTCGTTTGCAGAAGGGGATCAGTGAAAGCTCCTGGTGATGGTCTCTCGCTGTCGTCCTTCGAACTCGATCCGGATGCAAGTTCTGGAGATGACTCCGAAGCCGCCAGCATCACCAGCATCTCTTCGGGGCGCGTGTGGACAGGATCTCCTTATCCTTTCGTCATGCCTTTATCTCTGCGTCCTCCGAGCGAAGACTCTTCTGAGCCGCGACCATCTCTAGCCGTGACTCGCGGCGGAAGCGCAGCATCTGGACATCAGGACCGTGTCGATTGGGAAAGCAGCGCCAACAATTACAACAAGAGCGACAACGACAATGATGATAAGAAGAACGACAAAAACAACAGCCCTGACAACTACCACGTGGAATATCCCTGGTATGAAAGTCGGCGCGATCAGGAAGATGACGACCCTCGACCGCTCGTCTATGACTTCCACCATTACGGCAGCATGGGCGATACAGACAGTGCGGTTGCGTTGGAGGATCAGGAGAGTGTGCCGTCCATTGGCGGTAGTGTCTGGGCACCTGATTCTGATCGACATGAGATCCTCCAGTAGTGCCGTCGAACCAGTCCTTCTCATGCCGAAGACAGTCTTTTTGTTATTTACTCTGCTATGTCTGACGATGCTAAGGTCAGACTCCACATGGTCATATCTGAGTCATGCTGATCAATGTCAAAACGACTGGATTCAAACATTCCTACACCATGGCACCAGACTATCTGATCAATTTTGTCAAGCGTTACTAAGTCTTCGATGTTCTTGTCCAAATTCTAGAGTACCTAAGATTAGACTTACACGAATTGCGTCCGTAGTCAATGAAATTTGCATGGAAAGGAAAAGCATAGTCCATTTTCCAATCATCCATATCCATGGGCCCAACGATCCTGTCATGGTTTGGACGAATAATTGACGCAGAGGGGCTCTTACAGGTCGATCCATCTGCTTACTCTACCCGGATCTAATCATGGAACAATTAAACAGTACCAGAAACAGCCCATTTTGTTTCATTGGATGTCTGACTGCATAAGCGGCATGAACGACGATAACACCCATTCCATTCAACGTAACTTCCCGCCGTTAGATACACAAAACGTAAAAAAGAACATCGAGCATTTTCTTCTTTTTGCGTCTATTTCAGGGGAATGAAACGCGAGGAGTGGGTGGCACCGATACCAGGTCGACCGTGCTTGACGGGTTTGCTGTAAATATGTTAGAACTTGTTCGTAGCCAAAGGGCTGGAGGCTAGGGGGTTACGTACTATGTGATGGAGAACTCGCCAAGGTAGTGGCCAACCATCTCAGGCTTGATTTCAACCTGGTTGAACTCCTTACCGGAGTAGATGCCAATGACGGAGCCGATCATCTCGGGGACGATGATCATGTCACGGAGGTGCGTCTTGACGAGCGCCGGCTTCTCGTTGGGCTTAGCCTCCTGCTTAGCCTTGCGCAGCTTCTTGATCAGACCCATCGGCTTGCGCTTCAGGCCGCGGTTGAAGCGGCGGCGGGCCCGGGCGTGCACGACATCGCGGAGCTGCTCCGAGGAGAGGTCCAGAAGTCTGTTTTATCGGGTGCGGTCAGAGAGTTTGTCTCGAGGACAATTGCTGGACGGTGAATGGGTGGATTGTAACGTACTGCTCGAGCTCAATGCCGCGATAGGAGAACTTCCGGAACTGTCTCTTCTTCTTGAGCTCTGTTGCGGGTCATCGTGTCAGCGTCGTCGTGACCTCTTTTGTGCATGTATGTGTGCGGTCATTTGTGCGCCAGTTCCGCCCCTCGATTCTCATCTCATTCTCTAACTCGTCGTACACGGCGGCAGGGTATCTTTTGACGGATAATAGGGAGAATTGACAGGGAAGTCAACGTACCGGCAGCCTCCTCGGCGTTCTGTAAAAAAGTCAGTCAATATTCACGAAGAAATCGGAAAGCGTCGAAAAGGAACTCACGTATTCGACGTCAGCCATCTTTGCAGTCCAATCTATCCGCGCACGCTTTCCGACTCAACCGGGATCGAAAAGCGAGAAAAATTGATGGAACGGAGCGATGTCGAGTTATCTATCGGACAAGCGCTTGCGGGTTTGACGAGGGAGTGGGCAGGTTTAGTTCGGCTAAGCGACGCTAATCCGTTTTGGGACTCACAACCCTAGCCCTGAATCTTTGCCAAATTGGGTAACTCAACTATATTCATGGTTGTACACCGTACGATCATCATGAGTGCAGATATGCTTAGTTGCGTCAATCGAAGAATTGTAGCGTGCTGGACTACATTGATGTGAAGCGCTGCAGGATGAAAGGAACTGGGATTTGTGGATTTGGTGAACACTGATGATATTTCAATTTGCTGTGTCTGAATAGGTCCCTAGGTACTTCTACAATGGGCATATCAGGAATCGCGGTCGAGGAGCTTCGACGGTCCATTATCTATCCATAGACATACATGCATGATCATAACTGCATCGTAATCAAGGACAGAATGGCATGATCGGGAACCTCCGCGACCATTGTACAATCCGTCGTAACCACTCCTCCGCCATCTTCTCCATGCTCGGTCATATCGAAGCGACCCGTTTAGTCGAACAGACCGAAGCCCATGTCCTCGTCGGACTCCTCCTCCTTCTCTTCCTTCTTCTCCTCCTTCTTCTCCTCGGCACCACCGGCCGCGGCGGCGGCACCACCCGCAGCAGGTGCAGCAGCAGCGCCACCAGCGGGGACCGAAGCGAGCTTGCTAGTACCCTCGGCAATCAGCTGTAGGAACATCACGTTAATATAAATCCTCGTAATGGCTCCAATTCCCGTTGACTGACCTCCTGAATGTCCTTGCCCTCAAGCTCAGACAGGAGCTTCTCGAGGCGCTCCTCATCGGCATCAATGCCGACCGAACCAAGGACGCCCTTGATGTCGTCGGCAGAAGGGCTGGTGTTGCCGGCCAGGCCGAGCAGGAGGTAAGCGGCGAGGTGCTTCATTTTGAATAGACGCTGTCACCAATGGTGTTAGTCACCACGAACATGTTTCCAGCAATTGCTGATAGATTGACATACTTGATTTGGACACGAACTAGAGAATCAATCAGTTTAACCGCTTGTTGCGCGGGGACTGAAACTTCAAGTTCGTGGTGGTTGGTTAACGAGGACGTGATCGCGGATGAGGATCAAAAGAAGCTGGCGAATGAATCCCACAATGAAAAAAGTGCGCGGCAAAGTGTGGCTAGTGCTGAAACCCGCTAAGCGAGAACGGCAATTTGCTGTGGCTTGACACCGGCTCCTTCACCGCCTTCCAAATGAAGTACAATAAGTTGCCATGTGATCAGAGCAAGTCATCGACCGGAGTTTGCCATGTTGTCTTCTGTTGCCTTCTATTCAGTTTATTTGCTTTCTCACGGGCGCTGCAACATCGGATTCAGTTGCAGATGCCCCTGGCCATAAAACTCTTCTGACTAATCTCATTTTCAGCCCTTTCCTGGTTCTACATCCAGCCGTTTCTACCCAATACTTCAATCGGCGCATCCATCTGAGTTTGACCCCTCGATTTTGGTCAGCGAGAATCATGCAGTTCTCCTAAGATAACCGCCCGGCGGTGATTGTCGCTTCGATTCGAATGCCTGAGTTGGTCGTTTGGCTTCTACGACGATGAGCGTAAGGGACATATCCCTTCTAGCTTTCTGCTTGCGTTGCTGACTCAACATTTAGTTCCTCGACTCTGTCCTGTCGTCTATCGAAACCGGGAAGCCAGCGGCCATCCCTCCACCGCCGCCGCGAACTCCCGCCCCGGCCAACAAAAATGATTCCTCGAAACAAGGATCCGGCAAACCCTTGACCTCGTCAACCCAGTCGGGAACGGCGGAGTCGAGGGGAGTCAAGCGCAAAGCTGATGAACCACCTCAGCGCCCGGAAAAAGATGGCAAGTCTTCAGGGTCTTCGTCTACCAAGCCAGCGGCTACCAGTGCGCCGTCCAAACCGCCACCGAAGGGCTCGTTTGCGGAATTGATGGCCAAGGCTCGGGAGGTCCAGCAGAAGGCACCAAAGGTCGGAGTGCTCAAGCATCAACCCGTTGCACAAAAGCAAAAGATTAGCTTAGCGGAGAAGAAGAAACGGGCCATGGAGGCTGCGGCAAAGGACAAGGAGGCTGCACGTGGGAAGAAGAGTGGCACGAGTGCTACCGCTGAATCGAAACCGGGCAGCAAGTCGGGTGAGGGGACTGCCGACAAGAAGGTGTTGGGGTACAAGGGCACCGCTCGACCTGCGCAGCCAACATACCGAGGAACCGCGAATCTCCCGTCGCGTCGTGGAAGTGTTCCTGACCGCCGACGACCTCCACGACGAGACGAGTATCTTGCCACGGATGAAGAGGATGAAGGCGACTATTACTACGATGACTACGAAGACGATTACTACTCCGACGCATCCTCTGTCATGGAAGCGGGCATTGAGGATTTGGACCGAGAAGAGGAACTTGCGCTCAAGATTGCCAAGCAAGAAGATGAAGAGGACATTCGGCGGGAGATGGAGGCCAAGAGACAGAAGATGGAACGGAAGAAGAAGCTGGCTGCTTTGGCGGCAAAGGGGAAGTGAGAAGATGAGTTTGATGCCATGATACCATATGTCCATGTTTTAGTGGGTTTGCTTGCATGTTCAGCGTATGCATATATCGGGTGTTGACTTTGCTTGTTATTCTCTGGTTGGAGGTTTGATCTTCTGGTAGTTAATAGAGGCTCTTTTTCCGTTCCCTTAAAGATCTAGTAGCTGTAGATACATAGTAAAGTGCTGGACTAGGACTATCTATGCACTGATGGCTGGTACCTAAGGTGCCAAGACGCTGTGTGCACACACAAACAGTTAATGCACACTATCTACCTGTCAGGCGGTGTGGTGCGATACAATACCATTTCCATACAAAACGTTAATCATTTCAGTCTCCATCTTCTACACTTTCAGTCTTGTCATGATCCTTCAAATTCATATTTTTGGCAGCGCTCTCCAGCCTGCCTCCTATCTTTGCTACATGTTGTCTTAGTTATCGGACCCAGTCTCATGTATATATATGAGTTCAGGTTCCAGGACATCAGGGAGACAAGCAAAAAAAGCAAGAGAACTAGAGAAAGAATTACAATCAATACATTCCTTAATTTGCAGTTACTTGACACGGAACGCTCCAACCAGAACAAATCCCAGTTTTTTCCCGACAGTTATGAGCCCGGTGAGGCTCTGAAGTGCTCATTGGGTGATATTGCTTACCTGCATTGACAGGAGAGAGCACTTTCGACCACTGTTTTTGAAACCGCGGTGTACTGTTCTACGGAGCCATTAGTGTTTAACACCTTGTCGAAATGGCGTCCATTGTGAACACCTCGGTTATTCTGAAGGGGAGCTTAAACTGGGTTGACTGGTTTGAGCGAATCCGTGAGAAGGCAGAGACATACGGCGTATGGGAGTACATTGACCCGTCCGCCGATGATCGAGACGCTCCAACCCTAACTAAGCCGGAGTATCCTGCTCCGGAAGATATCATCCCTCAAGCCGTCGCTGAAAACCGAGAACCAACATGGCTTGAGAAGGAGCGGTTGAAAGCAGCGCAAGAGAAATGCGCTTTCGCTATCCAAGAATACCATACCAAGGAGAAACGTCTTATTGAGCTAAACAAGCTCATTCTTGATACTATTAGTCCATACCTCCATATTCGAATTCGAGGAGTCACCGACGTTCGACAGCGTCTCAAACGTCTCAAGGAGCACTGCGCGCCCCTTGATCACGATCGAGAGAAGATGATCGAAGCTAAGATCGCCACCATTGAAAAAGGCCCGAACCGAAAGAATCTTGATAAATGGCTCCAGGACTTTGAAGCCATTATGACTGAGGCTCGACAAATCGGGCACACCGAAAATCACAAAGCAGTTCGGATGTTCTACAACTGCGTGGAACATCTTTACCCTGATGACATCCGAGACATGAGACGAGAGTTGATCCGGAAATCATTCAAAGACTATCCAACTCTGGAAGAAGTCATCACCGACTTCCAACGAATCCGGACATTCTACTCGTCCGATCGCAATTGGTCCCCTTCCCCAAAAGAACGCCTTGGATCCTTCGCGACACTCGGTGCCCGAAACGAGAAGGGCCAGAAGAATTCTAGCGAGACACGTCCTGGGAAACAACCTAAGGGGAATCTGAAGTGTGTCTGCGGAGAGAAGCACTTCTATTCTCAGTGCTTCTATTTAAACCCCGACATTGCTCCCCTTGGATTCAAGCGCGATCGGAAGATTGCCGAAAGGATCAACGAGCTTCTCGCTTCAAATGAAGAACTTCGTGAAAAAGTCGCACGGGCACAGAAGAATTCGAAACGCTCCTCGAAAAAGAAGCGTAATCAGCCCGAGTCGCAACGCTCAGAGGAGTCGTCACCGCTCCTTGTCCATGCGACTATGCAAGTGTCCAATTCGCTAGCAACGTCTCAACATGCGCTAAAGGACTCGTTTATCCTTGACACGGGTTCTAATGTCCACATTTGTAACAATCGATTGCGCTTCCTCGACTATCAGGACGACGCCATCACACAAGAAGTATTCGCTGGAGCCTCCACGCCGCGGCCCTTAGGTCGAGGTCGTGTTCAGATATACGTCAACGGGCCTAATGGATCTCGCCGGAGTATGGTTCTTTCTGAAGCACTCTACATACCCGATTTCCATACGAGCGTTGTTTCAGTGACTCGACTGAACACCTCCGGTGTCCTTTTCAACAATCGGGATGATACACTTGTACATGATGGCCGCACTTTTTGTCATCTTGAGCGGCATCATGGACAGTGGGTTCTTGAATATAATCCAATTAAGGAGTCATATGACATCCCGATTGCATCCCACGGAGTTCAATCATCGCGCACACGTCCAACACTCCGAGGAACCCCATGGCAGTGGCATATCCGCCTCGGACACGTTGGAAAAGAAGCCATTCAGCATCTCTCCAAGGCCTGTGAAGGTGTCGAAATCACTAAGGGAGGTCCTGACATTAGCTCTTGTGAAACCTGCAAATTTACCAAAGCACAACAGAAAATATCCCCTGTCCCAATGTCTACAGGTCGAAGGCCGTTCGAACGCTTCCATCTTGATTTGATCACTTTGAACGAAGGAATTGATGGAAGCAAATACGTCCTGCACGGTATCTGTGACTTCTCTCGATTCGTCATCTCTGAAACATTAGTTGCAAAACAACTTGCGCGACAAAAACTCCAGAATATGCTGGCTTACATTGAACGTCAATTTGGTCAACAAGTTCGAGTTATTCGTTGTGACAACGAGACATCCCTTGAGCCACTATTCCCATATCTTCGCTCGCTAGGGATTCAGGTTGAGACGACGTCAGCTGGTGCTCCTTCACAAAACGGCCTTGCTGAACGTTCTTGGGGGGTGCTGACAACACGTATGCGAGCACTCCGGATTGACAGCGGTTTGCCTGAGAATCTATGGCCACATATCCATGACCATGCAGTTTTCCTCATCAATCGAACACCGACCAAAAGCCTTGGATGGAAGACTCCATTTCAAGTCCTACACGACGCTGTCGGGAGGCCAGAGAAGCCGTATTTAGGAAATCTCCGCGCCCTGGGTGCAGCAGCTTATGTTCGCACTCAGAATATTTCCCGAAAGAACAAACTCGACCCACGCGCCACAAAGCAGTAACTTGCCGGGATCGAGGCTTCAAACATTTACCGTGTCTGGAATCCCAATACTAACGACATTTCAAGAGAGCGCGACGTCGAGTTTGATGAGTCGCAACGATACAGCGAAGAAAGACCGTGGGTAGAATCCCTTATGCGAACTCATGAACCTCCGATGGCTCAACCAGAAGTCTATGATGAACTGAGCGAAGCTTCAGATGATGAAATTCAATATCGCCGTCGACGTGACGATGAATCTTCTTCCGGACGAACTGTCTCCCAACCCCCTGTTTCTGGAGCCCCCTGTGAGAACGATAATGCGAAAGATCTCACACCGGATGATATCCTTCAGCAAGACCTTCAGAATACAATCAATGGCGCGGCACCAACACCAGGAGCATGGCCAACGCCGGAAGCAACACCAGACCAAACTCCTGAACCTGCAGAGTCGCGCATTTCCCAAATCCCTTCAACTTCCGGGCCATCAAGTCTGGAAAGTTCTTCGGAAATCCATGGATCAGTACACTCGAAGCTCAAAACAAAGCGCCAACCTCGATCGATGGCCGGGATAGACCCCTCGAACATTACTGAAGGGAAGAGGCAGCCAAAACCCCGGAAGGACAACGATGATTACATCTCCACACAATTCGCATCCTTCATGGCTGGAACATTTGAGAACCCTTCTCTTCACCGAAGCCAGCTCCCGCCTCCGCCCAGACACTATGGTGAAGCCAGGAAACATCCATTCTGGCCAAATTGGAAGAGAGCCATGGATGAAGAACTGGGTGAATTAGATCAACGGGGTGTTTTTCGTAAGATTCGTCGACCTTGAAACGCCCATATCATACCTTTGAAATGGGTGTTCACGTACAAGTTCGACGACTCTGGACACCTCACAAAGTTCAAGGCTCGTCTATGTGTACGCGGGGACCAACAACCCTTCAACTCACTAGACACCCGGTCAGCAACATTGGCACTACGCTCATTTCGCGCCATTATGGCACTCGCTGCTTACTTCGACCTGGATATCGATCAGTCGGATGTGACCAACGCATTTGTCAACAGTAAGCTTGATGAACTTGTGT
Source organism: Thermomyces lanuginosus (assembly GCF_041956635.1). Classification (NCBI taxonomy): domain Eukaryota; kingdom Fungi; phylum Ascomycota; class Eurotiomycetes; order Eurotiales; family Trichocomaceae; genus Thermomyces; species Thermomyces lanuginosus. The sequence continues at coordinate 507,144 of NW_027192374.1, read as the reverse complement.
ACTGCGAGCTTCCCCCTGGGTACAAAGAATCTGGTTTCAGCCTGATACTTCTTATGGCGCTCTATGGACTTCGGCGTTCACCACTCCTTTGGTTCAAAGACCTCGGCGCACAGCTACGACGCCTTGGACTGATGCCTGTTGGTGATGAAACATGCATCTATTCCAATGGTCGCGTGATTGTTCTTTTCTATGTCGATGACATCCTTTGGATTTCTCACTACCGCTAGGTATCCGCTTGTTCATTACTGCTTCACAAGTTACCCCTCTCGAGTTGGCCAACAATTCGGCAGAAAGTTGCAGAAATGGTGAATAAAACTGATCTTTCCGCGGCTCTTATGGAGCACTCTACCCAGAAAAACCGGACTGAAAAACTTTCTTATGAGCCCGGCTTTGCCCTAATATCCTCCTGAGCATCGGATTCTCCAAGAACACATATGCCTGACATTGGTTTTCGACAACGTTTGAGTCCTCGTCATTACGGCACGGTCTTGTTCCTCGATTTATTGTCAGCTTTCTCATTAATCGTTGCAACCTCGATTCCAACAGCGACTCCAAAATGTCCGACGCCACTGTGAAGCTTACGGGCCAGTACACCTGGATGGCCCGGAATGAACAATTTACTGCCAAAGCCAGGGAGATGAATTTTGGCACCTTATCGACCTGACAGCCCAACACGAGGCCAATATGAGACACGCCCTGTGGAACCCAACCTGGGGGACAAACCCCCCTGCGGTCCTTCCTCACGTCGGCAGGTTCGTCACGCGGTCACTCTTCACGCGCCAGCACTCGTGCCAACCGTGCGACCTCCCTGGCATCGCCATCTCCGGCACCTGATTTTGGGGGATATCTTACACCAAAGTCGGGCCCTTAGCATCATCGATCTGTCCCCAGAGGGACAGACCGCTTACAACGCAGCGGTGAGACATTACAACCTCAAGTTATGCTCTACAAACAACAACGGGAATACATCACTCGGTTGTTGGAGTGGGTGCGTGAGACAGTCGAACCATCATTGTACGATTTGGCCTGCAAATCCGAACACGATATCCATGTGTGGTACGAGAATCTAAAGGAGCGAGCCGGTATCAAGAAAACGGAAGAAACGCGGCAAGCCAAACAACGATATGACCAAGCGGTCAAGCCCCTGAGGCAGCGGCCAAAAGATATGCTCGCTTGGATTCGAACCTGGGCGTTGGCGCTACTGAAGGCGCAAGATGCCGGATTCAATTGCGGTGTTTTGGGCTAATTCAACTCTCCTGCTGAAAGAGTTCATCCAGGACAATAAAATTGAGCCCGAAAATACTATCTACAACTTCGATGAGAAAGGGTTTTACTCGACAAACTTCACAAAGAGATCGTCGTCGCAACCGTAAAGGCAATTTTCCAATCCTCGGGGTAATCCTCTGTGATTGGTAGCAATCGATCCAGAGCAAAAAAGGAGCGGTTACTGGTGACGTGAGCATTGAGAGCGCGCACGAAGTCTGGAATGAAATCCCTCAATACGCGCACCTAGAAAAGCCTGACTTCAGCCACGGCTGGCTGGACGGATTCAAAAACGGCACGATTTGAAGAGACGAGTCTTACACGGAGAAGCATCCTCAGTAAATGCAGCCGTCGAACAGATGGAATCTTTGCGCAAGCTGTGTGCGCAGTATGCGGACAACGATATCTATGCGTATGCCTAATACCGCCGAAGATGGCAGTCGCGAGCTTGTCTCGCTTCTTGCAGCGATCGGTGTCGATGACACTGCTCTTCCTCCGGCACTAATCTTCAAGGAAAGCTCCGGTGACATTCGCAGTTCTTTGATGCAGCACCTGGACGACAAGAAACAGCAAGGATACTTCGGGGCTTCTGAGAATGGCTGGAGCAGCGACGCTTTTGCACGGACATGGCTTACCCATGTGTTCCACGAGCACACGAAGTCCAAGGCAGGGAGGAAAAAACGGCTATTGATCCTGGACGGTCACGGATCTCACGTCAATATAGATTTTGTGAATCTGGCTAACAAACATCGAATCGCCATAGCAGTACTGCCTCCGCATTCCAGGCATAGGGCTTCAGCCTTTAGACGTGGGTATCTTTTCGCCACTGGGGAAGGCGTATTCAAGGCGACTCGACGAGTTGATTCAGTCGACCCACAATTTCTTCTTCGTAAAAAAGAGCAACTTTTGGCCTCTCATGTTGCTACGCAACATCAACCCTATCTCGAGACAAATACTGTCTCAGGAATTAAAATGGAGTAAGTATTACCCCAGAGGAACCCGTTTCCAACATATTAGGTCGTGAATCGCGTTTGTGCAGCGAAGCATAAAGGCAAATCGCCAGGATCCCCCGTCACGAAGTACTAGGCTATTGTTGGCACGGCACGGATTCGGCGGGGGAGAAGTTACAAAGCGGAATCCATGCAGAATGTTGGGACAGTTTACAGAAAAGAACAGTAGAAACGCTACATCGTCGTATTTCCTTGAAGCAGAGGTAGAACCTTGAAGAGCGAAGAAAATCTGGGTGGGATTGGGTTGAATTTGAACCACCCGTGTCATGTGACCTCGGTAATCTATGGGTTGGGCCCGACGGCCCGCTGACGGCTGGCAGGTTCGGCTTGGCCTCCGCGACTCTCCCCTCTTCATTCAGTGGTCAAAGAGAGAAAATATTCACGAAATCTCGAGGATAGGGAAAAGCATACTGAGTAGTGATGGAGGAATACTGAGTGCAGTAAGCCATATTTACTACCTGTAAGCTGATCAGGATGTCTTGCCAGGAACTTTAAGCCCTAGATGTTAACGGAATTGGACGATGGGAAATGACATCACTTTGGTAGCTTACCACGACTGGTAGCTAGGACTTCACCATCTTAATGATTCGAGATCTCTTTCTGTACCATCAGCGAGCTTTATCAACCCTAACTCATTCGACGTAGAGTATCTTATCACGGAGGTCTCCACCATGCCCGAGCCGGTCTATATCGCGACTCCTTCACGGACTCTTCTCTCGAGGGTGCGGGCAATGGTCCCGCCTCTTCTAGAGAAATTCCACAAGGGCAAGCATCCAGCCCACCTGATAAAGCACTCAATCAATGCTAACAGTCATACAGGACAAATGGGACGAGTTGCGGTAATTGGAGGGAGCGCAGAGTATGTTCTATCAATTAACAACAGCTCGAGGGTCTGTTGCTGATGGGCGCTCAAGTTATACTGGAGCTCCATATTTTTCGGCAATGGCATCTGCACGATTAGGTCTGTTGCTTCGTTAGCTTTGTTGTCGGCCAAGCAAGCACTGATTAAGTTGCGGCAGGATGCGACATGGTGAGTTGCCATCGAGCCAGGTCCGTCTGCCATCCGCGGCTGCTCAGAACCAAGCTAGAGTCATGTCATCTGCGAACGTTCTGCTGCACCGGTATGTTGATCATACCCAACGAAAACAGAGGAGCTCAAGGTTAACAAAGTCAAGGTAATTAAATCCTATTCCCCCAATCTCATGGTCCACCCCATCCTCGCCAGCAGCGCAACCGTCCGCGACCCCTCCTCCATCAACCCACCCGAACTCGCAGGCCCCGTCATCGCCATGCTTAACCGTCTCCACGTTCTCGTCATCGGCCCCGGTCTCGGCCGCGACGCGGTAACACTCAAAGTCGTGGAGGAGATCCTGAAAGTGGCCCGCTCGCGCTCCGTGCCTTTTGTTCTCGACGCCGATGGTCTGATGCTCGTGACCGAGAAGCCAGACCTCATCCGCGGATACCGCGAGTGCATTTTGACACCGAACGTGATGGAGTTTAGCCGCCTAGCTAAGGCTTTGGGGATCGACGTGCCGAGCACCTCGGAAGCAGCGAAGAGACGCGGCAGCGTCGCCGAGGAGGAGCAGCTCAGTGAGGCATCGTCGGCGTGCGAGAAGCTGGCGCAGGCGCTGGGAGGAGTGACAATCATTCAAAAGGGTGCAAAAGATGTGATTTCGAATGGCGTGACGAGCATTATCTGCGATCAGCAGGGTGGGCTGAAACGAAGTGGTGGGCAGGGTGATACGTTGACGGGGTGTCTTGGGACACTGCTAGCCTGGCGGGCGGCGTATCATGAGGGGTTGTGGGCGGATACGAAAAGTAGTATCTCGAGCGAAGGGTCGTCGACAAAGGAGGAGGTCTTTGAGGAGATTGAGGATGAGAAGAAGAAGATGTCGCCGACGACGACGCTGTTGCTGGCGGCGTATGCGGGGAGTGCCTTGACGAGGGAGTGCTCACGGCGCGCGTTCAAGGCAAAGGGCCGGAGTATGCAGGCCAGTGACTTGACGGATGAGGTGCATGAGGCGTTCCTGGAGTTGATTGGGGAGCCGGAAGAGTCGAAGTTATGAATTTTCTAGAGCTATCAATGCCTTATGAATGAAAAAGTATTCATGGTGATTAGAGCTCTATGTTGATTATCATTCTCATATCCACAGTCATTACGGTCATCAATTCGTAAGCCATAAAACCCGATATCATGAACCCGAGAATGGTGGTAGTCTCTCTAGATCTGATCAAAAGCTCCAGGCAGCTGAACCGGGTGTACATGACGAGCAAAGCAGATGGGAACAATTTTGACAATGCCGCGTAACGAGGCTATTCCATGGACCATGGAGACATTGGCACTGTTCTTCCTTGTCAGTACCGTCGCGGCCGCGCCATACAGCGAAAAGGGAGATTCAAAGAATGAAACATACACAGAACATGGAAAGCTTTTGCTCCTCATAAGTTTGAGTCGGAGACAACGAGCTCTTCATCGTCGACGAGTGGCTAGAGGTAGCGACTTCGTTGTTGTGGTCACTCTCTCGTTCATAGCAAGACTCACATTCGATCGCGTTTTCGTCTTCTGCTTTGAATCGACTCCAATCCCCGGAACTTTGTCCTAGAGTTATGCTCCTCATATGGGCGCGTCTCTGTAACACTCCGCGGGTGATATGTCCGGACATCGGCAGCCAGGAGGTCATCTTGGCCGGTTCCCTACCATCTCGCGGGTTGATGTGCTCGAAATCGATGTGGTCGAACCGCTTCTTCCAGGCGTCCGCCCCCGAGCTCCCTTCTAGGGAAACAATCTTACGGCAGAAGCCGCACCAGAACTGACCCTGATAGTTTTGGCCGATCATATTCGTCTTTTGGTGCTGCTTGATCAGATCGTTATTGCTAGCCCGGAGTTGGTACCGGTGTATCTGCTGCAAGTGAAACTCGAAATCCACTGCTTTACGAAAGACAAGTGCGCACTCGGGATGGCGCTCCCGCGGTAGCGAACATCGGTAGCTTTCCGGCTGAAAGTGTTGTGTGACTTCATGACGTTTCCAGTCGGCCTTGCTGCCAAAGTCCTTGTAGCATCCCGGATAAGTGCATCCGTATGGCTTCGTGTGGCGCATGTTGTGCTTTCTGCATGTCTCTTTTGGTCAAAAAAAAAAAAAAAAAAAAAAACTTGAAGATGGGCAACAGGATTTGGTTTGCATACCTCAGTTCACACTGCCGTGTAAACGTCGAGTTGCATTCCGAGCATTTATATTTCCCCGATCGCTTCGGCGCGGCTCTTGTTCGCTGCCGAGGCAGGGTCTGCACCCCCAGCTGAGTCTCTCGTTAGCACTCCCGCGTATTCACGTCGATGGTGTCCATGTGTGTGGTTCTATGGCCACAATGCCATGTTCCCGTACGGTCGGGAAAGGGATTTGATCGGGCGCCAACCAGTGACAATGAAGATAATAATCACAATAACGACGCTTGATGCATACGCACTTACCAATCTTGAGCCCTGATTTTGCGTAGCCGGCTGATTTAGGGTCGCAGACTGAGACGTCATCGCTGTTCCAGGCATCGATTCGGCCTGACCTTGTTCGGATTGAGCCATGTACCACTCCAGAGACCTACCATCTATCGATCAATAGTTTGTTCAATGCAGGAGGAAATAATGAACGTTACTTTGCCTTCAGGACCTCAAACTCGTCAGGATGCTTGCGTTTTAAATGATCTTTAAAATTGTCCCATCGTTTCCAAATCTTGCCTTCTCTGCCGCATCCTTGCCCAAAACACTTCCAGACCTCTTGTGGTCCACGACGCGGTACTTTATTGTGACAAGATTTTCTATGTCTTTCCAAGTCATTCGGAGTTGCAAATCTCCACCCGCACCCAGGCTCATCGCAGACAAAAGGTTTGGTGTGCCTCCTTTCATGTTTCCTGCAGCAAACTCGTTAGCGGGATCACCTGTGCCGTTTCAGTAAATGCCGTACTTTAAGTCTGACTTCGTTCTTGCGACATGGTCACAGTAGCTGCAAGGAAATCCGGTGGACTGGATTGACTCGCCGCGATCTTGAGTGGCCGTTGAACTAGCATCATTCAATGTACGTCCATCATTGTGACACTCAGATTGGGAGGGCCCGGTTTCCGGATGCGATTTGAGATTGTCCAAACCCGAAAATTGTGCATAGATTCCGCTCGAGTATCCAGAATCAGAACGGGCATGTGACAATGCCTGGGGATCGTGAGAGAGACCCAATGCTGTCCGCAACGGCCACTCAACCTGTTCGCAAGTATCAGGCACAAATGGCTGTGACTGTGGTTCCAGAGGTGTATCAAAATTCTCGCGGACGCAAGGCCATAATGGATTCCAAGGCTGTGCAGTCAAAGCGGCCGGATTAATCTCCGAGGGGAATTCGTAACCTGGCAGTTGTGGCCAGGTGATTTGCTCAGCATGGTCGATATCAGTTGGGGTTTGTCCCATGCAGGAAAATCCGGAGCCGACATAAGTGATTGTTGGGTCCTCGGGGGGCACGGAGGTGGCCCAGCCCGGGTGATTCTGCCCAGTATCCATCCTGATGCAATAGCGTGTCCCGAATCCTCAACTATCTGTATTGCGCTCTCGTCGACGGTGTTCGACTGACGTGGGTTTTCGTGAAGGAGATCTCGCAAGGATGTGCGCGCGAAGACTCGGAAGGGGTTCCCTGCCTTGGATTATTCGAAGTCGTAATGTGATCCAGCAGTGACAGGTGTCGGAATTTGTGACAAGTCCACAGCACTCACCACCTGGCAGAAGCACGATTCCTCCGTGTAGAGAGTTGGGAATTCCAGAAACAATTACCCAAGGGCGATTACCTGGACCCGGAAGATCCCAACGCGATGGAAGCAATGAACAAAGGTTCTGGCGTCTGTGTGGCTGCAGAATTACCCCCCGTGACTAGGGTTGAGCCGCACGAGGCTCGTATTGGCTGGTTGAGCAGCAAGAAGTTGATCAAGGCGACCAAATGCCTCCAACAATTAACACACGGTCATCTGAAGAATATGGATCACAACGATGAAGAAGCGAAGCAGGCCTCTTCACCAGTGACAGACAATGAAGTCCAAGGGACAGAAAGATCAGTGCAATGAGGATGTCCTTGGACTCTGATGGTATGTACCAAGCAATAGGTATAGGTGGGCTTTAAAATTAGTTTGGGTTTGCTATCCTTGGACCTGGCCGACAAATTAGAAGGGTCAAGTGATGCTGTTTCCTTTGTAGATAACTCTCTCAGGGTTTGCAAAATGACAGCGGTCTATGACTAGTAGGGCATCAACTTTTGGGGGACATGCACCTAGTATGATATGAGTGAGGGTTGCTTTTCTGTGACCGGGTATGAGCTAATTGAACTTCCGGAATCACGTGCGTCACACTGCGAGTTGTCGAGGACGTGAAGACAAGCGTCGAAAGTCAATGGGTCGCTGGAATCGGACAATGATACAAGTGGTGATCTTTGCGATCGGAGAGCGAAGATGGAGCGAGCTTAGAAATGCTAGTTAAACTGGAACAGACATGAACTGTTCCAACGTCGAGGACCAAGCGGCGAACGAAGGGGGAATGCCCCTTTTATATGTCTTCTTCGAACGGAGCAACCACGAGTGCGCAAGACCAAAAAGAAGAGGATTACTCGGTCAGAGACCCCGCCAAAACTCGGACTTGGCGGTGATGGAGCTTGAAGCGTGGACTGAAGTACTCGAAACAATACCTACGATGCGAAGGGCCAAAGGGTGACCGCGCAGCAGCAGGTGCCTTGGGCAATCGCGCCACAGGTGAAGTCGGATGAGTGGGTCCCCGCTCAAGCCACAGCTGGGCTCAGCCCTAGATCCGTACGAGTACGATACATGTACGGAGTAGTTAACCACCTTACGGAGTACAGCACGTACGGAGAAGCATGACATCAACAACGAATTTATTTTCTGTTGAATTTGCGGAAAACGTCCCTACGGAACAGCTTGAACTTAGGTTAGCACCTCCGGTTACCTGCCAGAGCACAAAAGCTAACATAGGACTATGTACACCCTTTTTAATCGGCAATCAACGTTAGTATTCCGCACCCGTGCTCCCTTTGCTTATCCTTTGTATGCGAGGTCCAAGGCTCCATGACGTCATATCAAATCGCTTCTCTATCGTCTTGATGGCCAGGGCCCAGGACTGTTGAGAATGCGAAACTAAGGATCTTATCGTTTTTCAATTGCTAAACAATTTTAAGTACCTAGGTAAAAAAAGACACTGAACGGGTTCTGTTTTGTCAGAAAAGAGTCGTTGCGTTGAATGCTCTGTAAATGCCTCGTTTGCGAACCATCAGTTTGGCTGAGACAAAATCAGGCATGCGGTTTTGTTACTCGATACCTACTCTGTATTTACGACGACACGCCCCAAATGGTTGAATCCTGATAACGTGTGAGTACAATCCTTATTGGTTGAAGTGCGGCTCGTTGAAGTAAAGAGTTCGTTCTATCAACCGTCCCAAACACGAACAATACTCGTCGGTCTCGTCGAAGTTTCCCCCGTAGCTTCTTGAGAAAATCATACAATAGCTGTGTTTGCCTAAACTCACTTGACGGGGCATGATTCGATGATTTCGGGCAGGCTGGGAGAAGGTTGCCTGAATGAGGTCAGGTAATACATTACTTCGTACACGGCAGTCGTGCGGCCAAATAGCGGCATGTACGAGGTCGACGTGGCAGAGAGATGGAGCACCCATTGAGCCAATCATCGTCGACAAATAGAGTCGACAAATGGACTAGTCAGTAAATCTTACAACGAATATCAGCAAGCGAACGAAACATCGTACCCATGCCCCAACGACGCACGCACGTGTAATTACGCGTTTTGCCCGTGCGGGTGCGTCGTTGGAGCACGGACACTCTGTTCCGTAATTTACCAGGTAATCATGGGCGTGGTGACGAGCCCTACTTTGACTGATGATAAGCTTATAAAGTTCAACGTCCTTTGTTGAAGATGAAAGCAACACCGAAGGACATAAACGGCAAATGACGGATCGTTTTTTGGTGAATATGCCATGAATATCGCCTCAGCTCAATGATCCGGATTGGTTGCCTTCTTTTTTCCATAATCACGCAAAAAGATAACTACCGTAGGAATCTGGGGTATAACGGTTATTCGTTGCCTACAGGTCGTCATCGTCCTGGTTTTTGAATGGTGCAGAGTGTCGGAGTACTTATTTTTGGAATGGTGCGAAGACTACATAGTGGGCGGAAAAGAGATCCAATGTAGATCGGCTTGCCGAGGGTCAATGACTCAGATGTGAAGAGAGCTTAACAATTGATTTAGCAAGTCAAGTGACAGGCTACGGGATATTTGACCGTAAATCCGAGTTCCGAGTCCAAAAAACAGGGTTTGCACGCATGGAAATGAACAAAGTTATCATCACAATATCTTCGCCCAAAACACCGCAACAATCTGTCCCATGCCCGAAATTCAATCATCACATCGTAACTCGTCCATGTCCATTATCATTGCTTATGCCGTAATCATGTCAAAGAACTGGGATATTGGTACTGGTATGCTGACAACTGCAACCTGGACATATTGCCTTGCTGGTCACCTTGCCGGGTTCCAGATTCCTGATAGTTGACGCCTGTGGAGGAATTGTAGTACGCGTACGTACCATCTGTGGTCGGTGAGGTGTGCAATTGCCACTGAGAGTCGATCATGGTATTCCTGGCAAGATCCGTAGACACCGTCAGACCAGCCGGGTGTGCTCCCTGTACGGCAGGATCCGGGACGAAAGGATTCCCGACTTGCTGTACAACGTTATATGGTGGTGGATATGTCACTGAGCTGCGATGAGCAGGAGCTTGAAGTCCATGAGGAGTGCCATGTATCGTGGGAAACTGCTGAAGAGTCGAAGGGTGCATTGCGCTAGTAGAGTATTGAGGCCCCGCGTGACGTAAGCTTGCAGAGGGGGCCATTAACTGCTCCGGAGAGGATTGCTCGGTCCTAGTTGTAACGGGTGATTCTATCACCTGAGTAGGAGCGATATGCTCATCAGCCGCCGCGCTATCCCTGATGGAAGCTGCGGAAGAAAACTCGACTGCCGAATTTCCCGGCGGAGTCGTGATGTCAGTCGTGTCGGCATTGCGCGCTGCCCTTGGGGAGTACTGATCGACCAATCGCACAACTGGCAGTGCAATTTGTTCCAGATGCCGCGCAAGATGAGAGGAGAGACGTTTCCAGTCATGGCAAATGTTTCCACAGAAACGGCAAGGCTCCTCCTGTGGTCGCCTACTTGTTTCACGATGGCAAGCTTCGACTTGCCTCCAGAGTTCCGCCATTGCACGGGAATGCTCTGCAATCACTGCCGGGTCGGCTGATTGGATCTTCTTTACGTTCGGCCCCGGTCGGTCATGTTCCCGAACCAAATGCTGGACAAAATTGTCCTTCCGATAACACACGTGGTCACAGCCAGGCATATTGCATTCCCACCATTCAAGATGTCGGTGGCGCTCGTTTTCATGTCGAACCCAATCCGCCTTTCGCTTGAATGATTTAGGCTCACTACAGTTGGGAAAGGTGCACGTGAACGGCGCAATGTCTTCTTGGACGTGCTTGGTCCAATCAGATGGCTTGCTGAACTGCTTGGCTTTGAAGCAGAGAGTGCATTCAAACTCTGCTGGAAGTCGCGAAACCGGCGGTAGAGGAACGCCAGAGGGGAAAGTAGCCGGTGTTGTGTTGCTATCGGCATGGCTGTTGGATTCGTTGTTACCTTCATCAGGACTGGGGATGCGGAATTGGACGCCACTTGACGAGGAACGGTCCTGACTGGGAGATCGGACAGGTAGGTCTCGGCCGCGGCCCCCTGACGCAAAGCAGAGAGGTCCAGAGGCACACTTCCCTTTACGCGCCATCGACGCATGCTGTTCTTTGGTGCTAATCAGTCGCCTGTAGCGACCAAGTTGTTCGATGGCCAAGCGATGCACGATGGCAGGGTCGAGGCGCGGGTTCAGTTTCAAGATCTGTTCTTTGAAACCGTCAAGGGTAGGGATAATCTGCATTGTTGACACCGAGAAATCCATGGTTACTCCTTGTTCGTCCACGTTCGCCTCGTCATCGTCTTCGGCGTTTTCCCTTTCCTCCGGAGCCACAGCCGGGCGGCTAGCTGGGAACGATGTATTCGATAAGGGGTCCGGAGGCCGAACAGGCAGCGGGCTAACATCACGGGTCGCCAAGTCCACAAGGCGAGGAGATGGGGCTGGAACGTCACTCTTGCTCCTTTTACGAAGCCGATTAGTCGCTGACGAGGGACTCAGACTCAAGCTCCTAACGGGCGGCGAAGTTTGCAATGAACCACGATTGGCGATACTCGCAGCCATTTGTCCAGGAGCAATTGCAGCCGCCAGAACCCCTTGACTAACAGTAGGTGATCTCGACCGGCTTGACTTGAGTTTCGGTGAAGCTTTCAAATGAGCCATTGGGGATTTGTCGCCCTCGTTAGTGTCCTGGTCAGATTCGGAGCCTGGGCGCCGGGAATCTTTGCTCGGCGATCTTCGCCGCCTCGAAAGGCTGCGTGCTGGTTTTTGCAAAAACTTTTTTATTGATTTCTTGCTGCTGATCGAAAGGTTCTTGAGAAAATTATCCGACTCGAGGAATTTGTGTACCTCAGCGTCGCTAAGTTTTCTAGTTCCCCACGTAGCCACATGGGATGCAGCATCAAAATTCTTCGCTTCGTTAAGGAACTTCTCCATTGCAGCTCGAGAAGATTCTGGCTGAGTTTGAACAGGGAGCGGCACAGGGGCAGGGGGGTCATCGGACCAAGGATACCGTCGTCGAAGGAATTGCCGCGCTGCTGGTTCTTCGTGAGGCTGAAGAGAGGTGAAGTCATCGGAAGGGTCTGAAAGTGAACTTTCGGACAGCGACTCGCTCCCTGAGTCGTCGTCGTCGTCTGGTTCATTTATCGGCAGCCCAGGACCCGGAATATTGGAGTCGTCAAACTTCAAGGCATCCAATTGATCCTGAGAGAAGTTGATTGCGCTCGTTGATCGAGGCCGTCTTCGAATGTCGCTTGGCAGAGGCAACTCATTACCTTCCTCGCGCTGAGCGGCACGGACAGAAGCAAACCATTCACGGATTTGCTCGTTCTTTTCTTCTCTCTGGCGGTCTTCTTCGATTTCATTCGGGCTACGAACGTATGCATCACCACGTGATGACGGATCAATGCCAGCCTGCCCAGTTACCGGGTTTGGGATCCAAGCCCCATCCTCGGAACGCTGTACGTTTCCACCGGGCATGGAATGACTATTGTCATTTCCGGCACTGAGAAGGCCATCGGCATCGGTAGAAACACCAAAAGGTGTGAGATGACTGCCCGAATACGACTCCTTGTGAGGATTCTCATCGCGTGGTGGAGAGTCACCACGAGAGAATTTTGAAATCGTAACGACTGGGCTGGGCGGTTGGGAAGACCCAGACGAAGCATCCTCCTGAGAGGCGTCGTTGCTGGACACGGTAATCACGGGGCTCGGTCGCTGCCACTGTTGCGCGTTCAGAGCCGCCGTTGATGCGATGTCCTGGGAGGCTGGTCCATGGTAATCAGGCATGAGATAACCTGTGGAACCCATGGCCTGGCTCGAAGGTGATATTGATGGCTTATCGGGGAACGACTCGTTCTGGACGTTGCCCTGCGCCGCGTGCTGCGTATCGGTCGCTCCCAATGGTGGCTCTTCAGACGAATCTGGAGCCATTTTACTTAAGAAATCATCCGATTCTGGAAAATCAAGATTATACGAGAGGACATTTAGCCCACCATAAAAATTGCTGAGGTTGTGTGATGAATGATCCTCAACTCCTGCAAAGGGCGAAGATGCCTCATTCGAGGCGCCCGCTGATGCATTGTCGAAATTTGGACTTTGACCGCCAATATTAAATTCATCAAGGTCTGACGGACCACTGAGATATGGATCCTCCGTTGCTTGGTCCTTGAAGGCAGAGTGGTGGACCGAGAGATGGTTTGTTGGTGAGACTGTTGGGCTGGAGCCAGAAGCCATCGTGGCTGATATCAAAGAAAGAGCACCAGAGAAGTATTAGATTAAGCCTGCCCAGGCACAGATGCGATCAATGACCGCAGCCGACGGCACCAACTAATTTTGTTTGTAAATCAGAGAACAATGGCATGTATGCTCCAGGTAGGCGGAGGAAATGCGCTCGGGTAATATGCAATCGACCTGCTGGCGCAAGTGTTCGACTGATGAATGCAAGAACTCGTGTCAACAAGATACTCCTCAGCAAGGTGATGTTTTATTTCATTTCACATGAGCAGGAGCAGGAAAATAGAGGGGTATGTGAGAAATTCAAGGCGCAACTGCAGACAATCGGCACCAGCCTTGCGGAGGGCTAGCAACGAGCGAACAACCTGACGACAAAAGAAACTCTTTTCTCGCGACTTGAAATATGCCCGTCGATTGGCGAGGCTGAGCTGACGAGCTCCGACAAATTCAACGCACGATGATAAACAGAGCAGAGGAGGGGGAGGGAAAAAAAGGACGAAGAGCACAACAACTGATAGGAAAACGCAGCAATCAATTGGAGCACCCTGTACTGATGAAATTAATCCCTTGACCCTAGTTGGCCATGGCCTAGGCATGCGGCTGATAAACTAGCATCAGCGGAAAAGAACCATGGATGGAAGAGCGGGTGGTTTGCGGGCCTGTCGGGATCGCCCCTTCGGTTGAAATGTTTGCAACAATCTGGTCGGCAGAGCCGCGCCTTCGCTTCGATCATGCATTGGCGCTTCCTTACCCATCTCGCATTGGGCGGCTCTGCTCCGTCATCAGGCAGAGCGGGGGTTCTGGCTGCATTGGTTTGGCGTGCCGCCGAACGCGTTGGTTTGGCGCCATCGGACGGAACAACGGTATTCCGGTCATGATCAGCGAGCAGTGCGCTATCCCTTTTTTTTCCTTCCCTCGCCGTGAAAATCGGGGCGTCAATGGCCAATCTTCGAGCAAAACTCTTCGAGATGTCAAGGATTCAATGACGATCGCTACAGAAACCCTAGACGGACACGGACCAACTCACCGAAAGCAGAAAGGCATCATCGTTCTTGGAATATGGTCACGTGAGAGGTGGGACAGACTAAACGATTTATGGCTTAGTTAGTCGTTAGTCGTGGCTAGTCCAAATTCTGAGGCTGCGATTTCACGTGGAAATGGGGGTTGTGGCTGGGCAGGCGTTGCCGACCGCCTGAAAGGCTGAAAGAGCCTCAAACCAGGCTCGACCGCTGCCCGAGGCATCAACTGTCGTAAGTCTGCCATTACACTTGCCTCGTCCTCCATAGCATAGGGTCGTAACCGTTGATCCTAAACTCCATTCACAACAGCCACCAATTGTTCACTCTGAACCTCTACTGTATGAATCAGTTGCTGTGAACCTATCGCAGGTTACAATCGTTCCATTCATCGTTTGCAATCAAGATACATGCACACAACAATTGAACATCAAACAAAATCCGAAGCAACATTAACCATGCTATGCTCATATCCCATTATCTCCTGCTCCGTCCAATGCAATCACCGTCAGCATGCAACATCATACATTGTCATTCATCATCGTCATCAGCAGCAGCATCATCATCATCAACACCATCAAATTATCAAGTCAAATCATGCAACATGCAGCATGCAACATCATAACCATAGATGAGACATCAAATGACAAAGGAAATGGCAAACGAGAGGAGTAGATGAAAGAAATCTTGAAAAATGAAAAATCATAAAACGGAGAAAAAAAGAAAAGAAAAGAAAACGAAAGAAAAGAAAGATCAAGGAAAAAGTATGGAAGGAATGTAGGGATTTCGAATCACCGATCAACAGTGAGTAGAGATCATCGCTTCGTCAAGCACACTTGAGTGTGCGGAGAGACTATTGCTCCTGAGCAACCTCAGCTCCGATGAGTGGCGAGCCACCAGCACCGCCTTCGCTGGCCCGGCGAGCCAGTTCTGATCTCCTGGCGAGGACAGCCGGGGAATCGGAGTAGAGGACGGTGCCTGGAGCATAGACGCACGGGTGCATCTTCTCCTTGTCGTCCGCAAAATCTTCATGTGCCGCCTCACGGTAGATACGCGGGAACGTGCGCAGGAGGACATGACGAGCAGAGTCTCCGGTGCGGGTCGCGCCAGTTGGGCTGGGGCTGCGACCGCCAAACTCCTCCCACTCGTCGTTGTTGACGCCGTCTGCACCCGGGGCAGGGAAAGTAGCCAGGACGAGCTCCCGTTCCACACGCGCGTGTCGCCAGGTCTCGGCAGCCAACTTGACGATGCGTCGCACGCCATTCAGCAGAGAGTCCAATTGCCTGGGGTCGGCGAAGTGCTTGATGTGGTCCACGATTTCTTCCACGATCACCGCGGCCACAACATTGATGGATTGCTTGGCGTCGGAGGTCGTGTACGCCGCCTTGAGCGTCTGTTGACG
Organism: Thermomyces lanuginosus; assembly: GCF_041956635.1. Classification (NCBI taxonomy): domain Eukaryota; kingdom Fungi; phylum Ascomycota; class Eurotiomycetes; order Eurotiales; family Trichocomaceae; genus Thermomyces; species Thermomyces lanuginosus. Next base: position 491,449 of record NW_027192374.1, on the reverse strand, counting down.
CCAGAAGGCCTCGCGACGGACAGATTTGCGCCGAATATCCATAGACAGGACCTGGAAGAACGTGTCTGCCTTGTCGTACCGACGACCCAAAGTGAAAAGGAACGGCTGGAAGATGCGGTAGGTGAGCGTCTTGGAAACCACGTGCTGAACGTACGCGGACCGCAACTCGCGCGAAGCTGGAGTGTTGTCGAGGAAGGATGGCATTTCCGGAGGAATCTTCTCGAGGATGTCCTTTGGAGGATCGATAGGCAGGTAGGCGAAATGCTCTCGCGACAGCTGGGTGATCAAGCGGGAGAGCTGACCAAAAGCATCCAAGCTAGAAGGGACGAATTAGAGATATATTCCTTTTCCGTTGCTGGGTTCATGCAAACGGCAAAAAAACCAAAGGAAACAAACAACCAAAAGAAAACAGCAAAAGGAACGACAGTGCAATGCATCACTCGGGGAGCGTGATGACACCGGAGATACTTACAAGAACTGATCTCCCTTGGACGTCTTGAGATCCGTTGCCTCACCAAGACTCTGAAGGGTCTTGCGGAGCCTCTCCCGGTCGTTCTCCATGTTGTCGATGGTCCGCCGCATCTCGTCAATGGCACTCTGCAATTGCTTCTCGCGTGCAAGGTCCTCGCGCTCCAGAGACTCCTTCTCCCGTTCAAGCGCCAGCAGTTCCTCGGACTTCTCGGCAAGCTGGTCCTCCAGGGACCTGCGTTCCGTCTGCCAGCTTCGCTCCTTCTCCTCGAACTCGGCCAGGAGGTTCTTGACGCGTTCCTCGTGCTCCTTATTCGCCGCGGCCATGGCCTCTTCATGAGAGGTGCGGAGGGCATCCAGTTCGCCCTTGTAGGTCTCATGCAGACGGCTGACTTCCTCCGCATGGCTGCGGTTCGCTTCCTCAAGCTTCCGCTGCTCCTCCTCGAGCGCGGCTTGTTTAGCAGCCAGTTCGTTTTGCGTAGACTCCAGCTCACTCTGCTTGTTCGCCAGTTCAGTCGTCCTCTGCTCCAACTCGGCCTTGGTGGACTCAAGCTCAGACTCCTTCTCCTGGAGCTTCTCGACCGTTGACGCGAGTTCCGTCTTTGTAGAATCCAGCTCAGATTTCGTGGACTCCAACTCATTCTTTGTCGACTCCAGTTCGTCCTTCGTCGCTTGAAGTTCTTCGATCTTCGCCGCAAGCTCCGACTGCGTCGACTCCAGTTGGGACCGCGTGGACTCGAGGTCGTTCCTGGTGGACTCGAGATCATTCTTCGTTGACTCGAGTTCGGCCTGCGTCGCGTCGAGTTCTTCGATCTTTTTCGCCAACTCAGCCTTCTTGGTCTCCAACTCTTCCTTGGTGGATTCCAACTCGGTCTTCGTGGATTGCAGCTCAGTCTTTGTCGACTCCAGCTCGGCCATGGTGGACTCCAGTTCGCGTTTGAGGGACTCCAGCTCGTTCTTCGTAGACTCCAGCTCGGCCCTGGTGGATTCCAACTCAGATTTCGTAGACTCCAATTCTCCCTTGGTGGACTCCAGGTTAGCCTGCGTTTCCTTGAGTTCCTCGATCTTGGCTTCAAGCTCTTTCTGCGTCGACTCCAGTTCCGCCTTGGTGGATTCCAGCTCGGCTTGCGTGGCCTCCAGCTGCCTGGTCTTCTCCGCCAGTTCCGCCTGCTTGGCTTCGACTTCCGCCCGGGTGGACACCAGTTCCGCCTGCTTCTCCTCCAGCTCGCGGTCTCGAGAGGCGATATCGGCCTTGGCGGTCTCCAGCTCCGCCAGCTTCTCGTCGAGCTCGGCCTGCTTTTCTTTCATGGCAACTTCGTGGGCCGTCTTGAGAGCAGCCTCAGCTTCCTCCATACGGCGCTTCTCTTCCTCGAAGGACTGCCTCATCGACTCCTGCTGGGCAAGCAATTCGTTCTCGCGAGCCTCGTACCTCTCATTGGCGGCCTTTTCGTCCTCGGCCCGAATCTCCTCGAAAAGATTCGTGAGCTCCTCTTTCTGCGCGGCGAGTTCCGCACGTTCATGCTCTCGCTGCTGTTCCATCTCACGGGCATGGTTCTCTTCGAGCTCGCGGATTGCGGTCTTGAGGTTCTCGATCTCCGCCTCGAGCTGGGATTTAGCCTGCAGCAGGTCATCCTTGTCGCGCTGGGTCGATGCTAGCGTCTCCTCGGTATCCTTGAGCTTTTCCTGGAGATTACCGAGCTCCAGTCTCAGCTGGTTAATGTTGGACTTGAGCTTCGAGGTCTCCGCGGCTGTCTCCTTGGCAGCCTTCCGCATCTGCTCCTGCAGCGCGTCGATGTAGAAGTCCTTGTGCGTGAGGGCTTGCTCATACTGCGCTTCGGCCTCTCGCGCCTCGGCCTCCCGGGCCTTGAGTTTGTTTTGGACTTCCTTGTAGCTGTGCAGCAGGCGAGTGAGGTCCGGCATGACTTTCTCGATCCGACTAAGCAGGTGAACCGGGTCATGGCTGTTCTCGTCAAATATTCCGTTACCGTTCTCGTGGGGCTGGGCATGAGCAACGGCGTGGTGATGACCATGGCCGTTGGTCATCATGCCGTGACCATGGCCATTGCGAGTGGCGTAGGGATTTCTGGTCGCGTGAGCCAAGGCTGCGCGCTTGCCGTGGTGGTAGGCGTAGGGCGATTCCATCGAACCCATCGGTGAGTGATGCGCCATGGCGGGTGAATGGAACGGGGAATAGGTGGTTCCCGGCAGCGGCATGCTTGCCGATGGTACCATTGGGGCCGCACTTGGCATTCCCATCGTGTAAGGATTGTACGGCACCATCGGGGGACTGGCGTAGCGATACGCGGGCGACGGCTGTGCACCAATCGCCGGGGAACTGTGATGGGACGAAGTCCGCCGGTGTCCGTTTTGCGGTTGAGAGTCGTTTTGGGGTTGAGGATCAGGGTGAGATTCAAATCGCGGCGGTGGTGTGCGTGGTGAGGGGACCGATCGAGCGTCTTTAAAGCTGTTTGCGACGGAGGAAGGTGAGTCGGGTCTCGGTGGTGCGGCCGCAGTCTCCTCGGAGTGATGCGACCGGCTATCACCGTTTTCGACGCCGTTTTCGACGGGTTGAGCAGGTGTAGCAGGAGGGAAAGAAGAGGGAGAGAAAGGTGAAGGATCGGCAGGGGGTTGTGTCTGATCAGGCTCTTCGGTCAGGACATCATGAGGCGTAGGCTCCGCAGCAGGTGCTGGCTCATCCGCAGGTGTTGGTTCTGCGGCAGGTGCTGATTCGGGTGCTGGTTCTGCCGGTTCATCGGCAGGCATGTCAGCCTCAGCAGCTTGATTTGCGAGGGCAGAGACATCGTCGAGCGCCTTCTCAATCTCTTCGAAGACATTGGCGGGTTTCTCCTGTGGCTCACCCTCGATGGGGTTCTCGTTGGCAGGTAGTGCTGTCTCGGGAGCTTGCTCGACTGGTTCGGCTGGATCGACTGGATCGACTGGCTCGACTGGTTCGGCGGGTTTGACTGGCTCCGCGGATTCGACTGGCTCGACAGGTTGGACTGGTTCGACTGGTTCGACTGGCTCTAGCAATGCTTCAACGGCGGCAGGCTTCTCGGTAGTTTCATCTGCGCCCTTGTCCTCGTCCTCCACGTATGGCTGACGCGAAGGCTGCAGCGGCTCCTCTGCGGTATCCTGCCTAGTGGACTCTTGTGCCGTCATGTCGTCCACTGGGACTTCCGTAGAGGGTTCAGGGTCCTGCTGCGTTGGTTCTTGCTGATACTCGCGTGGCTCCTCGTGGGCCGTTTCCTCATGTGGAGGTTCGGGTGTCGTTTCGGGTGCTTGCTCGACTGCAGATTCAGGTTCCGGTGCAGGCTCAAACGCAGGCTCAGGTGTGGGTTCGAGTGCGGGTTCAGGTGCAGGAGGTTGTTGTTCTTCTCGTTGTTGTTGTTCCTCTTGTTGTTGTTGTGGTTGTTGTTCTTGTTCTTGTTGTTGTTGTTGTGTCGATTCTTCGTTCGTTGTCGGGACCTCCTCTGAAGTAGCAGCGGGCTGGGACAGCGAATGGTCCTGCGCCAAATCAATCGCTGTAGTCTCCGGTGGTGTATTACCCGCATCAGCGGGAACAGGCGGTTGTGTCGTGTCGCCAACCATATGCGACTCCTCCGTCGGCGAGACTGGGGTCGACTGCTGTCGTTGACTCTCTGCCGGGGCAGCAGAGGCCTTTTGACCTTTCTTCTTGCCCCCCTTTCCCTTGTCGTTCTTGTTTTTCTTGCCTCCTTTTGGCGCCATGGTGTTGGGCGAAGAGGGATTGAGGACGACTGATTGGGCAACAGTGTAATTCCAATGAGGAGAGCTTGTTGATGTCTAGCCCTATTCTCGGTTGCCTTCCAGGCTGTGATGAAATTGCGTATGCATCCAAATCACTCGAGGGCAGTGAGGGGGGGTGTCACAGACTCAGATCGAATTTGCTGTGGCAACAATCATCTGCCAGATATGCAAATGGTGTATTGGTCTTCGCAACGATAGGACGTCGGGAGCAGCAGCCCAAGTCGGTCCGATCCTTGAATTTTGCCCGATGTAGTAGGGTAATCGATTCCCAATGCGATGCCGGTCAGCCAGGGTCCGAGTAAGCAAGGAGCTTCAATAGTAAAGAACGGAAAACAAAAAAGAAACAAAGAATCCGATTGATTCGACTCGTTCGCTCTATCCGAGAGAATAAAAATGCAGCGGGCGAAAGATGCACAAATAGATATCATACACGACGACAGCGCGAAAACAAGGAATTAAGCACGTCGCCGATTTGGGTAATGAATCGCACGAGGACACTGCACGACGGCGAAAGATGGATGGTACACTGAGGAACGGAGAGAGCAAAAATATAATAAATCACCCAATGTCGCGCCTCCTTGAAAATGTCTTGCACTGTCACACACCAGCCACAGCTTTTTCCCTCATAGCCTTTTTTTCAGTTCGCTAGGATGCTCCCACGTCAGTAAACACAAACATAGAAAATCGGAAAACGGGGACGATCAAGCGGGCGTCAGAATCCAGCGCGCATGAAAATGCCGACGAATAAGAAAGTAATGCGTTCAGGCTTTCCTATTCTTCGTTTAGTGAGGCTGCAGGGGCTACTTCAAGCCTCTCAAGATGAGGCATCATGAAAACGGCCATTGGGTAGCAACCGGCTTTGACTTGTCGGAGGGGATCGCCGAAGGGGATCCCCATGGGTCCCATTTCACACTCTGCAGCGCGGTCACGAGAGCCCCGTTCACTGTCGAGTTGACTCAATTCCGTCACCGCGAAAAAGATGTCACACAATGCCTAGGCAACGGAATTGGCCAGTGGTGTAATCGGGGTGGCTAGAGAGAAAGCCATCATGGTGGATCTTCCCGTCGGGCCGGCGCGTGCGAACAGACGTTGAGATGGACACTTGGCGCGGACAACACAGCAGCGGGCCCGCCATTGCCGGATCTCTGCCCAAGAGGCCCATTCTTCTGCGTTTTCTGCGAAGAGCGGAGCCCTTAACTTTAGTCAGTCAGCTGGACGTGATTTGCCAGAAATTCCAGAGGCTGATTTCTCTCTCGTAAGACGCGTGTTGGAAGCCTGATCCTTCAGAGTTCAGGAGGTGTGGAAACAGACGCTGGGCAGCCCGCTTGCAGCATCCTGCAGGCTGATGGTCTGACCTGGCCAGTTTGGGTTCGAGACAATCAAAGCTCATCACGCTCAAGCTTCCGCGGAATGATGTCCGTGCGAGGACTACCTCCATACTCCGTTAGCCTACAGAGAGTCGTTCTAGGGTTCCAGATTTCCGACAATCGTAAAGGCACGAAATGTTTGCCAATTCCGATGATACAAGTCACGTGATCTACTCAACGCTTGGCGAATCGGCGACGATGGCGGGCACCAAAGTTCACCAGCACGACCGATCTCTGCCATTCTCTGCCCATTGAGACCCCTCGTCACCATGTTTGTCGCCCGGCGATCCGCGGCCCCGTTGAGGCGGCTGCTCCAGCAGCAGCCCCGGCGCAGCGCCTCGCATTCCGCACATCATCATGCGGAGCCGGTGAATGAGTCCTTTGGCGTGAGTCCCCTTGTCATTGCTTCCGGATTATCCAGCTACTAGCTCTGTGACATCTACACTGCGTGGAAAGCATGTAGAACGGGTCAATGCTGATTCTGCATGTCTAGCCAAGCTTCTATATCGCCGTTTCGACTGTCGCTGTGGGATACGCTCTCTACCGCATCAGTCAATCGCCTGGCGAGTCATTCGTTACCCGCCTCATCAACAAGTACTGGCCCGACCAGAAGGCGTTTGAGGAGCGCAATGCTCTGCATACCGCCATGCTGGAGAAGGCCGCGGTGGACCGGCACTTGTTCTACGGTGCGCCAGCCCGGGATTATGTCGAGTTGAAGGATCCAGAGTACGTTTTTTTCTCCTTCCCTCCGACCGAGGCAGGAAGAGATAAGGGTCGGTGGCTGACATGCAATGGGCAGGCTCTTCAACGGTGGCTCGCCGTACAATGTCCCTGCGGGATCTCGAGCCGATGTTTCCGCCGTCGCCGCGTACTACCACAAGAGGAACCAGCAAATCGAGGAGCAGCGGGTAGCGCGCATGAAGGATGGCAAGGTTGTTTCCATCTACGATTAGACTGTTTTGCTTGTACATATGGAACGCATTACTTTGAGTGGGTCGAATGGAAGGATTCCAGTGGCACATCTGCTCTTTTCTTTTTGTCTCACCGTCATGAATTCGCCAAGGCGATCCCTGGCGTGTTGGTCTTGATCTGTACCTGCAGGATCGTCCTGCCGACACCATCTGCACTAGTCTCCGTGACTGATTTAGCGTCCACGTCCTCATTGGGGTTTTTCCGTTGATGCAGAACATGCAGGAACTCATCGACACCGCCGCCAACCCCGAAATAGACCTTCTTTGCCGCGATCAGCGCGTGGCTGCGTGGCCAACGCAGGAACTCCAACAACGTATCCGAGAAGGCAACCAACGAATCCGGCGAATACACTGTCTCACTAGCAAGAACCAATGTGCGTCCAGAGCCGGCTTGGCTCTGTCCAGGCACGCCGCGTGACGCCAACTCGACAAATGAGGCTGACCATGCGCCGGATATTAGATCAATGGTGATCCCAGCGTCAGCGAGATCTGCTGTAAAAGCCTCCAGCAGTGATGCGTCGATGTCGAGTTCCCCTTCCAGTGCTGGCCCTTCACCTCCCCCCTCCTCGCTGTTGTCTTGATGGGGCTGGGTATCCTCAATGGCTCTGTTGAGCCACCACGTAAGAATGAAGTTTGGAACTGTCACCATGCGCAGGACTACGTCGTTATAATCCGCCAACACGAACCGTGTCCGTCGCCTCGTTTTCCGCGTATGCTTGTCCTGGAGAAGCCGCGCAAAGAGAGCTAACGAGGGCATCGCGCTCCCGCATCCGAGTTCGATGATCTGATCAACGCATTCTTCCTCACCCTCTTCTCCCTTTCCTTCATTATCGACCGTCTTCCACAAAGCTCCAGCACCCTCCTCCTCCTTGAGCAGAAACGAAGCAAGATACACCGCACATTCCCATGTTTTGAAACCGCCTTCATATACACGCGGTGTTAAGTCACCTTTCTCTAACCCAGAGATCAGCGTCTCGTTTCGTATCCTTTTCGTTCCAGGTGCCGTGGCAGGATCGTTGCAAGCCGCACGACTTTGTTCGTCATCCTCATCGTCATCTTCAGCCATGAGCTGCGCGCGAATATCGAAAACCTCTCGTCGTCCCAGGTAAAATTTCCCCTCGGCACCATCCTTTGACCTTTTTATGGGCAGCGTCAACGTGTTGTACGAGATCTGCGAGGGAAGGATACTCGTCTGATAAAAGCACCGGTCAGTCCAGGCCATCGGACAGAAAAAATTAGCATACGATATAATTACCCATTCATCTAGCCGATGCAAAGTAGCAGGGATGAGATCTATCGTCGCAGCTTCACCCTGCCTGGTATGTTTGAGATCGGGCTGTTGTTGCTCAGGAGTTTGATCAATGTCCATGTCAGTATCGATGTCGTCCCCATCGAACCCGAAACTGAATGTGGAAGCCATTATGTTCGGTGTTTTCTACGGCTTTAGTGTTTGTGTCCTGTGATTTCTATGTTCAATCGCGCAGGCTTTTCATGAAGCGTCGTGGATCGCGGGGAAATTTTTTGTTGCTGATCGGGTTGATAAGATCGCGGCTTATCGCATTCTAGAGTTGTTAGGCCAGTTGGCACTTGGCATCTATGACGCGCTAGAAACAAGGCGGCCGAAGCCATACCCTAGTTTCGCAGACATTCCTGTGGGACTTGCCTGTCATCTGGAGGATTGCGTTTGATGAAAATGTACCAATAGTCAGACCAGCTCATCATCAATTCAAGCCCAGGCATTATTAACCTGTCATCAAATCTAGCATCAAAGGTTTGCAACATCTATCGTACAGGAAAAAAAAAAATATTAATGGTTAGCATGGTTAGCTGTTCCGTTCACACCAACCGCAGCCTCCAACGCTTGCAAAACATCCGCCTTTAGATCCTCGGCATCCTCAATACCACAGCTCAGCCGGACCAGATCATCATAGACGCCCGCCGCCTCGCGCTGCTCCTTGGGGATGCCTGCGTGAGTCATACTCGACGGCACCTCGCACAGACTCTCGATTCCGCCAAGACTCTCCGCCAGGACGAAGATCTTGGTCTTTTGGCAGAACCGCTCGGCAGCGGCATGCCCGCCCTTGATGCGGAAGCTCAGCATCCCGCCACCCATGCCGTCTCGGTGCTGCTTGAGGGCGATGTGGCGCTGCGGGTGTGAGTCAAGGCCCGGGTAGTTGACGGACTTGACCAGTGGAGAGGCTTCCAGCGCCTTGGCCACCGCAGTTGCATTTCGGGTGGCTTCGCGGGCGCGGAGATGCAGGGTCTTCAGACCGCGGTGGGCCAGCCAGCAGTCAAATGGAGATGGAACCGCGCCAATAGCATTCTGCAAAAAGCTGAGGCGCTCTTTGAGTTCCGGGGAGTTAAAGGCGGCAACGCCCATCAAGACATCCTATATGAATCCGTTAGCAATTCCTTCGCCCAGCCACCAAAAATCGTAGCACTCACCGAATGTCCGTTGATGTACTTGGTCACCGAATGCATCACAATATCGGCGCCATGATCCAGCGGGTTCTGAATGTACGGGCTCAGGAATGTGTTGTCCACGACGACCTGAATCCCGTGTCGGTGCGCAACAGTAGCCACCTTGCGAATGTCCACCAGCCCCAGGGTGGGGTTCGAGGGACTCTCAATCCAGATCAGCTTTGTGTCATTGGGACGGATGAGCCCCTCGATATCGACCTCAATTGCCGGTGTGAAGGTGACGTGGACCCCGTGTGCAGCGGCCACCTTGGTAAAGTAGCGGTGTGTCCCACCGTAGACATCTGACACAGAGATAACATGGGACCCAGCCGCAAGGGACTGCAGAATCGTCGCCGTCGTCGCGGAGCCGGACGAGAAAGCGAGGGCATATCTCGCATGCTCTAGCGCGGCGACAGCCTCCTCAAACCGTTCTCTGGAAAAGCGGTGATTGTTAGCTGTTGCCACTGCGGAATTACCCCTGGCGGGGCTGCAATTGTCTTCTTACCGGTTGGGATTCCCGCTGCGCGTGTATTCATACTGCCCAATGGGTTTTCCGACGCCTCTTTGCGCGAATGTTGTTGACAGTGTGATCTGCACGCAATTTCCTGTCAGCTCAAATTATGCCTCCCCCCCCCAGAAAACTGATAAAACACCAACATACCGGCTCAATCACTGCACCTGTTGTCGGATCAGGATCAGCACCCGCATGAACGGCCCTTGTTCCGAACTGATGCTGCGGGGAAGGTGGCCGGGTAGGAGTCTCGATGGGCTGTTTTTCTTCTGATAACTGCGTCATGTCTGCCTCTTGTATATGGACGACGGAGAGGAAAAACAGCGAAAGCCCGTGTTATAGGAAAGATTGTCGGTGACAATGCCTACGGAGAATCAATATTCGAGATAAGAACGCTGAAATTTGGAACTAATGGACCAGCAAGGGACGGGTTGTAAATATTTTTTTACTTTCCTCGGAGGATTTGTCAGAATACGAACGTCTCGAGGCTTCCACCGCCGAGAGATCGGACAAAGGCCCCTTGACGTAAGTTAAAAAAAGCTTCCATGCCAAAATACAGTAGGATTTATCAGATCGAGCCCCCTGATGATTAACAATGAATCTAATCTTGCATGTTCGTTCCTCATCCGCGCACGTCATCCGCGCCGTTGATTAAACCATCGGAATGTGGCCTGAATGGCTGTTGGTTGAGTGCCCTGATTGGTGACCAACCCTCCATCGGATGATCGACCGGAATTGCTTATATAATCATACGGAGTTCGGAATCCAGGGCGAGGAGGGTGCTCGTACGTCATTCTTCCGATTCTAAGCGCTTGATCCGGGTGTTACATCGGCTATCTCTCTGTGCATAATTTTAGATGGCCGCATTAAGTTTCTCATTGTTGCTGTGTTGGACGTTTTCAAGCATCCTCGAAGCATATTAGTAGTTTTCATCGCATTGAACATTATCAAGGATTCTGGAGGCTTTTGAGCAATGCCGACGGCCATGTATCAGTGTCATGACCAATGTAATTGAGCGCACGAAGTCGAGGCATGAATGGCGTGCTGTGACGCGGGATCGATTTGGCTGCAACCTCAAGGCTCATTGACTTGGGGGATTGACCATGCATCGTATTCGTGCGGTCCAGTGACGCCTGTGATTAACTTCGCTTTGGATCGTCATTGAAGCTGTACCTCTCAGGCGTTACACATGCCACTTCGAAGCACGCCTAAAAGGTACAAGTTACTGCCACCAAACAACTGGCCCTAGTCCAGCCATCATCATGGAACCCTGTAAAGGCTGCTGTCAGTAGTCATTGTCCACGAAATCGCAGGCAGAAGCATCTGAGGAAGATACGGGCAAAAGAAGGTACACACCTGAATCGAATATGGAGGTTTCCGTTCAGACACTGTCACCGTATCAGGGTGATCAGGCCCCGTGGGAATTTGATCGTGCCACTCCTCTGCCTCGACTCGAAATCTTACAATCTCTCCAATATCGAAGTAAAAAGTGTTGCCGTCGTTCTCCCATATCCAGACTTGATCCGCTACGTCACTATGGGATCCTCTTTAGCGATCGATTCTTTGGAATGTCACATCACACTTACAATCTTGATCCCGGAAACAGAAGATCCGGCGGAACAAAAATGTCATTGAAGAATTCAAGCCCGACTGCAGCACGATAATGTTAGTGCCACGAGAGGAACGAAAACTGGCGCAAATGGAAGACGAACTTCTCAATCCCTGCTCTGTTGAGCCAGTGATTTTACCCATGATGATTTCTCCCTTGAAGGGTCGAAAGACAATGAGCCGGAACTTGACTAAGGAGCCGTCAATACTTCTGCATAAGGGCGTATCTAGAGATCTGAAAACCAGTACCATTGACATTAACGAGGCCATTACCATGGCCAATGAGCCCATCGGACGACTCTAACAAGTCGTAAAAGCCGATACATAGGCCGATCTTTTGAATTACCTGGGGGAGCCATGTCAGCTACAGTGGATAGCTTTTTGATGAGTTGCGCACTAACTTTGTTGGCATATTTCTCATTGATGTTATCTTCAATCGCTACCGCGCTAAGTTTGGAAAAGTCCTCTGGCGAGATCTGCACAAGATCTGATATTGTGGTCTGGCCAAGTCAATGGACGAGTTTGATAGACACAGTAATGCTGGGAAACTAACAAGGATGAACATGGCTGGTGATTATCGTGATATCACAGTTAGATGTCCTGAGAAGAACATGCCATGACACTTGAACACAGCACTGCAGGTTGGTGCACCCGATCTTATCAACCTTTGAACATTTCAACCAGATTCATCCAGCCTCGAAACTAGCAGCCAATCATCGACTCGTGATTTTCCAAATCCTATCACGTGACTTCAGTAGCTAAGCTTTTCCGCATCGGAACGGAACAACTTTGGATTTTCTGGAAGAAGCTCTGTGCTCCGATGAAGATATTCAAAGAGCTCAGACCGACAGTTGAAGACCCCGGCCACTGTCGCGACCAGCGAGATCAACGCTGGCCATTATGAAGACATAATTTCCAACCAGCTACCCCAAACGATGACATCCCGGGGTTTTTCGTTTCCTCCGCCTCCTCCGCCTCCGCCGCAACAACCGCAGCAGCAGCAGCAGTCGAATCCTGGCTATGGAAACTACAATAATGTACACCCTTCCCATGGTGGAAGAGGTGCTGGAGGCCCCAGGGGCCGTGGCCGAGGCGGTGGACACCGTGGCCGCGGTGGAAAATTCCCCCAGTTGAATCAAGGAAGCTACGGAGCGGGAGGATATTCAGCGGCGCCTACAGTATCGGGCGGATTGGGGTATTATTCTGCACCATATCAGCAGCAACAACAGCAGGGCTATTCAATGCCTGGTCAGCAATACCCGAACATGCCTAGCTCGTACCCTGCATATTCCCATCCTATATACGACGTCGGGTATGGCTCCTCGTCACAGACCGGCCAAAATCAGATGGGCTCCCATATGCCAAACGGTATATCAGGAATGGGTGCGCCTATGCAATGGAATTATGCAGGTCCCGCCGCAGGGAACTACTATGGTTCGGCACACGATGCGCCAAATCACTCATCTCGGGGTGGTTTCAACGGGGGAAGCAATTTTGCCGGACAGAAACGTCCTCCACCAACGGCTGAAAAGCCCAAATCCACAGTCCCTCGAACACCTGCACCAGCTCCAGTTCCTAGTTTTGGCGCCTCACTTCCACTTCCTCCCAAGCCTCCAACACCGGCAGACGGTCCTGCATTACCAAAGAAGAAAAAGCGGAAATACAACCAGCTTGGCTTGACACCAAAAACAGAAGAGCACGAGTCGAGTGAGGAGGATGGCGATGCCGACGAGGAGTCACGACTAGCTGCCAAGTGCGGCAAGACCGAGGTCATACAATTTAGCTTCAACGGGAAGGTTTCGACGTTGCAATCGCCAGCGGACATCGCGAACTGGATTGCAGAACGAAAGAAGCGGTACCCGACCAAGGCCCGAATAGAAGAGAAGAAACGATTGGAAGCAGAAAAAGCCAAGGAAGCAGAGGAGGCCCGGAAAAAGAAGCAGCAGGAGCGAGAGGCGGCACGTCACGAGACGAAAGAATCTCAAGGAGAAGCAAATCCTAACTCGAAGGACCCCATTAATGCGGCAATGAAAGCCAAACGCAAGGCAGAGAAGTTGCGAAAGAAGTTACTGAAAGAGGAAAGAAAATTGGCCAAGGCCGAAGCTGACGCTGAGCGGGCCGGCCTACTGACAAAGGACCGACAGAAGGGTGACTCCGTGGCAAACGAAGTCGAATCAGCAGAAGGAAAGGCCGCCGCCGAGATCAATAACGGGGCACCCGCTGCATCTGCCGCGATGCCAAGGTCCTCGCCGGTCGATGGGGATACCGATGATGAAACATCATCGAGCGGATCGGACTCGTCGTCCGACACGTCGGACACTAGCAGTGAGGAGAGCGACTCGGATTCCGCACCAGAAGAGTTGACATCTCGACGAACTCAACCGGAGCGCGTTCCGCCTCCTTCCCGCGAAGCTCGACGAAAAAAGCCCTGTCATCAGTTTGCGCGGAGAGGCAAATGTTCTCGCGGGGACCGATGTCCCTATTCTCACGAGCCTGGCGCGCAGGTTCCTAAGCCGGGTGCATCGAAGGCGCGCCCTAGGCGGAGTCTTTATCAGATGGTAGGGATCCTGCTTGAGACTTTCTGTTTTCATATGCTGACTGTGAGGAGCTTGTGGCCCAAGAGATTGAGGCTCAAGACCGCCAGGTAATGCAGGCCATTGCCTGGCTGGGGTCTCACGGCTTCTTGGATGAGCCGGAGGAATCAACACGTCATGAATGACCACGATTAGTATAGGGTAGTTCAGCTGGGTAATTGCTGTCCTGAAGCAACTCCAGCGTGTATATTAGAGAATTAGACGCCAAACAAAGGCTGGTAACTATGGACTCCAATCTACGGAGTAGACAGGGCCATAGCTCGAAACTGGCCTCAGACCTGTCTAATAATCTCTGGGACAGGAATATGTAAGTCATCTCTAGTCTGAGGATCGCCCTGTAAGCGCAGCCGCGCAACGATGACGCCGTCAATGCGGTTCATAACTAAAATCCCGCGACTAGTCAGGGGCGAGGCCTCGTCATCAAACAGGCCAAACCGTAAGGCGTAGGGCTATTTATATATTGATTCGTTTGATTTTTGCCATCGACCAGTGGCGTACGGTCTAGGCCCACCACCCTTGTACCCTCGAGTTGGAAGAGAGAAAGAACATTAGTATTAGAACTTTAGCCAGAAACTTCGGATTTCTGTGAACGAGGACACGATATGAGCTCTGAGAGTACCTAGATGGAGAGGTCGGTTTTTGCAAGCCAGTTGACAGCATGAGCGAGCCCAAATTGCGCCCCAGGGTGACTCCGGCTCGGCAACTCCGAAGGTTGGCTACATAAGAGTCACATGATTGTGCCCATTTGTACAATTGCGAATTCCTATTGGTTATTCTCAGACGCAGGAACCACGCTGATTTGTGCGGGACTCAGGGGTGACCAGGAACCATGCCCAAAGGGGCATAATCCAAACGAAACAAGGCCAAGAGGCAAAGTCGAGTCAATTCTCTAAGGTTCTGAACCTAGTTATGGAGTTCAAATCGGGCTCTTTTCTGCTGAGTCCGACACTCCGTCAAAAGGCATGAAGACGCACGAGGGGCACCAGAATGGCGGGCTGCAGAATGCATAAAAAAAAAAAAAAAGCAAATGCGAGCTGGACAAAAGCCTCCGTCGAACCAATAATGTCGCAGGGCAAGCGACGATAACTTAATGCAGGGAAATGCACGGACCCTTATCTCCGGCAGCCTCTTGAAGATTTGAGGCCAATAAGCCTAAGGAATGAAGATCGCTCTGGGCGAAGCGTAACCCTCGAATCAATTTCGGCTAGACCACTCCGCCGGGAGGCCAATCGCCAGCTTTTGCCCTAGGGGAATGGCATTCCTCCCCGGCAGTCTGTAAAGCAAAACCCTCGATTCCCCCGGGTCTTCTGACCTCTCTTTCTCCCTTAACCTTTTTTCTTTTTCTGCTTCGCCACTGTGAACCAAGTCCTTGTACCCAACCTTGTCACTCCTTTTGTCATTCGGACTCGGTCCGCAGTTGTTCTGTTTCTTCAACACCCGCCTCCGTGGTTATTCTCTCCTTAACCGCCAAAAAACACTACGGATTATTCTACTACTTTGTAATTATTCTTGACCGTTGTCGAGAGTCGCTCTTTGCGCCGTCGCCCATCTCATTCTTCCATTACCATGCGCTTCTTGATCTTCTTCCTGGGCCTTCTCGCTGCCCTTGTGGCTGCGGTGGAGAATCCCTTCACCACGCCCGAGGGTGGCTACCAAGTCGAAGTTGGCAAGACGATCACGCTCGATTGGCTTCCCACGACTGAAGGCAAGGTCACCATCATGCTGCAATGGGGCAAGGTTACCGAACCGGAGGACGGCATTGTCGTTGCCAGTAAGTCGCGCAGTCCATAGATTCGCGACATCGTGTCTTTTACTAAATGCTCTCCTGCAGGCGGCATCGACAACACCGGCAGCACCACCTGGAAAGTCCCGGACGACATCCCCTCTGGTGTCGGCAAGTTCTTCTTCCGCATCTACCCCACCGACAACCCCGAACTGTCCAACTACTCGCCTCGCTTCGACATCCAGGGTCTGTCGGAGACGACCACCGAGACCTCGTCCACGACGCCAACTCCGACCAAGACCAAGACCCAGACCAGCTCTACTCCGTCCAGCACGACCCTGGTGAAGACGACGACCTCGGCACCGGCCAGTTCCACTGCCGCTTCTAGCACTACGACCTCTTCGTCCGAGACTTCCACGTCCACCACCTCGTCGACCTCGACGTCCACTTCTACGTCGACCAGTGTTCCCAACACTCTCGGCGAGGATGCTGCGGGTTCGCTGCACATCCCGGTGGCCTTGGCGGGTGTCATGGCTGCCGTGGCTCTGCTGTAAATAAGACTCACAACGTTCTCGGACTCGTGACGTCAAGAGATGTTTTGCTTCCTTTCGCATGGTTCCCTTTCCGCCTTCGATTCGTACATATATTTGTTACTTCACCACGATGTACGTTCAGCTTGTACATAGCTTGATGTACATTTTGTTTTTTTTGTTTATGGGATTCCATGGTCAACAGCCCGGTCGTGCAGGCTCTCTTGGACGTGCTACAAGAGAAAATCCGATGACATCATGATCTAGGCAAGCTTTTTGATACATAACCAAATCTGGAGAATCTGGAGAAGTCCCCCCCAGAGGATCGACAGTGGGTAGAGCGGGATGGCTGCCGTGACAGCAGTGATTTAAAACGACAGTTTGGAGCTTGAGTATCTGAGACCCGGCCAATCACATTAGTTCCCGAGTCCGTATTTGCGTGTTGACTTGCATCATCGGAGATCGATCTGATCTGTATGTTCGTATTAACTTGCATTTTTTTTTCTCGGCATGTCCCGATGAACCCATTGATCGTCAGTTTGTACAAGGATCAGTAGGCCTTGGAATTGATTTCAAATCGGCCGGGGTTGAAGTTAAAAAGATGAAAAATGCAAGCAGGGAGTGCTCGTATTTCGTACTTCAGTACGACGCGAGTTCTCAGCAAGGATGGGATCTTCTAAGCCTCCATTCAAAATTTTTTTTTTTTTTCAGTCACTGAATGCCCATTCCTCCCGTTCATTCCTCTATTCTTAGTAACTGATCGCGGAGCTTTAGCTGGAAGGCTCGGTTGGATTCACTCGGCGCACAAATATTGAATTCACTCGGAGTTGAGTACTGAGGGTACTGCGCTCATCTAACGAATCTCCTCTTAAACGAAGGTACGCTAAGTTCATCATCTGGAGTTGTACTGAATTTATCCACTCCAATTTCCCTAGTTGGGAAAGTAAGTACTTACTTGGGTACTGCAATTATCAGTATGGTTTCTAAGAACGGTAGGCACCTCCTCCGCAAACCCAGCCCTAACTGCGACGATGCAGAAAGATCATGACCACTTCGAGCTCAGCCCAATTTATTATTATGAGAGATTCAACACAGAATAATACTGTAACATATGAGGCGAACGGTTAAACTGAGCTCTAATGCTCCATCGCACGCCAATTCCGTTAATCGAAGTACTTGTTGCGGCGGGAGCATCCATAACATTGATCGCCTCAATCCTACTTCCATCTGGCGCATCAAATTCATCCTCCTTATCCTTTGACTATCGACATGTTTAGCTCGCAGAATACTGAGTCCGTTAAGAGGAGAGTGAAAATCGTCGAATTCGACGAGTCTTCTCAGCTGCCGTCCAACAGGGCCACTTTATCAAAGTCGAGGATAATGCCAGGTTTGTGTGCAACGGCGAGGATGGTGTGTATGCTGAAACGTTCGTGAATGGCGCGTTTCGTTATTTTGTCTGTTTCTGTCGGCGCTGGTTATTTTACTAGTATTTTGGGGGTCTGATATTGGCCATAGGAGATAAACAGATGATGAGCAATGCACTGAGCTTGGGGAAGTCAACCTGCGTGTAGAGTAAGAGACTATAACCGATCAACTCTATAGAGATAGAGAGAGAGCTGTTCTACGTATGACATGAATGCGCCTCATTTGTCCTTTCGTTCTCGCGCATCCACGATGAAGGCAAGCACATGGTAATCACGCCCACCTTGTAAGGTACCACAGTGAGTAGTCTCCTTCGCATGAATGTCCATTTACTGCCCGCGCCCCCGGCCACCCGGTACTAATACTGTACTTGTAGTGTAGAAGCAAAGCCATACGCCGGCCATTTTCGTGTCTCCGATCTGACTGTCTGGGTGCTATTTGCTTCGCTAACATTTTCTTTCTAGACCTATAGCGTCCTATTCTGATTCATCTCGAACACGATCAGGAGGAAGTTCATGACAATCGGCCTGAGAATACTTGGCCAAAATTAGAATTGATTGTATGTATTAGATTGACTTGGCGTGATTTCGGGGATCTTTGTTCATACAAGTAATGGCACCTTCCGTACTTTGTTCTGATTGCCATAATTTGCAGGATGCTAGCTACAGTACACGCTCCATTTCAGTAGATTACTGCAATCTAAACACAACCCTACTTGTACTGACAAGTGAATGTCCGAGATAGCACAGCATAGATTCTAAACTAGCCGAGAGAACAGATATAAACAATAGTTAACTATTACAACAATGGATTCCCACCCTCCCATTAATATCGCCGTGTCAACCCACTTTGCGATAAACACCCCCCTCCAAGCATTTCGATATACGAAACCCTTGATGGGGGGCACTTACCTGGTATCCCACATTCACCTATCCTCCCCGGGGAACTGCCCTTATTGCAGGCCCCAAGAAAAACACTGAACACGAACCCTACCTGGAAGTTAGAGTTGTAACTTTTTTTTTTTTTTTTCAAATGAGAAGACAAGGAATGAAAAGAAAAGAGAGAAAAGAATAAAAAGAAGAAGAAGAAGAAAGACACTAAGGCTTCCCATCGACACCGATGCGTAATCTTCCCTGGCGGCATCGTTTCCCCCGAATCATGCCTGCAGATGACACGGCGTGGAAATCGGAAGATGGCCGACAACGCTCAAAGGCGCGCGCTTTCCTTTTCGTGCTGTCGAATCTTCCATCGACCAACATTCCAAGCCCGAGCCACTTCGACAACATCGGGGTCTCCAACCTGAGGGAAGAGGAAAGGCGCAGCTCAGAGCGCGCGATCCTGCTCTAGACAATCGGGTTGCGGACAGCGCACGTTACGCGCAGCCCCGGAATCTACCCAGAAAGAAGCACGCCCTTGAAAGACATGCTTATTTCCGTATATCCAGCAGCTAACGTGATAGGTGCGGACGATTTCCGAAAATTCGACGCGCTTTGTCGTTTTCTCCTTGGCATCTTTCGCAGGGCTGGCCAGGATGCTTCTTGGCGGCGGCGACGGCGACACGCGGCTCGGTTCGGGGGAAAGGGGGACCTTGCCGCGAACACGGGGACGGAAGGGAAGACGAGGGAGCCGCGGGAAGCAAATCGGGCACGCTGGGTTGGTGCCGTTCATGCAGCGCGTTCCTGGACTACTGACTTGAAGCCATGGCCGCACTCGGTTCTCTCGAGCCTTACGGCGCTCGACCAGGACGTCGGCCGGGGGAGGAGATGTCGGAAGGGGGGAAGACAAAGGAGAACGGGACGGAGAAGAAGAAACATGAGAACGAGGGACAGGTGAACGGGGAGAACTCGACATCGAAAGGTTCTCAACCCACGGCCGCACCCGA